>NW_004524856.1:828292-840565 GCF_000260255.1 Octodon degus
CTTTCTTTCTTCTCTCTCTCTCTCTCTCTCTCTCTCTCTCTCTCTCTCTCTCTCTCTCTTTCTTTTCTTTGAATGAAGCAAGCCACAAACAGTGACAAACTTTATTTGAAAAAATAAGGGTGAAGTGTAAGGGTGAAGCTGGCTCTGCAGCGTGAACTCTGAACAAAAGAGAGGAAAAGTTAGGAGCAAAAATTAAAGTACACGGTGGGGGTTGCAGCAAGGGATGCTGTGAGGAGGCATGAGAGCCCACAATGGACATTTCTCAGCAAATTCTGTCCCAGCTGCCTGGCTTATCACCTCTCCAGAAGATTCCTTTGAAAAGCCCACTAAACTGTTTGCATGCCTCACCCCAAATTTTTTCCACATACTCTTTTTTATGTGTTTACTTAATTACTTCCCTTACTGACTCTTATCTTTTTCGTTTGCAGCCTTCTTCCTGGTCAGCCTGAGAGAGCTTCTAGGTTCTGCTTGCTGACAGAGAGAAAGCATAAGCAAAAGGTTCGTGGGAACCATGGCAGTGGGGCCAAACACTGAGAAATAACCCTTCCCAAGCCCTCCTGGTTTCTACTTTAGACTGGTGGTCCTGATAAAGTCTGACAGTCCCACAGTGTCATCTAATCAGACAGTGCTGCTTGCAGGAGGCACAGAGGCAACACTGGTTCCAGAAAGAGTGGGGCAATGCTCTTACTTCGCTGTTTCCCAGGTCACAGTGCTCAACCCCTGGTAAAGGCTGTTGGCAAAGCCAGCGCTTCACCTAATGTTCATCCCAAGTGCCCTGCACATTTGGTTCCAGTATACCCAGGACTTGCCACTGGGCAGGCAGGCCACTATGTTAGGGTGACAATAGCAAAAATTCAGTTGTCATCCTTGCGGGCCTGGAAGACAAGAATTACAATGCTGCCCAAGAGACCTACCTCATACATTTATGCTGTGTCTTTCAGAGAAGAGGCTTTCTGTGAATTGGGATACTAAGTCTCTTCTTGTGGAGCTTATCTACCTTGAATGTACTGGGTGCCCCTGAACCAAAGAGTGGCCTCTGGCAGGGTTGTGAGCCTCTCTGAGCCGCAGTTTCCTGTACTCTCTGCCCTATATTGCTTTTTCTTTTTGCTTTTAAAAAAATGTATTTGGTACAGGGTCTTGCTATGCAGCTCCAACTTGTAGTGATCCTCCTGTTTTCAGCCTCCCCAGAGTTGGGCTTACAGACCTGCATCACCACACCTGGTCTCATTGGCTGGCTCAGGGTGCCCAGGGGTTGGGCTGGCACAGCATGTGGTGCCGGGGATAGAACCCCAGTCCTGTACTTGCCTAAGCAGGCATTTAGTCCGCTGAGCTATGTCTCCAGCCCTCATTTTGCTTTTTTTAACATGGTAAACTATTTCAAGCATACAGAAAATTATTAGTAACAGATACACGTCCTCATATTTTTCTCTAAAAAAATTGAATGACTTAAGGTTCAGCTGAAGCTCCCTGAAGCTTCCCAATCATTCTCTTACTCCATAGGGGGAGCACGGTCTTGAGCGGGGTATCTCTGACCTACACATTTTAAAATGTGCTATGTATGTGGTCATGAATAATGTACTATCCCTCTGCAGTGGATACTGAGCAGTTAACTCAGGACCTTTGCACTGAGCTACCTGCCCAGCTCCTTATTTATTTATTTATTTATTTATTTATTTATTTATTATTTTGAGACAGGGTGTCACTAAGTCACTAAATTGCTTAAGCTGAACTCAAGCTTGTAATCCTCCTGCCTCAGCCCGAGTGTTGGGATTACAGGGATAACCCACCCCCACAGACTTGTCTGTTCTTAAACTCAATAAATTGTATCAAACTATACATATCTCTCTGTAGTTCTTTGTTACCCATTAGGATTGTGACAAATGTTTGTGTTGAGGGCTGTGGATGTAGCTCAGTGGTAGAGTACTAATCTAGCATGTACAAGGCACTAGGTTTGACTCAAGATCTGGAAAAAAAAAGAAAGAAAGAAAAACAAATATTCAATGTTGATACATGTAGCTTTAGATATGTTGGTGCTATGTAGTATTCCATTGTTTGAATCTAGCCTGATTTTATTTATCCATGAATCTGTTCTCAATTTTTTTGCTATGAAAAACAATGCTTTCATAAATATTCATGGCATGTTTCTTCATTCACTTATATGAGAGTTTCTCTGGGGTATAAATGTAAGAGTGCAATAGTTGGGGTATAGGGCAGGAATATATATTTTAAGGCTTTTGGGGAAGGCAATATTCTGATACCTACCCAAAGTAACTATTTACAAACTATTCGATCCAGTAACTGTTCTTTTTAAAGTTATACTATGGAAATATTAGTGTACGCACACGCAGATAAATGTACAACAACCTTCACTGCCCATTGTTAGTGACAGGGTGAAACTGGCATGATCTCCAGTGTCCATCAGTGAGGGACTGAGGCAGAAAAATAATCTGCAGGCCTCCCACCCAACGAAAGAGCACTGACTTTGGAGACGGTTCCTTTCTCACTTTCCTGCTTTGCAACTGGACTGCGGAAATAATGTCATTCGCAGCACGGGGCCAGGGGCCTGGGAAAAAGCTTGTAAATGTCTGTGTACTATGCAGAGACACCCTCACTACTGCCATATGGGAAGCCAGCCAGAGCCCCACATCTGCAAGCCAGGCACTTTTATTGGCAATCAGCTCCAAGAAAAAATGGGGAAATAGCCCAGATAATGAAGCAGAATTCAGGATGTAGAACTATCAGGGAGACAGGATTCTTAGCACTGTACTATAAGGGAACATTAGAAAAGTGATGTCTCAAGCTAAACAACTAGGAGAAAGAAAAAAATTTTCCCTTTAGTTATAAACATCAATGAGTGGAAATATATCTGGTGCCTGGCTGTGTGTTAACTTGAAAAATTCAAATTTATTTCTACAAAGGCAAGTACACTTAATAGTCACATACCAAAAATTTTAACTTAAATTTTTTTTAATGTATTTGGTACAGGGTCTACAGGGTCTCACTACACAGATCGGACTCATGATCCTTCTGTTTTCAGCCTCCCCAGCACTCGGATTACAGGCATATGCCACCATGCCTGGTCTCAGTTGCGGGCTCAGCATGTGTAGTGTGGGGAATTGAACCCTGGACCCTGTGCTTACCTAAGCAGGTGCTTAGTCCACTGAGCTATCTTGCCAGCCCTAGAAGCTTCAATTTATAAAAATGACCTTAAGAATCACAGTGTGCCTCTAATCTCAGCATGTGGGAGGATGAGGCAGGAAGATCATGTATTAGAGGTCAGCCCCTAGCGAGTTCAAGACCAGCCAGCAGGGCTGAGGAGATAGCTCAACAGTCTAAGCCCAGTGGTCTAAGTGTATGCCTGGAAAGGGCAAGGACCTGGGTTTGATCCCCGGTACCACATGTTGTGCGAGTCCCGGAATCCCGAGCATGCTATACTGGCCCCGAAACTGGGAGTGGTGGCGTAAGCCTGTAATGTCATCTGGGGAGACTGAGACAGGAGAATCTCTATGAGCCTGAGCTGTGTAATGAGATAATGTACCAAATAAATGAGTAAATAAATAAATAATTTAAAATATATTTTTTTTATTTTAAGGGTCTACAGGGTATGCAGGGTCTTACTACTAGATCGGACTCATAGTGATTCTCCTGTTTACAGCCTCCAAAGAGCTGAGATTATAGGTGCATGCCACCACACCCAGCGCGCCCTCTCAGCATGCCCTAGGAGCAGGGCTGGCATGGCAGGCCCAGGGATCGAACCCCTGGCCCCTGTGCATACTTGCAGGTACTTTAATGCGCTGAGCTATTTGGCTGGCCCTAAAAGAATTTTTAAAAGACCAGCCAGGATTATACACTAGACTTAAAAAAAAATCACAGTAGATAATTTCTCTTGAATGTCTATATGCATTAGATGCTACAGTGGGCATTTTGCTTTCTTGGTCCAGGCCAGTTTTCATAACATTGCAAAGCAGATGTTGTAAACTCTGCTTTACTGGCAAGGGAATAGAGAGGTCAACGAACTGGCCAAAGCTAGGTAGTTAGTGGTAGTCAGGACTTTAATTCAGATCTGTCTGATAACAAAACCTATGTTCCTCTCAATATTCAACCTGTGCATTTGGAGATAGAAGCACAACAGTGACCGAGTTAATTTGCTGAATTTTGCCTTCAGTCTACTTGTATGTTGGAGAAGAATCTTTTTTTTTGGCGGAACTGGGGATTGAACTCAGGCCCTTGCACTTGCCAGGGAAGTGCTTATTCCACTGAGCCATCTACCCAGCCCCCGGAGAAGAATCTTATGATGCTCAGCTTGCCTGCTTTACTTACAGCCCCCTTCTGAACACTGGACAGAAGCGAATCTTTCATTCTAGGTTACTATTTACTCATTCAACAACATTTTGTTGAGTGACTACTTTATGCCAGGCTCTGACCAGAAAACCTATAGCTAACAGCCATCATTCATTTGGGTTGGGAAGACCCGGCAGCCTATGACAGGCTCTGCACTGAAGACTCAGGCTAATAGGAGTGGTTCAGACTGCAATGGGACCAGTTAATCCAACGATAGCTCCTCTGGTGAGGAACATGGGTATGAAAGACATGCAGAGGGACCATGTAGTGAGGCAGCCTGACAGCCAGATGACTGGGGAGGCATCAGGGCGCAAAGCCACAGGGTGTGGGGAAAGCAACAAGGAGGCTGCGGCGGAGGGAAGTGGAGTGGTGGGGAGTGGTGGACACTGCACTTGTCTTATCAGCGATCCTGGGGCATCAGCGAAGAAGAGCAGCTATGAGCAACAGCTTCTCCTTCACTTGTGCACGGGTACTGCCACATGCTGCCCTAAAGAGAAAGCAAACTGCACCCTTGCTCCTGCACCTGAAAGCACCCATGTAAAACTCGGAGAGATTTCAGGCCCACAGCCATGCTGGGCCTGGTCTTCTGCATTTGGTCCTTTTGCTGTGTGTGCGAATGTCAGGACAATGGATGAAAATACACTTTGCTCGTACTCCCTCTCTGCAGCAGAACGCCAGTGAGGCTTGCTGGCCCTCAGCTTGTGATGCACACAAGGGGTCCAGAAACAGTCCTGCTGGAAGCTGGAGGAGGATGGCAGGGCCCAAAAGAAATCCTGTTGTCTATCATGCAGTTGTACCCTGTGGGTTTGTGAATCCTAAGTATTTCTGGTGCCACTAGATACTTCAGGTTTGGAGCCAATGCTCCTAGGCTACCTCTACCATCAGGGCTGTCATGGGCTCCTCTGCCACACTCACAGGGAGAACAGGGAGTGTCTGCCTTCCTTGCTTCCACCTGCATCCCACTGTCCTACCTCGGGCTCCCACGGTGTCCCCCAAGCACAGAGTCCCAAGATCCATTTACACTGATGGGGAATGGTTTCGAACGTTCAATGATAACAAACAGTGAAGCGAGGCACACATGCCATAGGTTTGCCCCCATTGGTCTGTTCATGCTGTGATGAGGAGAGGAACAAAGGAGATCAACAAAGGAAGTAATCGACCGAGTAAAGCGACAAAACGTACAATGGGGTGAAATAGCCACGAACTATATATCTGCCAAGGGGTTAGGATTCAGACTTTTGAAGGAACTCAAAAACTCAGTAGCCCAAACCTCAAAATAATCCAATTAAAACTGGGCAAAAGAACTGAATAGACACTTCTGAAAAGAAGACATACAAATGACCAGTGGGTACACTGGTGCTCAGCGTCACTCATCATCAGGGCAACGCAAATCAGAACCACAGTGAGCTACTACCTGCCCCCGTTAGAACAGCTTTTAGCAATAAACGAGAAGATAAACGCTGGCGAGGATGTGAAAAAAAGTGCACCCTTGTGCACTATTGGTGCAAATGTAAATTAGTCCAGCTTTTACGGAAAACAATATGGAGGCTCTTCATAGATGTAATATCTATCTAGAGTATGATCCAGCAATCCCACACTGGGTGTATGACCAGAGGTTAGGAAATCAGTATGTCAGAGACATCTGCACCCCCGTATGTATTGCAGCACTATTCAAGATAGCCAAGGTATGGAACCAACCTAAGTGCCCAGCAACAGGTGAATGGATAAAAAAAGGTGACACCCCCCCACACACACAATGGAATACCATTTAGACTTTAAAAAGAAGGAACTGCTGTGATTTGTAGCAAGAAGGATGGACTGAAGGTCATGATGTTAAATACAATAAGCCAGGCATACAAAGGTAAATACCGTGTGATTTCACTCTGGCAGAATCTAAGGAAACTGAATTCGTAGAACTGGGCCTTGACTTCTGCATTTGAGAAGAGTAAAAGAATGGTGACTGGAGGCTGAGAAGGCTAAAGAGGTATGGGAATAGTGGTTGATGGGTACAAGACACACGTGGATAGGAGGAACAGGGTCGGCATACTGATACACAGAGGGTGATTATACTTAATAATATCCCATCATAAGGGCTAGGGACATAACGCAGTGGTGGGGCACTTGCCTAGCATGGATAACGGCCTGGATTAGCCTAGCACCACAGCATGCATCACTAAATAAAACTGTATCGTATAAATTAAAATAGCTCAAGAAGGATACTTTAAATGTTTTCATTATGAACAAGTGACAAATATTTGAGATGACTGATAAGTTAAATATCCTGAATTGATCACTACACAATGTATTCAGTACCAAAATATCACACCATACATCATAAATATGTATAATTATTATTTATCAATTAATAATGGAAATGCATATGCTTGTGCCCCAGTTCTACTTCTAGGGATTTACGCTACAAATATACTGTGAGAATATCTGCTAGAGCCAATGTATGCTGACGAGAAAGATACATCCAGGGTTGGTAAGACACCTAGCTGGAGGGCACCATGGGGAACACTCCTTTTAGGTTCCTTTCCAAATTTCTAGCCAGGATAGATTCTAGATGCTTCTGCAAGCTGGTCTAGGCAATGTGGATTGGATCAGGAGTCACTTCAGTTCTTGTGTGTGGGAGGAACCCAATGAAAGTGGTGCTTTGAGAGGTCAGTCTGCCAGTGACGTGTAGTTTGGACCCAAGTGGACCTGAGGAGTGGCCCTATAGGACATCACCAAGATTTGCTATTCCCATGACAGTCAGGCCTTGACACTAAAGTTAGAGGTTTCCATGGGGAGCCACAGGAATTGCTCTTTGTCATGTATTAAGCTGTTAAGAAAAATCATCTAAAGCTTGACAAGGCAGAAAAGATCACTGAGTAGCTTTCCAGGCACATGGGCGAGCACTGGTCACGTGACTGCTGGGCTCACTTGTCCTTCCTGATGAAGGCCCAGACTGTAATGTTTAAAGTTAACTGGTACGGGATGGGAGCGTAGCTCAGAGGTAGAGCATTTGTCTAACATGCCCAAGGCCTTAGGTTTGATCCCTAGAAGAGCAAATGAAAATTAGTTCTGGTACAAATGAGTTAATTCTGTTCAGTAGGAACTATAAAGACTGTAGTTAATATTACCCTGAAGAATGGCCCAGTTTTGTGTGCATCCTAGACAAGCACTTGGCCAGTGAGCTGCACTGCTGCTCTGTTCCAACTTTGTAATCTTATTTCAGCATTCATTGGGCATCTCTTACCTGCCTTCCTTTCCCTTTCCTTTTCTCTTTTCTGTTCACCTCCCCCTCCTTCCTTCCTTCCTTCCTTCCTTCCTTCCTTCCTTCCTTCCTTCCTTCTTTTGTTACAGTAAAATATCTATAAGCTTTTCTTTTTTTATTTTTGTGCTGGGGATTGAACTAAGCAGCAATGATGAATGTTTTCGAGACAAGCACCCAAACTGCAACCCAAAGCCCACTTATTTATCACAATGCACCAACCCTGAAATTAACCCTGGGTACTGAGGTTTTAGTTTAGAATAAGGGACCCATACATTAGCATATACTATCTTAACAGAAAAACAACACATGTGCCATAGGTTTGCGGCTGCTGAACTAGGGCCTTGAGCATGTTAGGCAAGTGCCCTACCACTGAGCGACATGACCAGCTCCTGCTCTACGCAGAAAATCCAACTGTATTAGTTACATTCATAATATTGTACAACCATCATTACTATCTATGTCAAAAAATGTTCATCACTCTAAATAGCAACTGTCCTCATTAAACAGTAATTTCCCATTCCTTGATAACTTCTCATCTTCTTTCTAGCCGTATGAATTGACCTACTCTAGATATTTCATATAAATGGACTCAGACAAAACTGGTTCTTTTTTCTGTCCAGCTTCTTTTGGTTGGCATAAAGTCTTCACAGTTCATTCATACTCTAGCATGGTCCAGAAATTCATTTTTTTTTCAATGCTGGTGATGAGACCCAGGGCGCTCTACCACTGAGCTACATCTCTAACTTTGTGTTTTGAGACGGGCTTGCTAAGTTGCTCAGTCTGGGCTCTAACTTGCAATCCTCCTGCCTCAGCGTTTTGAGTGGGTAGACTTACAGCACTGCACCACCCAGCCTGGCTGAACTTCATTCCTTTTCATGGTTGAATAATATTCCATTGTATGGATATAGCACACTTTATTTATCTGCGCATTTACTGATGGACATTTGGGTTTTTTTCTACCTCTCAGCTATTGTGAATAATGCTGCTATGAAGACTCATGCACAGGTGTCTATCTGTTCAAGTCCTTGTTTTCAATTCCCTGGGCTAAATAGCTAGACGTAGAAATTCTTGGCTTATCTGGTAATTCTGTGTTTAACTTTCTGAGGTAATTCTATATCTAACTCTCATGGTTTTTTAAAAACTGACTTTACTGTAATGCTGGTCTCTTCATCAATAAGTTCAATAAGCTTTGACTCCTAATCACTATATATTCGAATGAAGATCATGTTTTCAACTGCTTGAGAATTATATTTTGATTAGGAAGATTTACTTACTTTGCTAATCTTTGAAGATGACAGCTGACACTTGCTCTCACTTTGACCCCTGTTACTTATTGCATACTCCCTGCAAGCAAGTAAAGGAAATGAGTAGAAATGAGGGCCCTTTCACTTAACTGATGAATCCAGCCAGCATGGTATTTGGATAACTCCAGAGAGAAAGGAAAATTGAATTAGGATCCTGTTAAGGTAATGGGAAATGAAGTCATGTGAGAGTTAGTGGTGGTCACCCTACATGCTCATCTTTGTTTTTGCTGAGAATGTGTGAAGGCTTTTCTCCTCTGGAGCATAAGAAATACCCATGACGGCTTCACAGTGTGATAGCTTTCTCTAGAAAAATTCTACAGGAAAGCTTGGCTTTAGGTGAACGCAGAGACTAGGCAGACCACAGTGGAATCTACTAGGAGATGTGGTCAAAATCTGTTTGTTCCATTTCAGACTTTGCCTTCATTGGCATTTGACAGGAAAGAAAGCCCTGAGGAATCTTTTATGTAGGGAAAAAAGAGAAGAAAAGGAATTTGGCCTGGGATTTGAGGAGAAGTCAGGACACCGAAGTAGGGAAGGGTAGGAGGACACAACTGAGGGGTCGTGGGGAAGGACCTGGGAGCAGCCACCCTGCCTAAGACCAAGCTCCTCAAGGGGGCTTCTTATTTGCCTTCAGACTCTACTACCACCCTCTCAACAACAAAACCTCTCCTACAGTATTAATTGCAGAAAATCAAATATTCTTGGTTCTATACATTCAGCTTTCGTGTTTCAAAGCAAGAATGTTATGCTTTTTTGAATAAGGCTAAAAACTTATAAAATCTTTAGTTTTCCCCCTCACAGCTCAAAAAGAACCAGTTGGATTTTTATCACAATTTTCTCACTTTTGCGATAAGATATGGAAGAACAGATGACTACAATGGAAGAATTTCACAGGTGGTTAGGAATGTGTAGGAAAAAGATAACTAGCATAAAAGAGAATGTCACTGATATAAATATGATCTGATTATAAGTATTTCTGAAAGCATACCAGGTAGGTTAAGATAATAAAGGTAAAAAGACGCTTTCTTCTAACAACCTTACTTTGCTATCTTACAGGGATGCATCAAGACAAAACAGTAGAGGGGCCGGGGAGATAGCTCAGTAGAATAAGTGCTTGCCTGGCAAGTGCAGGGTCCTGAGTTCAATCCCTGGTACTGAAAAAAAAAGACAAAACAGTGGGGCCAGGGAGATAGCTCAGCAACCTAAGCACTTGCTTGGAAAGCACAAGGACCTGGGTTTGATCCCTGGTACAGCATTCTGAACCAGCCCTAGAACTGGATATGGTGGTACATGCCTGTAACCCCAGTGTTGGAGAGGCTGAGATACGAGGATCACTAGGAGTCTGAGCTGTGTAGCAAGACCCTGTACCAAATAAATACACAAGTAAATAAATAAATGATTTTTTAAAATTAAAAAAGATGAAGCACAGTATATAGAATAGGTACTCAGCAGACTGACAGGATGGCTCATGTTTGCAAGGAGCCGGCTGGCACAGGGAAGGGTGTGAGCTCCGAAGACAGATGGTGCTAGGGATAGGCCCAGCTTGAGGATCTGATCTACCATGAGGCCTGAGGCAGAGCCCTGGATCTCCACTTTCACATGCACACATTGCAGACAATAATTCCTGCTTTAGAGGGAAGGCTCAGCTAGTAAGACTGCCAAGACAGAATCAAGAATAAAGTGTTCTGGAAAGTTCATATTTGTACACATCATAAGTGTAGCATTAGCTACGTAATTCTGGATTAGTCTGTTACATAGCTGTCGCCTCACTTACACCAGAAGTTCTTGACAGCCACATCATGCTCTCCAAACCACTGTTCTCCTCTTACTGCTTCCCCAGAACTGAAGCCCAGGGCTCTGACCATATCCCTGTGGTGAACACTGTGAGGGGCCACACACGCTGCCCCTCAGGACTGAAGGCCTCATTCCCCCAGTCCCACTGGCTGTGGTGCTCCTCTTTAAGAATCATCTGGCATCCTTGTCAGACAGAGCTGCCTTGCCCCAGGCTATCCTCCTTCTCTGGGGACAGCCTGCATCTAAGGATGGGTCCTCTGATCCTAACTTGGAACAATTCTGAATGGCCAAACCAGCTCCAGAGCTCCCTAAAGGGATGGCTATAGCTGCTACAACAGTGGCATCTCAGCCCAACTTTTCCACTGAAAAGGGAAATCCTGCATCCTTTAGACTCCAGATGTCAACCCCAAAGACACCCTAGTAAATTTCCTGTGTGTGATCTGCAGCAGCTCCTCAACTGTAGTAGCTAAACTAGATTTGTGGTCTGTGTGAACTCTGGTTCTGCATCTGGGAAGTCTCAATTTCAAGTGATTCCTGAAGCTGCTACAGTCCCCAGGGACCCAGTCACTGTCACAGGCTTCACTTGCAATTGCATATTTATCCCCACTCTCCTCCAAGTTTTCCTTAGAAGGTGCTTTTGCAATCAAAAGTGTAGGAGATATAGGCTTGTAAAAAAAATTATTATAGCAATGAAAGACATGCCACAATAGACTTGGATCTCGTACTAAGCTAAACGCAAATATTTCAAGGAAGTTCCTTAGGGCAGGAGCCATTTAAACTGAATTGTGAAGGATAAACTGCGGTTTCATGGGTTGGCTGGGGGTATGAAAGAGGTGTTCCAACAGAGGGCACGACATGCTAGAAGGCATGAAGGAGTACAGGATGGGGGAAGGGAGGGGCAAGAATGTCTGGCACAGAGTAGAGACAGATACTCTGAGCAACCCGGTGCTCAGGAACAGACTATGAAACTAAAGCGACCCTCCAGTGGTGGCCGAGCTTCAGCCATTTCAAGTGTCACCATATCTAGCCACCTCTGGTTCTACTTATTATTCACATGATTTGGTTCTCTGAAGCTTGTTTTCTATCTTAAATACATTTATATTAAAAAGAGATTTTACTTGTTGGGCATAGTATTCCTGCCTGCTATCCCAGAGGGAGGATTGCTGCAAGTTCAAGGCCAGTCTGGGCTACATAATTAGTTCAAGACCACTCTAAACTACATATCAAGACTCTGTCTCAAAAAACAAAAACAACAAAATAGAGAAAGAGATTTCACATACAACTGAAAAATCAAAACAAAGAGCTGCCAATGTAGCTCAGTGATAAAGCACATGCAGGTGTTCGGCCCCGCGTTCAGTCCTCAGCACTGGCCGAACACCAAACATCAACAAAGCACCCAAACAAAGCAAAATGAGTATCACTTGACATAACTAGAAAGTAACTGTGAAACTTGGGCTATAAGAGACATCTACAGAATGGTAAAACTTTTTTGCCAGCTACTTCCCAGACAGAAGATTAATATCTAGAATATACTAAGCATTCAAAAAAATTAAGCCGCCGGGCTGGGGAGATAGC
>NW_004524856.1:843885-869079 GCF_000260255.1 Octodon degus
AACCAATAAAATTGAAGGACCTAAATTTGTAGCAAATTCTGTAGCAGTTAAAGTTAAGCTGCTATAGTGAAGTACTGGGCATTCTCAATACTTGAATAATGGAACATGTACACAGGGAAACATAGCATTGCACTTTAAGCACTGTACTATAAGTGAAAATGCAATGTCTTCAATAAATATTTAAATTGGCACCAAAAAAAAGGAGAAGGAGGAGAAGGAGAAGGAGAAAAAGAAGAGGAGGAGGAGGAGGAGGAGGAGGAGGAGGAGGAGGAGACAGAGGGGGACAAGAGGATGGATCTCTTGCAGTTGGGAAGTGGTCCAAGGGAACAAGGGCGAGGGGTGAGGAGGAGGGGAAGCAAAATAGGAAGAATAAAGATGTGCTGTGTACAGGAACGTGATCACCTCAGTGACTGTAAACACTATAGGCCTTAAATGAGTAAAATTAATAACACCAATGAGAATGAAAAATTAGGTGCAGAAACTGGAGGAGGAGGTGGAGGAGGAGAGAGAGGAGGAGGGGATTAGAAAAAAAAAGAAACAAGCTGTGGTATGCACATGTACCCACTCCTCAAGATGACTGTAAATTGCATGAAATGAAAATATATACTAATAAAAATAGAAAAGAAATTGTTAAGGCCAGGCTGTGAAATACAATGGAAACAGAAAAGAGTAATTAAATTCTATGTAGATACTGTCTTCTGCCCATGTCTTTCAGCCTGATGCCCACTCTAACTTTGTCTGGAAGATTAGCAAACATAATAGCGGTTGAAGAATAGTGCCACAATGAGATGTTTTCCTTGGTGCAATGAAAAATCTGGGAAGACCTTCATTTTTCTCACCATGTAATTCAATATTCTTTATAGCTGTACCATGTACCATTAGAATCACCTTGGGGTCCCCTCCCTGCCACTCTGCTGACTGTGAAAGGCTGGTAAACAGTAAAAGGAACTGCACATGTGGCTGTTATTACCACTCTGACACTCTGTCCTTGGGCTCTGGAGCAAGAGCTTGGCCCAGTGAAGATTCCCAAACCTGACACTGTGGCAAACACACACTGGTGAAGTAGCAGCAGGGTTGAACACAGCACATGGGCAGGGGGTTTAGGGTTGGCATTCTAGGGGACAGACATGGAAAGAAGAGTAAAGCTTGTTGCTTTAGTACTGCTCCCAGCAGCTGTTATCTATGAGGGAGAAGAGAAGAGAGTATGGGAGAGGCTAGCCCATGAAGCCTGAGAGCAGAGACACCTACTGGAAACCCAAACTATCAGCCTGTTATGGCCGCATGTGCCTGTGACCCTTACTACTCAGGGGATGGAGGCAGGAAGATTACAAGTTCAAGGCAAACCTGCACAACTTAGAGCCTGTCTCAAAATAAAACAAAATGGGCTGGGAATGTAGCTTAGTAGTAGAGGGCTTGCCTAGCACAAGACCCTGAGTTCAACCCCTAGCATTATCAAACAGAAAAAGAAAAGAAACTCAAACTACTAGGCTGGGCTCCTCAGCTAGGGGCAAAAATTGAGGCATGCCTGGGACCTAGGTGATGGGCAGTGTGGAAACAGCCTGCCAAGGGTTCAAGTGCTTACAAAAGTAACCCAAGGAAAATAAGAGAGGTGAGCCTACCAGAACTGCTCCAAAGGGTGGTACCAACTCAACCAGGGACATCCTGGGCCTGGGCCAAGCAACCTGGCTTTGGAGTTTGATAGGCCTGGGTTCAACCTGGTTCTGTCACTTCCCATCTAAGTATGCCTTTGAGTGATCACTTAAATCCTCCGACCCCAGGCTCCTGGCTGGAGCATAATGACTGACCTCAAAGGACTGCAGTGACAGCCCCAATGCTTTGACTGCAGGGCCTGCTACTTCACTTGCCCTCATTGCCCCCTCCCACCTCCATGGCACACTAGACCTCTGGCAATGTGTTATCTCTTTGCCCTGCCCCAGACTCACAGCTTGTCTCCCTGGACCCCATCTGCCTAATGCCTGTCTGTACCAGGCACTCTACTAATCCCAGCAATGGGGTCAAGAAGCTGAGGAAGAGAAAGCTGAGGGACACATTCTGGAGGGCTGCAAAATCTCTTTCACTGACAGACAGGGGGGATGGTGGGTGATCTGCAGTGGGGGCTGGCCAAGCAGCCTGGCCATCTCACTGGAGCAAGAGGCAGCTCTGGCCTCTCCCAGTTGCAGCTGAGCTCAGTTGGCAGAGAACAAAGACCAGACTCTCCTCTCCCGGGGTGTTAGAAGGCGGTGCCTCCTGCAAGTCCCTCCATAAAAGCTACGAGGTTAAATATAGCCCTTTCCAGTTGTCTAGGACATAGATTTATGAAATGTCAGAGCTGCACCGGAGTGAGAAATGATCTTATCTCTGCTCTGTTTTTAGAGTAGAAAGGAGGTAATACAGAAGACAAAGAAATGAGGACTTTCAGCCTGGGCAACGGGAGGCCACTGGAGGCTGTGGAGGGGCCTGGCGTGTTTGGTAAAGGCTTTCTGGCTGCAGGGTGGAGAGGGAGCTGCAGAGTGGGAGGAGGGACCCTGAACAGGGAGGGAAACAAAGACACCCAGACCAGGGGAGGAGGCTGTCTTTCCCCCTAGGTGAGGGCAGTCCCTCCTCCTCTGGCCCACTGTCATAGTACACTGTCTCCTCCAGGGCACCCATGTGGCCAAAGGTTCCCAGAACTTTCACGCCCTTCAAGGCCAGCCACCACATCCATGAGGAGAATGCTGGAAAGTTCCTCTTTGTTCAAAAGTGCCAGCCTTGCCACCCGAGGCCCCACTCAGACCTTGTCCACTCACTCCACCCATGACAGCCCAACAGAGACTTGAAGACCCTTCTCCATGCCAAACAGCACCCAGTCCACTCAGGACTTTATTTTCACTTTCATTATGCTGCTTTTGCAATTTTGTGAGGTTAGAAATGCCTTTGAGAGTGCTTCTGACATAAAGAGCCAAGTAGAACCCTGAGATACCAAACAGTAGCTTCCCACAGGTTTTCAGGTAGAGAGATACAGTATCACCTCCCCCACCCTGTCCCTCACACAGAAGTCAGAGGAGGGTTCTGGTGTGGCATATGACCCTGGACTTCATTGTGTCTTCAGGCCAGGAAGTCCAGCTCAAAGTGAGACTTGAAAGAACTTGGTCTGTCAGTAACAACCTGTGCACAGAGCGAGGCACTCTGCCCCTGCCTTTCCCAGATACCATGTTTGGGAATTGCCCAAACCAATTAGCCATTTTGGCAGGAATCCTGGAGGTGGGTGAAACCCCAAGATTGATCCAGAGACATCTGAGGAACAAGGCCTCAGAATCTATGGCAAGTTAACCCAACGAAAGTAGGAGATGAACAAGCACAGGTACATGCACATGTGTACACACACACACACACACACACACACACACACACACACACTTTCTCAGTCACTTTTACTCTCCCTTCAGGATTCTAGAATATCAGGGCTGGGATGTGGTCAGATCCACCCTCCCAACTCCCAAAACCATCCCTTCGTACAGCATCTTTCCCAAGCGGCATCTTGCCCTCTCTGTGTACCCCAAGCACTAGGGGACCCGCTGAGGCACAGCTCTGACTACAGAAAGCTCCTCCCTCACCACGAACCCCAGTTCCTTCCCTTCTCCCCTTTACTGCGCACATGGCCCTCCTCGCCCAACTCACCTCCCCGGGTCCAGAAGAGGGTGAGAGACTCAGCTCTTTCCATCCTAGTGGTGTGGAAAATCAAGGCTCTATCTCCAGCCAGTCCTCATGCAACAGAGAAGCATGTGGTGGTCCACCCTGGGGTCAGGGAGCCAAGGGGATCCCCACTGGTGCAAACCCTGCCCCCAGGATGCTCAGCAGGGTGCCCAGGGCCTCTTCCTGAGCCCCATTTCCTAGCACTCCGGCTGAGTCCGCCTTTGCCCAGTGAAGTTGTCCCCAAGCAGCCCAGCTCAGGGAAAGCAACTCAGGCTTCAAAGAGCGAGTTCCCTTTCTGTCGCTCTGTCTCTCACACCCTATCCTCCACCCACAGCCCCACCAGTCCTGGCCCCCAAGCACAGCAGACCAGTGAGGACCGCTCTCTGAGACTTGGGCTTGCCTTCTCTCTAAGAAAGGTTCTCAGCCAAAGCCCCGAGTCAGAGCAGCATTGAGGGCTGACCTCCTCTCAGCTGCTGTCCTGCAGTGAGGGGAAATGAACAGGAACTGGCTGTCTGAGTCAGCGCCCCTGGTCTATTGTCACTGTTCGGGCCCCTTCCTTCCCAGAGGAGAGACGTGCACAGAGATAGGCCTTGTTTTGTGCAGGTCTCTCTTGCACACTAGTCTCTCTGGGCCTAGAACAAGTCTGTGAACTATGGCTCGATGCAACTCACTTCAGTTTCTCCAACTCCTATGAACACCTACTCGACAGGGTCAGAAATGTCATCTTATCCCTATCATTCTTGCCATGCACAGAGGAGGTAAGGACAAGTGGGCCCATTTAACAGAAGAGTAAACTGAGGTTCCAGAAGGGGCAGGACCTGCTGAAGACCCGATGGTTCAAGCTAAGGAGACTTGGAGTCCAAGCTAGCTGTCCATGGCATCAGGAGGCACCTCTAGTCTCCCCCACTTATTGCTTCTCTCACCCCTATTCTGACCAGTGGGGCACACATTCCAGCAAAGCTTATTTCTCAGAGCACAAAGCGTGAGACAACTGCTGGCTTTCAAACACAACTTGTCCGAATTTGTTTCTGTGTGTTCCAAAGGACAAGGATCCAGAAAACAAGTCAAACCTACCACAAGCTGGTTGCAAATGGACTCTTTTGTTGGTCAGTAAGAAACAGCCATCCTGGTGAGGTGAGCGCGGTCAGGGCCTGAGCCTATGCCCAGCAATGGTTTTCTCATCAGAAGGGAGGCATCGCTAGCTCTTGCCCACAGAGTGGCAAGAGATCCAGCGTGAGCTTTGCCCTCTCTTCTGTGTCTGCCAGAGCCAGGGAAGCAGCTTTGTGTGAAGGAATTAGAGGGCTCCCTGGGGAAGCCCCGCGTTGATGACTTTCAACTTTTTGAGGTCAAGGCTAGGCTTTTTAGTCTCCCATCTTCAGGACACATTTGCACAGCCTGGGACAACAGTCATGGCAGAAAGACTGATGCAAAATCTCCAGACAGGGTGAATACACTGTGTCCCTGAGGTTGGGACAGGGTCAGTTTCTAGGGGCAATGAATGGTTCATAACATTCTAAAAGGTCGGCAGGGTAGGGCCTGAGCAGAAACTTTCTTTCAGCAACATCAAGGAGGTGACCTTGACAAAGGTGGCTTCACAGAGGCCACACAACAGCAGGTTAAGGAGGGGAATGGGAGGAGATGGAGACATCTCTTAGGAAGGCTGGCTGTGGTTAGAGAGGAAGAAGCTAGGAGCCAAGCTGGCGGCAGAGGCAGAGTTACAGATGAATCCAATGTTTCTTAGCACAGGAGAAGTACTGTGTGTTTTCAAGTTCAGGACCTTCTTTGAAAACCACCCTGCAGGCTGGACTTCATCTCAAACCAATGAAACCACAGCTTGTAAAGTGTGGAGCCCAGGCACTGTTGTTGTTTTAAATCTCCCTAGGTTGAGAATCATAACCCTAAATCTTGGGAGACTCTGAAAGTCAGTCTTAAAGATCATTCAGTGTAGAGGACAAAGGCAGAATGACCATCTTATATACTACCCCATGGCAGTTTAGAGCCTAAGACTACAGACTTGGGAGTCTTGGGGAACTCAGGGCTGTAGATCAGTTACATAATCAACATATTCTAATATATAGAACCCCTTTAGGAAATAATAACATCTGGCCTGGTGGTGCATGCTTGTAATCCCAGGACTAGGGAGGCTGAGGCAGGAGGGTTGCCATAAATTCAAGGCCAGCCTGGGCCACATAGTGAGTCCAGGCTAGCCTGGACTGCATAGTGAAACCCTGAATCAAAGCACAAAACAAAACAAAAAAGGAAATAACAAAAGCATAGGGCAGGGGAGATGGCTCAGTAGAATAAGCGCTTCCCTGGCAAGTGCAAGGGCCTGAGTTCAATCCCTGGTTCTGTCAAAAAAATAAAAAAATAAAAGCACATATATCATAAATGACTATGTGGACTGAATGGGTTAACATGCACAAAGTGTCTACCTGGCTCAAGAGAAGCTGGACTGGAGCAGGCTGTGTGCCTGGCATGTCTCCTTTTGCCTTGCTGACACACAAGACAGTCCAGCCCTCCACTGAAAGCTCATGACGGCCTCCCTTCTACAATGTTGCTGGCCCTCCCCAGGGTGGGGACCTCTCACTGGCTCTGCCTTCCAGCCTGCTTCATACAAGCCTGGGCTCAAGTTTGTCATTCTCTTCTCCAGTGACTTCACACCCAAAGTCCCCCTGGGCTGGGACTGGCTATTATTGCTGTGACAGAAGCTACCATCACATGTGGCCAGAGACACTGATCGGGACACAATGACTTCACAAATTATACTCCAGTGATATTTGTCTTTCATTCCCCCAACTTAGGTTTTGGGGTTCTTTTGGCTGATGACAAGGTAAACTATTGTCCCTGGCTGTGGAACCAGTTGGGGTAAGTTTCATAACACAGCCTTCATATTTGAGGTGCTGGAGGCCTGCAGCTGGTGGGAGGAAAGGAGGAGCTGTCTTTATCCTGAAACCCAGTAGTGTGACCTAGATCATTGAGTGTTACTTGCTATGTAAGAGATCCCAACCTGTGCAACTTTGTTCCCTGCCCTGAGGAGATAGATAGCTCCTGTCCCTCAAACACCCAGGAAAGAAGAGGAACTGATGACAGAAACAAAGTTTAAAGTAGAGGTTTAGAAAGACACTTTCTGTGCAGGTTGGGGTAGTCAAGAGTCTAGGAGAGGAGCCAGGCATGGTGGCAGCCACCTGCAATCCCAGCTCTCGGAAGCCTGAGGCAGGAAGATCACTGGGAGTTCAAGGCCACCCTGGTCTACATAGTGATTTCAAGGCCAGCCTGAACTACATAGTGAGACTGCAATGTTAAACTGTGGGGCAGGGACAGAAGGGTGAAGAGTACAGTCTGTAAAGTAAGAAATCCCCAAAACTAGATTCCAGAAGCAGAAGCAAGTTCCCAAATGCTCTGAGAGTCTCAAGTGATAGCAGTGGCAGCTCCCACACACCCCTTGCTCACCACATGGTTGTTTATGTAGTAGGGACAGAGCAGGGGGTCTGAATGTCTGATAGGAGCAGAATGCTAGACTTGCTGTCTGCCTTTTATCTCGTGTGCCCTGGGGGCTGCAGCAGTCCTTTCTCTAGGCACCCGAGGAGCATCCCCATCCCAGCCCCAAGAAAAATTCATAGAGGTAGCTCTGCACCACCCTTTCCAATGCTACAAGCAGGACACAGAAAACACATTCCACCCAAATGGGAAGTCTTAATGTGTTAATCAGGAGCCCCATCTTGCTATTGGGACCCTAGATTTTTTTTTATATATTTAGGACAGGGTCTACAGAGTGTACAGAGTCTCACTGCATAGATCGGACTCAGTGATCCTCCTCTGTTCAGCCTCCCAAGCCCTGGGATTACAGGTGCACACCACCATGCCCAGTCTTAATTGCTATCTCAGTGCACCCCAGGGGCAGGGCCAGCACGGCACTCTGGGACCCCAGCTGCTGCGCTCTGCCTAAGCATGCACTTTAGTCTGCTAAGCTGTCTGGCCAGCCCTAGATTGGCTCTTAAAATAAAAAATCCGCTTTTGAGAAAAACAAAGGTTTCACCCAAGCCCATTGACTCTAGGAATGCTGAGGAGTCCAGGCTGCCATGGCCATCTGTGTACAGGAACCCCACTGGGGCCAGCCTGCTGGTCTTCTCAAGCACCATGTTGGGCTCTTTTCAATGGAAGAGCCCTGCCTGGTTTCTCCCAGTTTGATAATGGTTACAGAGCCACGGCTATGTGGCCCAGGATATCTCTACCATTGTGGTGAGCAAATCCCAGAGGTCACAAGGACAATTCTAGGGCATTGGTGACAGCAGTGGTGAGAGAGGCAGCTGCACTGTTGTTCACATTAATCACTGTAGCTAGGTGACCCTGGGAATGTTACCTCGCCTCTATGGGCCTATAAATTGAAAGGTTTATAGGACATGGGGAATTTCCAAGTGTACATCTTACCTTTATTAAAATATCTGGGTTCCCCATCACCACAGAAATAATAACATATTACAATCCGGTACAATGCAATGCAATACAATACAATACCTGGTTCCAATACAATCAAGCCAAAAGGGCTGTTTTCTCCATGAAAAACTTCAATGTTGACATGCAGAAATAAGGATAGTCATGGCCATACATGTACGCCACATTCATTGTAGATCTCCTTCATGCCATCCTCACCCCCACTGGGACTAGGAGACCCCTAGAGAGCCCTGAGGCTCCTAAGTGATGATGGTGGCAGCTCCCGTGTACTCCCTGCTTCCTGACTAGCAATGCTTTGGATCTGCACCTCCTCCCATCTTTTCCAGCATCCTGTGTGGGAGGCGCTGACCACAGGGGCAGTGGGAGCTCTGAGGTCACTTGCCTAGCCTGGTCAGCTGAGAACCCAAGTAGCTGTGGAGGTCTTCACCACATTCTGTAGCAGTCATTCTAACTCTTCCCCATGAAGTTTAAGCATTTTAGAGGAGAAGAACTCATAACATTTTCCTAATTATTCCCTCTTCAAGGCTAAAACCAGAAAGCTTCAGTGGCTTAATCAAATTTCAATGACACTGCGGTGCTCAGAGAAGACAAGGTAGCTGCCACTTGAAGCCACCTAGCAGCACAGGCTCATTCTGGCATTGTTGTCAACTGAGCAGGGCACAGTGCTGAAAAGCACCAGTACTGGTCTATTTTTAGTTGGTATCATAACGTTCCCAAGGATGGGAAGTGTATAAAGAAAGGGGTTTATTTAGCTCCCAGCTGTGGAGGCTGAAAGTCCAATTGGGTGTCCCCATCTGTTTGGCCTCTGGTGAGGCCCTCCTTGGCTGTGCTATCACATGGTGGGTGGCATCACAGCAGCAGCAGCATGTGCAAGAGCACTAGCTCACAGGGTAAGAAAGGAACCAGTGGGATGCAGGGGCCAGGCTTGCTCTTGTGGGAACCAACTGGCAACCCACAAGAACCATGCTAATTCTCCTAAGGCCATGTCCCCAGTAAGCTGAGCACCTTCATGGGGCCTCACTTCTACAGCTTCCACCCCCTCGATACTGCCACACTACAGACCAAGCTTTCAGCGCAGGAAGCTTTTGGGGGACTCTCACGCCATATCCAAACCATAGCAGCACTAACGCTTTCATTTCAAATACTCATGTACATAGAGCAATAAGCTTCACACTGTGCAGCATTTTACACCTCAGGAGCTCCTTTAAAGTGTCACAGATGGAGCTGGTGTGGTGACATGACACCTGTATTGCCAGCAGTTGCAGTGCCAGAGGCAGGAAAATCCCTTGAACCTAGGAGTTGGAGACCAACCTGGGCAACATAGTGAGACCCTCTCCCTTACAAACAAACAAACATTCTAGATTCTTTGTTCCTGACTACAGCCTTGAAAAGCAGTTGTAAGGCAATTTATTATTATATTCACACAGAGGTGAAGAAACTGAGATAAAAGGGATGAAGGAACCTCCTCCAAAGGGCCAATGTAGTGGGGCTTGCATTTCAATGAACTCACATTTCAATGTGGGGCATTCTCTCCACATTCCACAGCCTCTCTTCATACCTTCTGGCTGCTTCTTTCCATAAAGAAAGGTACCTAATTTTTGAGATAGGATCTCACTATGTAGCTCAGGTTGGCCTTGAATTCACTATGTAGTCTGGGCTGGCCTCCAATTCCCAGCAATCCTCCTGTCTCAGCCTCCTGAGGGATGGAGTTACACTTGTGCGCCACCACACCTGGTAAGATAACTTTTTGCATTGACGTCCTTCATACGTGTTAGCTGGCTCAGAGAAATAACATGATTTGATCCTTCATTTTGACAGAATGATCTGCTACTGTAATTTTTCTATATGTTAATGATTTTTACTGTGCTTTTCTACAAACAATATTAATAGAAATCTAAAGGAAAGAAAAATTCCGCAAACTTGCTACCCACAATCGATTAAGTTGATTTTTTTCACAATTCCCTCCCTATTCATCTTCTTCTTTTTTTGTGTGTGTGTTTACTACAGTGTCTGCAGGGTCTACAGAGTCTCACTACACAGATCGGACTTGTAGCGATCCTCCTGTTTTCAGCCTCCCAAGTGCCGGGATTACAGGTGCGTGCCACCACACCCAGTCTCAATCGCTGTCTCAGCATGCCCCAGGGGGTGGGACTGGCACATCAAGGCATGATGGGGATTGAATCCTGGTCCCTGTGTTCTGCCTAAGCAAGTGCTTTACTTTGCTCAACTATCTGGCCAGCCCTTTCCCTCCCTATTCTTGACCATGTATTTTTTATGGGGGTTTGTATGGCTCAGCATAGAAGCAGTTTTTTTATTGGGTCCTTCTGCATGTTACACCTTCACATAGCATTGTCTGTATTGCAGGGTCTCACTACCCAGATCGTACTCAGAGTGATCCTTCTGTTTTCAGCCACCCACGCGCTGGGATTACAGGTGCATGCCACCACGCCCAGTGTCTTTCGTAGCTTTTTATGCCTGCTTTTATTTCCTTATAGTTCTACCCAGAAAATACAGAAACATGATGGGCTCAACTCTAGGGTCCATGCCTCTACTTCCAATACAACTGTCAGTTGTGGGTGACAAGAAGCACCAGGAAATACCTTACTAGGTAGCCTAGAATCTGAACCTCATTCAAGCCTTCCAATGGACTCATTAATTCTGGTTAGGAATTATGTCTTCAGGAAGGGGGTCCCAGGGGCCAGAGAGATGGCTCAGTAGAATAAGTGCTTCCCTGACAAGTGGAAGGGACTGAGTTCAATCCCCAGTTCTGCCAAAAAAAAAAGAGGAAAGGGGTCCCAGGGGGTGAAGAGCCGGTGGACTCCCTGCTGAGCCTCTGCCACTTTAGTTTCTATCACACTGATCTCAAGGATGGTGAGGATTCAAAAAACTTGTGAAGATGAAAGGGCCAGGTCAACTGCACAGATGCCTTGCAAATTTCAATAAGACGATGCCCTTATTTTGTTTAGGTACAGAGACAGAAAAGTGAACTCATTTTCATCTTGAAACACAGGTCACCTTGCTTTCGGTGCTGGCATGTCTGCTTGGGGGAGGGGGTGTTAGAAGTCAGAACAATGCCGATTCTCTCTGGATCTGAAGCCTCTCTCAACACCTGGTTTAGGCTTACATCCAAAAAGTCTCCCACTTTTCTGCTAGCTCAGGCACCTCCCACCCTAGTTTCTGGGCCCAACACAGAGCTTCTAGAGAGTTCAATTATTCCAACAATACAAACATGCCATCAAACAGACATATGGTGAAACTTCTACCAAGCTGGGCATCACAGTCCTTGTTGCTATAGAGATTTGCTCTCTCCACCAAAATGGAGACACAATCCCCTTCCTCCACCACACCCAGTCTCCAGAGTTACTGTCTCCTGCCACAGCTGCAAAGATGCTGAGGAGCATGTGGCTCAGGCTTGGGAGGCAGACTTATTGGGCTCAACTTCTAGCTCTGCAGATTCCTCATTACCAGACCATAGGGGCAGGTCTCCCTCCAGGTCTCAGTTTTCTCATCTGTAAAATGGTATCAATAATCCCTACCTGGTTGATTGTTTGGGGGATTAAATTGATGGAGGAAAAGTTCTGGAATGTAATAGGATATGACAAATACTGGTTCCCATTTCTTCTCTGTGGGATATGAGTTCAAATAGCTGGCTCCTGCATGCACAGCTATGCACACGCTGGGTAGCGGCGGGAGTACTAGCACGCATTCCTTTCCATGTCACTTGTAGGTCCAGAAGATGAAAGGGCCACACTTGAGAGGTAAGAGGGGCTGTGAGACTTGGAGAGGAATCAGTTTCAACCAATGAGCCTGCCACCCAAGGTTTTCCGGTCTTAAAGCAGCCTGTGTTCTAACTAAGGTGTGCTGGGACTCCACATACAGCGGGAACAGCTGGCGCACCCGGCCGGCTGCCCCCTGTGCTCTCTCAGATGCGCTGGGACTCTTTGGGCTCCAGGCTTGGGGCAAAGGCCCAGTGATTTCCCCATCTGTGATCATCACCACTCTTCCTTATGTGAAAAGCAACTTGAATTGTCTAAAAGTCTTTCTAGCTAGCTCACCCCACAATCTCCTGTGCACATGCTAGTGATCCTCCCAAGGATGACTTACTTGCCTAAGATCATCCTCCAGGTTCACCAGGAAGAAAGAACAGAAGCCGAGACTTCTGAGTCCTGTTCAGCAGTTCTTTCTCACTTTTCAAAGTTGTAGTCTTTGAAGAGCACATATTTAATATGGTAGACCAACATTCAATGACTATAAAAATGACAATATCAGTGCTGCTAAAATGATGCCAAACATACCAAATTACTTCAGAGGAGGGAATGATGAACTCTGATCATTAATTTTGTATGGGAGTAAAGTCAGTCAAGGAAGGTTTCAGAGAGGAGGTGACACCAGATAAGGGTTTTGAACGATGAATAAGACATTGCCCGGAGCAGATAGGGTGTGGAGGCAGCGCTGTGAGCATAGGAAAAGGCTGCTCTCACGCACGGAAATCCTGAATGGCTACGCTAGCAAAACCACAAGTCACTCACATGGCTGGATCATCAAGTTCAAGGTGAGAAGTGACAGCACGTAAAGCTGGAGAAACAGGTGGGATCTGATCACAGAAGGTCTCTGAGTTTCAGTAGGGGACATACACCTTGCCCTAAAAAACTAGTGCTTCCCAAACCTCAAGCAGTGGTGTTAACAGTTTCTCAACCTTGGCCATTTCTGTGCACCACATATGCTACTACCCACTTAATCATTTTATTCACAATGACTTAGTTTTTAAACATCTAACGTTACCCTAATAGAAAATATATGAGAAACCACGAGCTGCATGTGCTCCTTCAGCCTTGTATAACACACATTAAAATATATACAGGACTTTGAAAGGCAGAAAGTTTCCCCTGTGCCAGCCACAAAGGTCCCCTGGGCTACCTGGAATCCACCCCAC
Source organism: Octodon degus (assembly GCF_000260255.1). Taxonomy (NCBI): domain Eukaryota; kingdom Metazoa; phylum Chordata; class Mammalia; order Rodentia; family Octodontidae; genus Octodon; species Octodon degus. Next base: position 856,943 of record NW_004524856.1, read on the forward strand.
ACCTCAGCAGCAATCTTGATCTCCCATCCCCAGATTAGCACAGCTCATAGCAGGACAGGAGCAGGGAAGGCCACTTTGGTGGCTGTGTCAGGGGTGGCTGGAAGAAGGTCAAAGGGTGAAGAGGCCGGGAGCCACTTCTGGGCAGGAAAGAGTGGTCAAAGGTGTTAACTTCGACACTGGTGTTGGGACAAGAGGAGGGGCAGCAATGCCACAGAGTAAGCCTCAGCAACAAGCAACTGTTGGATGAGTGGAAGGACAGATGATGAGTGTGAAGTGAGCGAGGGAAAAGAGGGAAGGATGAAGCCCAGGTTTCTAGTGTGGGTTATGGGAAAGAAGGAGTGGAAGAACAAATGGAAGAGAGAAAAGGGAGCAAGAAGAGAAGGGTGGCCCAGGATGTGCTCTGCCGAGAGTGAGGTACCCATGGCACGTTTGGACGGATGGAGCAGTTGGCTGGTTAGTCTCAGCAGCGTACTGAGATACAGACAAAACTTAGAGAGGTAGAGTCCTCGGAGAGCAACCAAGACTTCTAAGAGAGAAAAAGGATACAGAGAGGGGACATTTGTACCTAAGGGTGGGCAAAGGAGGCCACACTTTCTTCTTCCATAAACCTTTCCTTGCTCAACCCAAGACAAACCCATGTTCCACAGTCAGGGTGCACCCTCTCTGCAAGAGCATGGGCTGTTGCCTGTGCTTCCCCTTTCCTCTCTTCCTCAACTATCCTATGAGCAGCCTTGGGGAGGGAGGCTAGCCTCCATGTTAGCCCAGTGTGAGTGTCCAACGGGGCTTCTGGGTTGGCACAGGGATGATGAGTGAGCAGAAGCAGCTCTGGGGAAAAGTGAAGGCCAGAAGATGGAAGGCACAGGGAGGGACAAGTGGTCATGAGGAAACTTCCTAGCCTGCCGGAGACACCTCTGCTAGCTACTACCTCCAGGACAATCCTGAGTGCTAGCTGGACTTGAGGATGCAAAGCAACTTCTAAGAAATAAAATGGCAGCCAGTGACTGTCCCAAGTTGTAGTATAAGTGAGGATGGGGAAAGTTGGCCTTAAGATCCTGGAATGGGCTGCACAGAGAATCTCTGTGTAATGCCAGGAGGTCCTGAGCCTCCAGCAGAGAAGCAGGATACTATGAAGTGATGCTTGGGCCATTCACCTAGAAACAGCGACCTTAAAAGGGAATATTACCGAATTCCAAAGAAACTGCAACACCCAGGATCTTTGTCCTTTGGACTAAACTTTGTCCTTGGCTTAGTCCAAAGCACACAGGAGCCCAAATTCAACCCATTTGGGAACTCAAACCGAGCTCTACTCTGACAAGTGGGCCCCAGTTGAGTTTATCTGGCCCGCCAGGTCATCTCAAGTGGCTTTCCAGTAGCTTCTCCCTCTCCTACACCTTGTAGGACCTCCCTTCTAGGACTGTCCCTAGGATTGACTGGTCCTGGCCAACTCCCTACAAAGGCATGGCCAGCCCGAGTCCCCAGAACAAGGCAGAAGCAAGCCTCTGGGACTATGCGTGGTAGTCTTTCAGGAAGACACCAGTGCACTCATAGCCTCCTTATGGTGGACAGGAGTGGACTGGGCAAAACTTTCCCTTCCTTCTTGCTGGCCTGCATGGTAGAAGAAAGCTTTCAAATGGGCACAAAGGAAACTACTGGCTTCTCCAGGACTCCCTGTGAGAAGGAGCTCTGAGAAAAGAGGGCACTATCAAGAAAGAGGGAGGAGGGCACAGAGAGAAGGTGTGTGTGGCTCTACTGCATGAGGCTGAGCCCAGGTAGCAGTGGAAGGTGCTGCTGGGTGGCCAAGGGGAAAGTAGGAGGTAAAGAGTTGGGGTGTGTGGGGGGAGGGTGAATGGGAAAAGAGAAGTTTTTTCCACATAGTTCTTACATTCCCTTGCAGAGGCACACTAGGAAAAGTTGTCTCCAGGTCTGATGGATGTACCGTGAACATCCAGGAAGAAGTTGTTAGGGGAAACTATGCCAGCACCCTTGGGTCCACGTCTGGAGGAGTGCAGGGAGCAAAGCAAGGCACATTCAGGGGTGGGAGGGGAGCAAACTCAAGGCTGGATGCTCCTCTCCTCCATGCAGGGAGAAGAGCTCTGTCAGGGCTGGGGCAGGGAGGTGGGGGGCAGGGCATTACACAGCAAGAAACAGATTTGTCTGGATCATTTTGTGCATGCAGCATATGAGGTAGAGCCAGGAGAGGTGTAGGTGTACATGTGCGGGTGGGGATGGGGGTGGGGGGAGACGAAGGTTTGAATAACAAAGGAGGCTCCTGAAGGCTAAGCTATGCAGGGTTCCAAGACTGCCTACTGGATCCAGGGGGAATGCACAGTCCTAGCAATAAACTTCAGTCACTGGCACATTGCTCACTTCCCTGACACTCCAGCCATCCTCCAGAGGCTACACGGGGTTGCTGGAGATGGAGCCAGCTCCTGCCAGCTCAGGGAGCTCAGACTTATGCAATTCAGCCTGGCATGGGAGCAGGGGAGCTGGGAGTTCACTAGCATCTCCCTCAGGCTTTCTCCCCGCCCACTGCCAGCCCCTGCAAGTCACGCCAAGGGTCAGGGGCCCTGAGCGGGGCAGCAGGAGAGGCCCTGCCTATAGGAGCCCCAGAAAAAGGAGGGAAAGGAAGAGAGTACCTGTTGCTGAATGCATCCTGCTTTGGCTCTTACTCCTCGGTTGCTTGTGGTGAGAGTTGCCCATCATTCTGTTCTGGACTGGCAGCCACGGAGCCGCCGTTGCAGCCTCTTCCTCCTCCTCCTCCTCCTCTTCCTCCTCCTCCCCCTCGTCCTCCTCCTGGTCCTCCCCTCCCCCTCCCCCTCCCCCTCCCCCTTCTCCCCCTCCTCTTCTTCCTCTTAGCCCGTGCTCCTCCCCAGGTGCTTACATCACCTCAGCTTTGCTTCTCAGACACATGGCTTTGCCTAATACCACTTGTGCCACTGGCACAGAATTGTCCAGATCTGACTCTCTCACTTGGACTACAGCCTGCTAGGAGTCTCTCTCTCTCTCTCTCTCTCTCTCTCTCTCTCTCTCTCTCTCTCTCTCCCCCTCACCCTATCTCCCTCTCTCCTTCTCTCCCTCTCCCTCGCCCCTTTCTCTCTCTTCCTCCCTCTCTCTCTGTCTCTCTCTCTTCCTCTTCCCTCTCCCTCCCTCTCTCTCCCTTTCCTCCTCCCCCGTGATAAGTGCTCCACTTAGGTCGAGCAGCCCAGGCTCCAAGAGGAACCCTAGTGAGCCCCGAGTGAAGCACACCTTGCATCCACTCCTGCACCCAGGACCAGCCCGGGCACCCTGTGGGACCTCACTCGCCTGCCCTCGCTGTCCCTGGCTGCCTGTGCTCTCAGCGCTGTCATTCCTGCCGCCGCTCGCTTGCCTGCTTCTTGCTCCCTTGCTCCCTTGCTCGTTAGGTCTGCAGAAGCTTGCAGGAACAAGGGGCCAATAACAGAGCCTTATCCGGGAGTGTGACAGGGACCAGTGAAGGAATGTGCTACCTAAGTGACACAGCTCTCTGTTCTACTGTGGGGGACGGATGCAGTTCTGTAAGTGACAGCTGCCAATGAGCTCTGGGCTCCAAGTCTTGACAAACCTGGGGAAACTGCAGCAGGGCATCAGGCTACCACGCTGCAGGCTGGGAGCTAGCACAGCCAGATGCCTTTGCAACGCTCAGCACGGCCACCAGGCATACCTGCTTCCTTTCCAGACACACCTGAAGCCTCACTCCAGTCTCCCCTCCCTCGCCATTGTAGCTGTCTCAGGGGAGGGCAGAGCCGACAGCCCAGAGATTCACAGACTGGACCCTCGGCAGCCAATGAGAGGGCTGCTTCCATGTCCCACAGAAAATCCATGCGCGCGCAGCTGCCTGCCATGAGTGCTGCAGCCCTGTGGGAAAGTAGCAGGGGGCAGGTGGTGCTTGCTCAGCAGCCGATTCCAGCCCCAGCACCCAGTGGACTGGCAGTGAGGAAGGACCACGCTCCAGAAGCAACCCTACCAGGGCTAGACAGCTTTAAGGCATTTCACTCACTTAAGTGAGTTGTGGTACTGTCCTGTGCTTCTGTCACCAGGTGCACAATCATGGGGACAAGAGTCCTGTCGGTCATAATTGTGACCACAGAGCACTGTGGATGTGGCTCCAGCTAGAACTTCAGCCTGGCAGACTTGGGGCGCTGTGTCACCCAGACAGCAAAGCTTTCTGACTCTAGGACACGAGGTCTAAAGTGAAATCCATCTGCCCACTCATACCCCACCCACTCACCTAGCCAGCCATTTAGACATTCTAAGGGGTTCCCAGGGATGTGCTGTGGCCAGACCTTATGCTAATACTGAGGACAAGAGGAGTAAGTCATTATGTAAGAGGAGTGACCAACATCCACAGACCATGACAACACAAACAAAGATAGAAGACGTCACGGAAGTATTAAAGAGAAACTTCTTCAGTCTGGAAGGGCTAGAGGTACTTCCCAGAGGAAGTGACATCACACTAGGTCATGTAGGATGAAGAGCTGGCTAGACACAGCAAGGGGAAAGGCATACTGGTAGCTGGTGGACTGTTATGCCTACTGAGAACCAACTACTCGGGGCCCAGCTTTCAAGGAGCTCTTCAGTGTTCTGCAACAATTCTACAAACATCTCTCAAATGCTGCCTTCAAGCTCTGCCAGCCTAGCAACGAAGATCCAATTAGACAGCCAAATCACAGGATGGTGCGACCCCTCCATGGGCTTTTGCATTTCCTTGTGGACTGTGGCAGGAGGTCTCTGAGGGGACAAAGTTGAGGTCAGAAAAGAGAGCTTGGAAAATAGTTCCAGAGCAAGATAGAAGAGCTAGGAGTGAAGCATCTTGGGAAAATATAAATATGGTAAAAACCAGGAAGGCTTATGAACATAGCAAAAATCTTGAAGGTGAACCTGGAGTTTGGGGAAGGCTTGATCCATGCTTTCTTATTCACTTATTCATCTGTAAGTCCTAGCTACGAGTTTTGGTAGGTTCAAGTCTATAAATATGGACTGGGAAAGAAAAGCTTAGGGCCAATAGGGAAGACAGAACCACATGTGGAGATGATTCTAAAATGTTGTGGGATGTCCTGAAAGCCAAACCAGAGTCAAGTTTAACCGAGTTGTGCCCTTAAGACCCTGGGTTATATTCCCAGGGGCCACACAAGCAAGCTTGAATAGGAACAGGTCAATTTTGGAGGATTTGGGGAGTAAGAAGCTGGGCGGGTGAGGATGAGGAACGAATGATTGTCCACAAACTAGACGCATCTGTTTACTCACTGCGCAGGTCCAGAAGGGAATCTGACCAGCAGTACATAAGCTCTCTTCAAAACCTTTTTTTCCCCCACACTGCTGGGAATGGAGCCCTGGACCTTGCATATGCTAGGCAAGTGCTCTACCACTGAGCTACACCCACAGCCTTCGCAGCACTTTGTAAAACTGTCTTTGTAGATCTTCCTCATAATTGCCTTGTCAGCAGGTATTAGTTGAATCCACTCTGTAGATACCCACTAAAGGCAGAGAGAAGAGGCAGTGTGGTTGAGGTTCCTGTGGCTTTTGCCATTTGTCCTTCATACATATGTAAGTTGTTTGCAGAGGAGCAAAACAACAAAAGCAAATAGCAGGCACAGACCTCTTGTGCCTCCTGGAATCTCTTCTACTTCATTATTCTTCGCTCACCTCCTCACATGGGAAACTATGCTCCCTGTCCTACGTGCTTGCCTCCTCCTCTCTGTAAGCCCTACTGCACCACATCCCTGGCCCAGGTGTCAGAGTGCCCATGGCCATTAGCAGCTTTTCTCAGGTCACCCTACTCTGGTTGCCACAGGGCTCACACATTCCTTCTTTACTAAATGAGCCCAACTATACATGAGGTCAACAGTATTAAGACCTGGTATTTTACATCGTTAATGCCCCAACAGCCCACATATTAAAAGCTTTGTTTCCAGGGTGGCACTAGTGGAAGGTAGTGAAAACTTTGAAAGGTGAGCCCTAGTGTCTTTATCTCTTTGGCTTCTTGGCTGTGAGGTAAGTGGCTTTGTTCTGTCATGTACTCTCACTATGATGTGCTACCTTACCACAGGCCCAAAAGCAATGGGGTACCCATCCATGGACTGGAACTCCAAATTTGTGACCTAAAATAAACCTTTTCATGAGTTAATTGCCTCAGGTATTTTGTTATAGTGATGAAAATCTGACTAACACAAGACCCTGTCTACTCCCAAATTCAGTGCTTTTGCCACCATATCCTTCTGTATTATCTAAAGTGAAAAGGCAGGAGGATTGCCATGAGTTCAAGGCCAGCCTGAATTATGTAGCAAGACCCTATTTTGACAAAAAGAAAAAGTGGGGGTGGGACTGGGGAGGTAGCTCAGCAGTCTAAGCACCTGCCTGTCAAGCTGAAGGACCTGAGTTTGATCCCCAGTACCACATGCCATGCTGGCCCCCTAACAGGGTATGATGATACATACCTATAATCCCAGCACCAGGGAGGCTGAGACAGGAGGATCATTATGAGTCTGAGCTACGTAGTGAGACCCTGTATCCAATAAATAAATAAATAAATAAATAAATAGGAAAGGGAATGCACTGAGACATGTTTATTTGTCCTCTCCCTATCCATCCATTCATTAAGCCCTGTGTGCTCTTCCTTTGGACTGTCTCAAACTTGAGTTCTTTCCAGCATCACATCCACTTCTCTCACCTGGCCCCACCCACCGTCATCTTTCCCCGGGCCTTGCAAAGAGTATATTCTTCTCCAGGCTCCCTTGCTTCTGTTCCCACTTCCTATAATCTGTTCATCACACAGCACTCAGACTATGCTTTTACACACACAAACTAAATCCTGTCACTTTATTGCTTGGAACATTCCACTGTTCTGGTGCCTAAAGTATCAAGCCAGGCTCTCTAGCTCATGCACTCCATGAGCTCTACTCAGAACCAGCATTATCTGACCTCTTCATCTTCTACTTCCTGTAACAAATTTCTCTGCTCATTAATCTAAGATATTCAGTCTATTCTTTTATCATGTCTCTGTGCGATTCATCACTGTGTGGTAAAGTAACCCAGGGAAAAGCTTTGCAGTCAGAGAAACTTGGATTCAAAACCTTGCTCTGCCATTTCTACCTGTGTAACATTTGCACAAGTTGTTTACTCTCCCTAGCTTTGAATTTCCTCATCTTACAATTGTAGAAGGATAGAAACACCTAACTTGTAAACTACAGTACTCCTCTCTACTTACCCCCACACAGTATTGCTTTCTGCAGTTTAGATTACCTATGCTCAACCAGTATTAAATGGAAAACTTCCAAAATTATTTTTGAGGGCTGATCAGATAGCTCAGTGGACTAAAGCACCTGCTTAGGCAGAGTACAGCAGCCAGGTTTCAATCCCTGGTGTGCTGTGCCAGCCCTGCTCCCAGGGAATGCTGATACAGTAATTGAGACTGGGCATGGTAGTGCATGCCTGTAATCCCAGCACTTGGGAGGCTGAAAACAGGAGAATCACTACAAGTCCAATCTGTGTAGTGAGACCCTGTGGACCCTGTAGATCCTGTACTAAATAAATAAATAAATAAATAATTCTTAGGTTGTGTCTCATTTTGAAAACACAATAAAATCTCACATTGTCCCACTCCATCTCACAAGCAATATAAACTGTCCCTTTGTTCCCTGTATCCACACAATATACTCTACCCTCCCATTAGTCACTTAGCAGCCATCTCAGTTATCTGATTGACTGTCATGGTATCATATGCTTCTATTTAAGTACCCTTATTTTGCTTAATAATGGCTCCAAAGTACAAGAGTAGTGATTTGGAAGTTTGAATATTTCAAAGAGAAGCAATAAAGCTCTTCATTTGAGAGAAAAGGTAAAAATTCTTAATGTAATACAGAAAAAAACTTGTATACTGAGATTGTTAAACTCAACTGTAGGGCTGGGGAGATAGCTTGGTGGTCTAAGTGCCTGCCTGACAAGTGCAAGGACCTGGGTTCGATCTCCAGTACCACATGCTATGTGGGCCCCAGGACACTGAGACTGGGCGTGGTGGCACTGTAATCCTGTCACTGAGGAGCCTGAGACAGGAGGATCACTACAAGTCCAAGCTCCATAGTGAGACCCTGTAACAAATAAATAAATAAAAGATTAAAAATGATTTTTTAAAAATCAACTGTAAGGACAAATCTATCCATGAAATTGTGAAGACAGAGTAAAATATTCATGCAAAAGGCATCACATTTATGGATGAAAGACATGAAGAGAAAGCCTGGTCATTGGCCAGATCCTTTTGTACTCAAGTATGGAACAGTGTCAGGGAGGTCAATTGTAGAGCAGTACTAACTTCAAACTGCCACTGAGAGGCTGGAGAGATAGCTCAGCAGCCTAATTCCTGCCTGGAAAGCACAAGGACCTGGGTTCAATTCCCAGTACTGCATGCCACACTGGCCCCAGAGCCCCAGGCACACCATGTCAGCCACCAAAACCGGATGTGGAGGTGCACTCCTATTATCCAGCGCTGAGGAGGCTGAGACAGGAGGATCACTACTAGTCTGAGTTGCATGGCAAGACCCTGTACCAAACACATAAAAAATAAAAACAAAAAACCCTGCCACTGAAAGCCCAAGAGATGGAGAGGAACCAGCTAGTCACATTAGTCACGTTAGTCATGTTAGTCGCAGGCTCACTCCTCAGGTACAGATGGAGCCAACTTGGCCCCAATATGTAGATGAAGAAGCAGAGATTGTGGGCTTGGCATGGTGGTGCACACCTGTAATCCCAGCACTGGGGAGGCTGAGACAGGGGAATCTTTGTAAGCTCAAGACCAGCCTGAACTGCATAACCAGACTTGTCTAAAAAAAAAAAAAAAAAAGATAAAGAAAACAAACACATTGTGTAAAGGGCTGGCACTAGAAGGTGGCATGGTGTTGATTTGAACCCAGGCCAGGCTGACTCCAAAGTGGTTCTTTTTCACCCTGCTGGTTCCATCTGCCATGCCCATGCCCTGCATGTGCCCTTTCCTGGTATGGGGGATTTTCCATGTACAAGTTCTGTGAGGAGCAGAGAATTCCAATCACAACTCCAACTCTGACTGCGGCAGCCAGAAGACTGCCCTTGGCAGTGGTCAGCGTTCAATGAAAACTTACTTAGTAGCCCTGGGCCTGGCGACGTTTCCCAGGAGGGCTGTGGTCACAGGCCTGCAAGCCAGAAGCTGCTGCAGTCAGAGTTGGAGTTGTGATTGGAATTCTCTGCTCCTCACCAAACTTGTACCTGGAAAATCCCTGTACCAGGAAAGGGCACATGCAGGGCATTGGCAGAAGGGACAGGTGGGTGAAAAAGAACCTGCTTGGAGTCAACCTGACCTGGGTTCAAATCACCACCATGCCACTTTCTAGTGCCATCCTTGAACTTCTCTTTCAGCCCCTAATAAGTCTTCTCTATTTTCCATTCCTTGTGTGGAACACTTCTCCTACCACTTCCATCTCTGCTTGTGAAAAGCCATCTCATCTCTCCAGACCCAGTCCAAACATCCCCTCTCCATGGAGCCTCCCCTGAGCCTTGTGGCCAGAATGGAACTCACCTCTGCATGCCACAATCTGTGGCCTCACCACAGAGTTCAGGTCCAGTACAGTCACCGCCTGGTCTGGCTCGAAGCCTTTTCTGCTCTTCCCAAATATAGTCTTCCTCTTGTGGTAATTCCTACAGCCAATATTACCCCAAATGTGCTTCACATTTTGCTAGTGGTGTCAGGCAATGCTTTGAGGAAGAATTTTAGAAATACATGGATAATCTTCTTAAGTTTAATAGTTACATATTCTATTTGTTAGATGTTAATAATCATTAGAAGAAAAAGTGAGTGCCTGACAATATCATTGCTCAAATATCCAAAGCAGGCTTAAAGAAAAATAGTTTGGTAAATGTACATTGGATTAAACTGCTTACATCTTCCTCACAGAGCTGTTCGAGGGGATATCTGCAACAATGGCTAAAAGCTGCTTTGAGGAGGGCTTCTGTAGTCCCAGCACGAGCAAGGGCTTGACGCACAGAGCGCAGCTTGGGACAATGCACCAGCAGAGTGCTTGTTGTGTGTATGTTCATTACCCGCAAGAAGTTTTTTTTTTTAAGTGCACTGAACACTGTATTTAAGGCCAAAGTTATTAGAAGGGCAGTGACGTCATTCATTTCCAAGTGCGGGGTGGTGTGAGTACACAGACAGTGGGCTCCAGGGAGGCGGGAGGCTACAGGATTGTGATCTGGGACACATTCCTTCTTTTGGATCCTGTCCTAGTAAGAAAGCCAGAGTGAGAGCTGATGCTGCAAGAAGCATGTCGGGGCCAAGCTGAAGGAAGTGGAACCAGCCGATGAGCATACAACCAAGAGGCGGCCTTTGTGGAGGAAACAGCGTTGGCTGCATGATTGATGACCTCGAGTGCGTCCTGCCTTTCCAACCCCAACTTAGTTTCTATCTAGGCAGTGAAACACATGGACCCAATTCCTCCCTGGACTTTGCTTGGCTCAGACACTCACAGGGGACTGTCCTACGCACTGTATTAGTCAACAAGTACTTTCTGGGAATATCTGACCACCCATTGTGTCCCAGGCACCATCTAATTACAGAAGACAATACCTTGGTTTCTCTTCAGATCGTATAAGTCTTTTTTCCCCATAATTTTATTGAGAAACAAATAGCAATGAGACAGTTTCAAATCAAATTGGTAGGACAGTTTCAATAATTAACACATTGCATACTCTCTTCCTAGTGGTTATTTGCTGTACAAGATGCAGACATGATATCCTATTTACAAACACTGTTAGAACAAATCTCTCTATTCATTAAGAGAATGTAACGATATATCTATCCTAACCATTTTGAATACACAGATACAAAATGGACATTCATCTGTATCCCCTTTTTTGTTTAGTTCCATTATTTGAATATTATAGGTATGTTAACTTAGCAAAATATCCTAAAAGAGTCCAGTAGTCCATAATAGTATTGGGTCTTCCGCTTCACTGACAATGTCAGAAATTGTTGACCTGAGTCCCCTACAGCTCAACATAACAGAGTGGCTTTACTTCTTATACTTCATTTTTATACTTTTCTGCTGGTTGGTTAAGACCAAGATAAAGCAGGACCTATGCAACAAGAGTTGTAGCTTTTGGGTCTGATAAGGTCAGTGAAATCCCCTCAGGATTTATCCTGAGATCCTGTATCTCAGAATGTAGATACTTTGTCAGTGTCAGCCATGTGGATGAACCTATTGGCCAAGCAATGGCTGTATAAGTCTTTTGCATTTAGTAATTATAGAAGACACAAGAATAAGAAATCTCAGCTACTTCCCGAGCCTCAAGGGCCTCCCAGGCCCTAGTCTTGCCCATAGGCTTGCCTCTGTGGATAGACCAGCACCAAGGTCTGGAGCAGACAGTTCTCCAGGGCCTTACAACAGAAACCTCCCTGGGATGGGTAATGCGCATGCCTCCAAAGATTGGAAAGGGCAGGTCCATTTGGTAGGTGGGTCAGGGCAGGCAATAGGGGGTGGGGGAGACTCAGATGGGATGGGCGACACTCAAGAGTACATCCCTTGCCCACTTCACTGCCTTGGCAAGGCACTCCCAATGCTGGAAGTTTCTCTGCCTGCCCAACCCAAATGAACTACAGGTGACATTCTGCCAAGTCTGCCAATTTGTTTCCTACCAGCTGTGGTCTCCAAGGATTTTTGAGCCTGTAAGCCAAGATATGCATATTTATATATAAACTATTTACATGTAATACAGTGCCAATATGCTTTATAAATTATAAAGCATAGACAAACATGAAAATTTAGAACGATGAAAATGAATGCTGATAGAAATTCTAATAGCTTCCTTCTGCACCCTAGTAGATGATGCACCCCGTGCTTTAGGCCTTTGCCACAGCCAGATGCTGGAAGAAGGCAAAAAGAAAGTCAGAAATATGTACTGTGCTCTGTCACCTTTTATAAAGGCCTTTTTCTCAACACTGTGCCTGCCTCATTCATTCATTCATTTAGTAGGTGTTATATTCAGGCACTGTGCTGTGTACAGGGAAGAGACAGATGTAGAAGGCAGAGGTACTCGGTAGTGTCCCAAATTTTCTGATCAAGGAGATTATGGGGCCAAAGAGGAAAGTGATCGATGAC
>NW_004524856.1:879411-885720 GCF_000260255.1 Octodon degus
TAAATAAAATAAATAAAAAAATAAAAAAAGAAATACAATGGGAATTTATTAGAGAGCTTTAAAGCAAGGAAGTAACGGGATGTGACCACTGCTAAGGACGAAGCCAGGGTCTCCTGCTTGCTAGGCAAGCAACTCTGTCGCTAAGCAACACCCCCAGCCCCAGCATGTGGTTGAAGTGTTTGCAAGAGGGTAGGGTGTACTCAGTAGTATAGCACTTGCCTAGTTTGTGAGGCCCTGGGTACCATCCAGCAGAAATGGGGAGACTGGGAGGTTATTATGCTGATGGGCTGGATAGGGATCAGTGTAAGGCAACAGAGACAAGTTGGGACGCTTCAGGCAAGTGTACTTTAACCTCAACTACTAGCACAATACAAGGCCCATATTATCATCCCCATTGCAGGTATGAGCAAATTGAGGGCAAGGAAGTTTAATAACTTACCCAAGATCACACAGATTTAGGTGAGAAGAGCAGGATTCACACAGGGCTACCTGGTTTCTTTCCTAGCCTATTCAGAATTGAAATCCTATCTCCTGCTCCAGGAAATCATTCACTAGGACATTACAGAGTCTTCCTGTTTCAATCTTAAAAACCCATGCTCGTTCCGAATACAGCAAAAGGGATTGGGGACCATTTCACCCAGCAATCAGCCAAGGGGATAGAAGCAGCAGATTGTCCAATCAGCCGAGGGGATAGCAGTGGCTAGAACAGACCATTCCTCCTGTTGCCATAAACATGCTGAGTGCACTAGAGCTCTGAGTAAGGGAAAAATCATTCTTTGGTGGTGGTGGGTGGACACGGGAGGGTGGTTATTGTCTATTTGGAAACAGAAAAGAGAAAAAGCTTCCAATCCCATGCCTTCAAGGAAAGCCCGAGGGCATGGGTCAAGACAGGGAAAGTGACCTGCCAAACCCCGCCTTATGGCCCCCAGAGTTATTCATGTGAAAAAGAATTGTCCCTGCCAAAGACATGAAGTCCTTTACAGAGCACTTTGTTAGCAAAGCTTAGCATCTCTGTCACTATGCAAAGTGCGCTGGAATGTTGCCATGGCAACAGGCAGCTGGGCCCCTGAATCAGCTCAACGCTTGCCTTGGCAGAGAGGCCCAAGCCTGTGGGGGCATCTCCCAGAGGCTGGCTGCAAGAGGGGGGCTGATTTTGTATCTGTCGATGAAAAGCTCTGAATTCCCTCCCAAGTTGCCAGGCTCCAAAGTCAGTGGTGTTTGGGAAATATCTCCTGAGATGCCTTAACTTCCGTAAAACAAAACATCCCAGGTTGGCATGATCTGACACTTTTCCTGGATCCTCCCAGTGGGTTCCTCCTGTGCTTTTTTTTTTTTTTTTTTTTTTTTGGGGATTGAACTTGGGCCCTTGCACTTCTGGGGAGAGAATTCAGGGCCTCAGGCATGCCAGGGAAGGGCTCTACCACTGAGCTAACCCCATGCCCTTCCCCTTTCACTTTTGAGTGACTGGGTAAAAAAAGAAAGAAAGAAAGAAAGAAAGAAAGAAAGAAAGAAAGAAAGAAAGAAAAGGAAACAGTCAACTGCTATAAAGCAAAATTCTCCTATGTTACAAGTGTAGAAAAAAAACCAGAGCCCAGAGAGGCAAAGTGACTTGCTGAAGTTGGTACCACCTTAGCAGTGCCTGGGTCAGAGCAGAGCTCCTCTGACGCCTGATTTAGTGTTTCACCACACCAACTTCTTTTCACAGGCATGGGGAAGGGCAGGGCAGGGAGCCCCTCTATGTACGTAAGCCCCTGTATATACTGAAGTGTTTGCTTGCTTGCATGGTTTTGTTTGTTCACTTGTTTTTCTTTTTGGTAGTACTGCAGGTTGAACCAGGCTCTTTGCACTGAGCTATGTCCTCAGCTTATAAAAATTTTCTTATTTTTTAGACAGGGTCTCACTAAGTCACTAAGTGGGCCAGGCTGGGTTCTAACCTGCAATCCTCCTGCCTCAGCTCCCCAGAGTACTGGGTTACAGGTGTGCCACAGCTGCCTTGCACTGGATGCTTTTGTATTCCTCATAGCTCATCTGTAGCACAGACCTCTAAGGCAGCTGCTATTGGTACCCTTTTATATAGTAGGAAAGTGATGCTCAGAAAAGTTAAGAGATTGACTCAAGGTCATACAGCTAGGCAATATGGCTTTGTGCTTCTCATATCAAATGCACTTCTTTTGACACAATTACATGGGATGATAGATGGTGTCCTTACTCTGCCACTTATTGCCAGAAAGTGCCACTCAGTAAATACCAGCAAGCTGATATGACTCCATTGCGGCCTCTCTGTGTCTATGACAAGCATAATGCTTGTACGAGGCTGCTAGAGGGATAAAGGAAGAATGCATGTGAAGTGCATACTCCAAGATCTGATGCATAATAAATGCTCAATAAATGTCACTTTCGGCATTGCTTCCAGTTCTGTTACCTCAAGGGGTCCAGCCTTCATTTGATGCAATTCAGCGTCATTCCCCAGGTCATCTGTACCCATTTGTTGCTGGTTACCAGTACCCACAGCTAGTTGAATTCATTTAATCAGAGGAAGAGGTTGGCATCAAGGAAAAGCTAGTATGTGCTAGGCATGGTGGCAGATGCTATAATCCCAGTGCCCTAGGAGGCTGAGGCAGGAGGGTCAAAAGTTCAAATCCAGTTTGGGCAATTTAATGATTTAGCAAGAAGAACATGTCTCCAATTTTTAAAAGGTAAGGGGAGGTAATTCAGTGCAAAGATCCTAGCTTCAATCCTCAGTGCTGAAGAAAAGAAAAAACAGAAAAGTGGATGTGGAGCCAGACACAGTGACACACACCTGTAATTCCACTTCTCAGGAAGCTGAGGCAGGGATGCAGGAAGTTCACGATCAGCCTGAGCAGCTAATTGAGGTCCTGTCTCAACATAAGATTTTGACAGATACAGCTCAGTTGTAGAACATTTGGGTAGCATGCTGGAGGCCCTGGGCTCCATCTGCAGCACCAGGAAGAAAAGAAAAGAAGAATACAGGTGATGGGAACTAGTTTAGAAAGAAAGAGAAAATGCACCTGGGCAACTTAGTGACTCAGCAAGACCCTGTATTTTTTTTTTAAAAAAAGCTGGGGATACAGCTTGGTGCAAATTCCCTGGGTTAATCCCCAATATCACACATAGAAATGACATTTCCAAGTAAAACGAAGGTTGGAAAGATGACATTCTAGGCAGAGGAAATTATGAGCAAGAGCATAAAAGTGTGATGATCCCTGGCACCGGGGGGAGAGAAGACGTGATCCTGTATAGTAAGGTGGAAGGCGAGGCAGGTGGACCAGACTACGGGGCCTTTCAGAGTCAGGAGAATGCGTGCGGATTTGATCGTGAAAGTGGGAGGGAGCAGAAAGCTTCTCAACAGGTTGTAAAGAATTAAGGGGCAGGCAGAAGGAAGCCTTAAGTGCTGAGAAACTAAAGTCCCTGGTGAACAGAGCCAGTTTTCTCAAATTCAGATTTTCACTTGGAAATTCAATTTTATCATTGGTAACAAATACAGTCAGCTCAGGGCCGGGGAGATGGCTCAGTAGAATAAGTGCTTGCCTGGCAAGCACAAGGGCCTGAGTTCAATCCCCAGTTCTGCAAAATAAATAAATAAATAAATAAATAAATAAACAGTTAGCTCTTTTCTTTTTAAGTGACAGGCTTGGCCCAGGAGATGGCTCAGTGGAATAAGCACCTCCCTGGCAAGCACAAGGGCCTGAGTTCAATCCCCGGTTCCAAAAAAAAAAAAGTTATAATTAAGTGACAGTCTTAGAAAAAAACACGTGCCAAATACCGAAGTCTAACAAACCATTCTTTCAACTAGAAATAACATTTGCTTGGGCACAGTGGTGTAGGTTTATAATTGCAGCTCCTTGTGAGGCTGAGGCAGGAAGATTGTAAACTAAAGCCAGCTCTGGGCAATCTAGTGTGATTTTATCTCAAAATAAAATAACAAGGGGCCAGTGAGATAGCTCAGCAGACCAAGCGCCTGCTATGGCAAGCACAAGGACTGGGTTTTGATCTCTGACACCACATGCCGCACCATCAAGACCAAGCGTGGTGGCGCATGCCTGTAATCCCAGCGACACAGAGGCTGGAAACAGGAGGATCACTATGAGTCCAAGTTGCTTAGTGAGACCCTGTACCAAATACATAAAAATAACTAAAAATAAAATAACAAAAGGCTGGAGATGTAGCTCAGTGTCCCCAGAGTGCAATCCCCAGCTCAGGGTGTACGTTGAGGGGTTTTCCAGGATAAAGAGGCACATCGAGCTCACATCTCAAACATGGGTCCAGTGCTTTCCCTGAGAAGGCCGCCGTACTCTGCATGTATCGGAAGTGCTTTACGTTCTCTTTCTGCTTTGTCACACAGGATGTTAAAAAGATGTGAGCTTGAGGATCAAGATTTAATAAAATTCACATTTTCACTTCTTTACCAAAGCTACTCTTTAGTAAGACTGGAGGCTTTGAAAATTCTTTTTCAAAGAGTGTGTGCTGGTAGAAAACATAATATGTACTAGTGTAGGCATAGTTTTCATCCTCTTGGACCTGCTGATCACGTGTGCAGCACATGCATGTAGACATTACATAAGCACACATACATATATAATTAAACCCTAGTTACTGCAATGATGGAAGAGTACAAGGCTCTGAGAGCACATTAATGAGACTAGAACCGTAGACTGGAAGGTCTGTTGGTGAATAGAAATGTCCATGCTTGTTTTCAACAGCTACACAAGTACTCCACTTTAAGGACAAGTCATAATTTACTTAGCCAGTCTTCCACGATAGGGCACGTAGAATGTTTTGTCTGCATCAAAACCAGTTTCTTTGTAATGCATCTTTGTGTAGTCATTTGATTATTTCATTAGCATGCAGTTCAAAATGTAGAACTGCCAAGTCAAAAGAGATACAAAATTTTATCTCAGTGTGTGTGTGTGTGTGTGTGTGTGTGTGTGTGTGTGTGTGCTAGTAGGGATTGAACCTAGGGACTTTGCACCGAGCTACATCCCAGCATTTTTATTTTGAAACAGGGCCTCACTAACTCACTGAGTGGCCTGGGTTGGACTTCAACTTGCTATCCTCCTGCCTCAGCTTCCCAGAGTGCTGGGTTTGCAGGAGTGGACCACTGTATCTGGTATATTTTTAAGTCTTTTGAAGCATGCTGCCTACCTGCCCTAGAGAAAGGTTGCATTAATTTACATGTTCCCTGCCTTAAAAGGGGGGCAGTGGAGTTTGGAGCTGCACATGTACCTCAGAGGCAGAGCACCTGGCAAGCATGTATGAGGCCCTGGGTCCCATCCGCAACACTGCAGCATCTGAAACCACCAAGGTTCTCCTCTCTATGTACATATTTTTTCTTTTTTATGGTAATGGGGCTCAAACCCAGGGGTGCTGTAGGTCTGAGCTATACCCCTAGCCCTTTTAAATTTTTTTTATTTTGAGATAGGTTCTCACAAAGTTGCTCAGGCTGGCCTCAAACATTCTAGCCTCCTACCTCAGCCTCCTGAGTCACTGGGGCTATGGGCAGGCACCAGTAGGCCTGGATCCTGTTTTATATTTGAAATCTTTTTTCTATTCTAACTACTCTAGGATGGATGTGTTACTCAGTTAAAAATATTTTGAATAGCTAATGCATAGCATGATATTCAGAGTGCAAAGGAATGCAGGAAAAAGGCAGGTTCCTTGACCCCTAGTCCTTTCTTGAGCAGCATGCCAGAAATATGTGTGTGTGTGTGTGTGTGTGTGTGTGTGTGCATGTACATGTGCCAGATATGCACTGGTAGCATCCTGCTGTACACATTGCTCTGCACCTGGCATTTTCCATGTAGCACAAAGAACTTCCTAGTTTTTAAGGGCTGCATAATATCCCATAGTTGTTATAGGCTTTTTCCATTCTTTTACCATTGCCGAAAATGTATATTAGTCACTCAACAGTAACAATGACAGAGATGGAGAAGTTTTAGGAAAAAGACCATCTACTGAGGTTAGAATATCCCTTTATTGCCGGGTATGGTATAGTATACCTGCAGTCCCAGATAGGCAGGAGACTGAGGCAGAAGGATTCTGAATTTGAGGCCAGCCTAGGCAACTTGGTAAGACCCTGTCTGAAAATATATATAGAAAGCTGAGGAGTTAGCTCAGTTGTACAGAACTTGTGGTGTGAGGCCCTGGGATCAATTCCCAGTACCACACAGAGAGAAGAGAGAAGAGAAAAGAAAGGAGAAGAGAGAAGGAAGAAGAAGAAGAAGAAGAAGAAGAAGAAGAAGAAGAAGAAGAAGAAGAAGAAGAAGAAGAAGAAGAAGAAGAAGAGGAGGA
>NW_004524856.1:886553-916067 GCF_000260255.1 Octodon degus
GAGGAGGAGGAGGAGGAGGAGGAAAGAAAAGAGAAATGTTCAAGTTCATTTTTCTTAGAGGTTCCATGAAAAAATATTTTACTTCGAAGGCTGGGAACACTTGCATTTCTGTGAAGCAGGTTATCTGCTTTTCTCTGTGAATCTGAAAACTGATCACGTCTCTTGTTTTTTGTGCCACTTAGAGTCCTCACTTACCAAGAGAGGACTTCTTTTTCTTTTTGTTGTTTTTTAATCATTTATTTATGTATTGGTAAGAGAGGACTTCTGATGTTCCCTTTCTGTTACTACTTCTTCACCCTTGCTTTCCCTTTAAGGCCGCCTCTTTCTTTTTTACATCTAATTCTGGATTTCTCCAAGTATTAAGCGTATCTCTGTAAGCCACCTTAAATCCATTTTGGAAAAAGTCAAGGTATAAAATAATATTTTTTTAAAAAATGAAGCTAAATGTTGGAGTCTCTGACGCAGTCCTCAAGAGGCATAGGCAAGAGACATACGCAAGCAGAAAGACGCTTCATGACACGAAAATAACAAAAATATAATTGGAGGTCAATCGATTTCTGAGCTACTTGCGTCAAAGCTGAGGCCTTCAGCTTCCAAACACACAAAGCAATTTAGCGCTCGCGTTCCCATGGCAACCGTGTGGGCTCGACAGAGAAGATGCAGCCAGCCAGCCTGGCGGTTGCTGGGGGAACGGGCGCGAGCCATGCAACTTCGCTCAAGTCCGAGTGTTTAGGTGCTTGGGGGCTTTCCATTAGCTGGGATGAAACTGGATGTGGAGTGTACTAAGGTTGCCCAGGAAAGATGTAAAGTGTACCCGGGAAATGGGGTGAGAGCTGGATACCTTCCTGTGCATTTCCCCTCCTTCTCTCCCTCCCTGCTAAGAAGGAGGCAGGACATCAGGAGAAAGCTGTTTCCCACCCTTTCCTTTTCTTTGCAGTGCTGGGATCAAGCCCAAGGCCTCATGCATATTAGGACTGTGCTCTATCACTTAGCTAAACCCCCAGGGCATGAAATATTCTTTCCCCAAAGAGCTGAAGTAGGGACAGGACATAGACATGGGTGGGGGGCTCTGGACTCATTAGGAGGTTTAAAGCTCCAGCCTAACTGATTGCTTTGTACCTCCACTGAAGAAAAACAGAAAGGCGAAGGGAGCCTGGAGGACAGAAAAGAAGAGCCCTTGCCCAGGGTGGTGGCTCAGCTTGCACCCGTAATCCCAGCACCAGGGAGCTGAGGCAGGAGAATTATGAGTTTGAGGCTGACATGGGCTACACAGTAAGTTCAAGGCCAGCCTGAACTGCATAGCAAGGCCCTGTCTCAAAAATATAAAATAATATAAAATAAAATAATTAGAAGAGCCCCCAAAGAACCCAAACAGGGTGAGGTCAATGGATGTCACCGTCACAATTTGGGGAAAATACAGATGAGTATTTATCAGAGCTGGGAGGAGATGAGTACAAAAATCACAAGGGAAAATGTCGATATATTTGGCAGCATCATTAAAAACGTTAGTACATTTCAAAGCATGATAATCCAGAAATCAAAGACAAAATAGCAAACTGTGAAAGAAAATGATATTAGCAGTACAAGACAGGGAAGAATTACTATGATTATTATGTAAAGACTTTTAAATAATGAGTTTTTTAACCAATAACTAAAAAGACACACATTTTGCTTTTTTAATCAGCAGAAAACAACTGCACTAAGAAAACTGAGGGGCTGGCCAGATAGCTCAGTGGACTAAAGCACCTGCTTAGTAAGGCACAGGAACCAGGGTTTGATCCCCAGTGTGCCAAGCCGCCTCAACCCCCAGGGTGCACTGAGACAGCAACTGAGACTGGGCATGGTGGCATGTGCCTGCAATCCCAATGCATGGGAGGCTGAAAACAGGAGGCTCACTCAAGTCTGAAAAAACAAGAAAGAAAGAAAACTGAGAAGGAGATCAGAAAAGACATTCTCTGAAAGAGAAGCTACTCAGTGTCGTGGAACGTGGAACATGGGTCAGCTCATGTAACTGCAGAAGTGGTGCCTTCCCAGGGGGCTTGCAGCTCAGTAGTTAGAGCACTTGTCTAACTTGCACAAGGCAAGGTCCTGGGTTCCCTCCTCAGCACAGGAAAACAAAGTGGCCCAGGGAAGGGATAGTTTGAAAATGTTCTGCTTCAGGGGCCTGGGAGATGGCTCAGTGGAATAAGCGCTTCGCTGGCAAGCACAAGGGCCTGGGAAGATGGGAATGAAAGGACCTCCTAAAGTGTACTGCACCGATCTAGAAGCAAATCACTTTAAAACAACCTATCAAAATGGTACAGTAACCTGCTTGACATGAGCAAGCCAGAGACCTTGGTTCTCCACACCATAGAATCCTCCCCACAGCTCCTTGGGAAGAGCCACGCAGTCTCCCCAGCACCCAGAGCAGAGTTCAGTACAAGCAATCAGGTGCTCAGCAGGCTGCTGAAGCATGGGAAGCCACTTCACAGTGGTCAGGTCCTTAGGTGGAATCCCTGCTGTTGGGCAGCCTTCAGTGACCTTGCCAGGAGCCCACTAGGCCAGAATCTCCTCCAAGCTGAGCTTCTGGGAAGGTGAGGCAGCCCTATACTGACACACTGTGTGCTGAGAGCGAGTGGGAGGTGGAGGCGTGCACCACCAATCAGGGGCTTACTAGGAGTTCCCAGTTTACAGGGAGGAGACAGTAGACAATGTGGGGAAGAAATGGCTTTTGAGATGAACAGGAGTGCAGTAGGAAAGGAGGTAACCAGGAGGACGTGGGAATTGAGAGTGAAGGCAAAGCTGTACCTTGCAGGGCCGACTCCTTTCAGCTCTGCCAGTCTATGACGCTAAGCTGCAGCCTTAGCCTTCATCATAATATCTCTGCAAAATCACAGATTGGATTTGCTGGTTATACATTTCTCTAATACATGCAAAATAAATATATGAGCGTTCACATAAAAAGAAGAGTTCATGTATACATCTTGAAGGCATTTAATGTGTGTGGTGACAGTTCCACATTTTGGGAAACTGCACCAGAGGTAGTGAGGTCTCTTATCTCAGAATGGAGAAGATCGGAGGGGGAGGGAATGCAGCCAGGCAAACTGGTCAGGGAGCAACTTCAAGAATCCTCTGAGGGGGCCGGAAAGGAGCCTGAGGGTGTGTTGTGGGGTGGAGGTGTGGGGAGGGACTGCTGATCGGACTGTTGGCTCCTAATTTCAGCTGTGCTGCGCTCCCTCCTCAGCCCTAACAAGGCAGGGCTTACTTTCACTTCTGGCCATTATGTCATTCTTAACACGAAGGGACATTGTTTTGCATTTCCCTTCCCTAATGGGGACGTGCTGTTATAGTGATCTGAACAAGGTGCCAGTCTGACTGGGCAACGGCTGGAAATTTTCCCACAATAGGCTCTCAGCAGATTACCTTTGCCTTTTGCAAATAGAAATGCAGCCTGCTATAGAGGAGGCACCTTCAACAGGTGTTAATAAGAGAGAAATTCCTCCTTTCTGGCTAGCAGCTAGCCAGGAAGTAGTTAAGGAAGCACTGGGGGAGGCAGCAGCCTGAGCAGTGTGGGATGAAAGCTCAGAGAGAGAGAGGGGCGGCTTGGGAGAGGCCACCGCCTGCCTTTTCATTTGCACCCTGGAGGCGGGCTTTCTCTTTTCACAGACAGGAAATAACACATCTGGAAAGCACAGGGAGGCAGCCGGAACTGAAGGCCCAGTGTGAAATGTCCTGTGCTCTGGGAAGTGGAAAGGGACCTGGGCGTTTGGCCTGGGAAGGGAAGAGGGGGCAGGACTGGAAAGAAGCCAGGTCCCTGCCCCAGCCCTCTCTCACCTCAAGCCTAGGTCCTGCTTTTTTTTGAGCAGAATATATTTATTGGGGGGGAGGAGAAATCTCTTGTCTGAGAGAGGGACAGAAGGGGGACCCGAGTGAGTTGCCGCTAGGTCCTGTTTTTGAAACCACCCTGCATCAGCCCAGAAATAGCTGTGGCCTCTCAGGAGGACTCCCGGGCAGTTGACTCCCGGGCAGTTGGGCACCAGGCCCCTGGCACTCCTACGATCTAGCTGAAACGTGGCTCTCCTTCTTTGACTGCTCAACTCTTTCAGTCTTGCCTGCCACACACACAGGCACATCCTCCCCTTTATTTGGTGCCAGGTACTGGGGACAGAAAGTGAGAACTGAATGCCTGACCAGTCCTGTGGGCTTCTGAGGACCTAGGGGAACAGGTTTCTCCGAATGACAGGCACACACATATCCCTCTTTTCCCATCACACCCAAAATACAACAAATGGGGGCTTTGTCATGTGCAGCCACTGCTCAGCAGCTGGCAGAGTGCTTCGCAGTACATATTTGTTTAGTTTACTGAAGCAACAAGGGAAATGAGGATGTATGTTGGGCTTTCCAAGCAAGAGAGTCAAGATGCTTTTTGTCTGCTTTGTAGAAGCGGCCAGGATAAATACTATAATAAAGAGAGAGTGCAGTGGGAGTACAGCATTGCCTGGAGATATCTAGGGAGGCTTCCAGAGGTACTGTCATTGCGGCAAGGTTTTTTTTTTTTTTTTTTGTGTGTGTGTGTGTGTATGTGTGTTTTAAATTGCCAAGCTGCCCAGGCTAGGCTCAAACTTGCAATTGTTCTGTCTCAGCCTCCCAAACCGCTGGGGTCATGGGCACGTACCACCATACCTGCCTCCTTTTCATTTTGAGAAGTGGTCTTGCTAAGTTGCTAAATTGCCCAGGCTGGATTTGAACTTGAGATCATCCTGCACAGGCTTCCCAGAATGCTAGAAACACACACCTTATTGAGGCAAATCATGAGAATTTAATGAGGTTTTTAATAAGGTGGAAGGACACATTGTTGCAAGGTGTGTGACTGAAAGTGTGGCTGTAACAGGATGGGATCTGCGGGAAAAAGCCAAAAGCCAACTGTAGGTACCTGCGAGTCAGACTGAAACAATCGCTGGGTATAGTGGTACATGCCTATAATCGCAGAATTTGGGAGGATGAGGCAGGAGAATTGCTGTGAGTTCAAGGCCAACCTCGATTACACAGCAAGATCTTTTCTCAAAAAATAAAACCACCAAACCAAAAGAGGGGGAAAAGAAAAAAACAGCCTAAATTCCTATCGGTAGGAAATTAGAGAAACATTTCATTTATTTATTTATTCATTTATTTATTTTTACTGTGCTGGCAATTGAACCCAAGTTCTTATGCATGCTAGGCAAGCACTCTACCAGTAAGCTATACTACAGCCCTAGCCTTATAATAATTGATAATCTTTTTGTGGTACTTGAGACTGAACATGAGGAGTGCTGAGCTTTACTCCCATCCAATTTTATTTTCTATTTGAGACAGAGTCTTAGTTGCCTAGGCTGGACTTGAACTCATGATACTCCGGACTCAGCCTCCGGAGTAGCTGGAGTTACAGGTATACACATCACCACTTGGTTTTATGATGAATTTTAAATACAAAAATGAATGTTGGCTGGGATATAGCTCAGCAGCACAAGCACCAGCTTGACAAATATAAGTCCTAAGTTTGATTCCTGGTACAAAAACAGATAAAGAGAGAAAAATGAATACTACACATCATTCATGGACATAGAGACATGCTAGGTACGTACACCAAGGCTAAAAGAATAGAGACTAGGTCTGGGGAGGAGACTATAAGGGGCTCAAGGGGCTCGGTGTCACCTATAATGTTCTCTTTTCCTAGAAAAAACAATCAATCTCAGGCAAGCATGACACAAGTTCTAACATTTGTTCACTGGAGGAAGGTGCAAGGGCATTTGTTATATCATCTTTTTTCTTTGCATTTTTTAAATAAAGAAAAATGGACCAAAAGGGCGGGATAAAAGACAGAGAGTGAGCCATGACCACATCTAGCAAATCCAAGTCCACAGACCCTTACTGAAGGTATCCATAGCTGCGAGCAGGAAAGATCGCAGGAAAAGTCACCTGGGCGCGTCTCAGCCTGGGCTCAGCACCACTCTTGCCCTTACTTGCCTTTGCTGACTCAGTCAAAGATAAATGAATAAGTAAGTAAGTAAGTAAATAAATAAATAAATATGCAGTGTGTGAAAGCGACCCAAGGTGAAGAACAATGATTTGGAGCTCTCGCCAAGCCCGGATGCAAAGGCACTTGGAGCGCAAAATATACACATATGTTCTGCACATGCCAACTTGCCTGTCCCTGCAGGATGTCTGAGCATTACAGTCCACACGGCAGGTCTGGCCTTTGCTGGGGTTGAGAGGAGGCCTTCTGGAAGCGAGGGACAAGTGGAAGGCTTTCAAGGCATAAGACCAAGTGAGGAAGATGGCGAAGTCAAAGGCAGCATGGAATTCACTAGGACGATGATGTAAAAGCTTCTGGAGGAGTATTTGTGCCTATTTGGTTAACTGCTGTGCGCCTAGAACTCAGAACAGTGCCTACCAGATACTCAGGAAACACATGTCAAGTGAGTGAAAGGAAGCCTTGAGTGTCCCAAGCTCTCTATCATCTCGATTGCTCATTTGACTTTGATGTGCCCAAGGAGCCAATCTCCATGTCTCTAGTGAATTTTTTGTTCACCGCCTAAGGAAGAATCTAGGGACTGAGACTCAGATATTGGCAGAAGGAAGGGTGATGAAAGCACAGAGAATTAAGGTTCCAGGAACATTAAAGAGCCAAGCAAGTTAGGTAAGAAACGTCTCTAAATGCTGGAAATCTGAGAGGCTGGGATGAGCTTAGTGGTAGAGTGTGTTCTTAGCACATTCAAGATCCTGGGCTCAGTTCTCAGTACCTTCTCAATGAAGGGACAACTTGAGGATCTACATGGGTAGGAACAGATATGGAGACAGGTGTTTTGGAAGTAAAATGGATACCAGAGAGAGTAAAAAAAAAAAAAGGAGAGGGTGTCTCAGCCTTCCTTGGCACTGCTAGCTCGTAGTCACCTTTGTGCAAGTTTGAGAAAGGAACTTCCTTTTAGCTACACATCTTGGACAGCTGTAATGCCTTTGAGAGAATGAAGAAAAAATAGTCCCAGGATCTAGGGCTTGGCTAGTCGATCCTGGACTGGAACTCAGCCTCCATTCATCCAGGTGCCTTCGCTCAGGGCACCACCTTCCCAACCACACACAGTGGTCCTAATGCCCAGATTGTGTTGCCGGGCAACTAGATTTTTCCTAGTACCCATCACCACCTGCTAGATGCCACCTGTGCTTCACAGCTTCTGCCAGCCCACCCTTCCCTGGCCCTCAGCAGGGTCTTCTCTGCTATAAAGATCTGCTGAGCCAACAGACAACCGTCAGTTCCCTGGTGAGTTTTAATTATTCTATGTGCAAAGACTCTTTTTTACATCCCAGAGAGGGTCCTGATTTCATACCTTCCCCAAATAAGTCAAATAAAATCCTAAAAACCAGAGGCCAGAAACCAAGGAAGCAGAAGCAAGCTGCTGCGCCCCCTAGCGTTTCCTAAAGGATTGTTAAGGCTATTTCTCCATTACCAGGGAGGAGACCCCAAAGCCCGCTCTTCATCCTGGATGAGTTCTCCAGTCTGCATGGGAATGCTTGGATGGTAAACATCAGAGACTGGGCATCAACACCCTCCTCAGAATCCCAGTGGTATCATGCCAGGTTTTTTTGCTTTTCTTTTGTAGTACTGGGGATGCAACTCTACCCTTGAACTATAGCTCCATCCCTCTGTATTTATTTTTTTAATTTTGAGGTAGGGTCTCACTAAGTTGCTCAAGCTCATCCAGAACTTGTAATATACCTGCCTCAGCCTCCCATCATGTCACCCTTTCACAAGCAAGATAATTCAGCCTTTAAGTTCCAAGAAAGTGGTCGCCATTGGAGAGAAGCTCTGTTATTGTGGTCTTGTAACAAATTCATCTGCAGCTACCCTTTGCAATCTCCATTCACTAAGCATGGTGGGTTCTTTACCGTCTCTAAGGACTTACCTTCCCCAGCCCCACCCTGGATCAGTTTTTTTTGTGTGTGTATTGAGTGGGGGGTACTGGGGATTGAACTCAAGACCTTGCGCTTGCCAAGCAGGTGCTTATGCCACTGAGCTATTTCCCCAAACCAAATTTTTCAGAATGCTTTGTTTTTATGCTTATCCTGTCATGAACCAGCAATAGCTTATGGATCAACACCATACTTGTTTGTTTTATACCAAGAATCCAACTCAGGACCTTACAGTTGCCAGGCAGGCACTTGTGCCACTGAGCTACATCCACAACCCCCCACTCTGGGTCTTATCCCATCACGATAATCACCTTTCCCTTGAACCCAAAAGTGAGAAAGTCACTTAATCTCCCTGTGCCTCAGCTTCCTCATCTGTAATATGAGGAGAAAATAGTATCTCTTTTACATGGTTTGTCAGAAAGATCGAGTGGGTTAATCAACATAAATTGTACTACCATACGATAAGCACTTAGTAATTTTCTTTTCAAAACAGAGTCTCTCTACATAGTCCAGGCTGGCCTTGAACTTACAATGTAGCTCAAACTGCTCTTGAACTTGTGATCCTCGTGCTTGTGGCTACTGCTAGGCTGGCTCCTGGTTGTATCCTCAATGTACTACATAGGGCTCATTGTTTTGCGTTGTACAGTTGGCAACCCTTGCCTCCTAAAGCTCTTGGCTTCCCGTTGTGCTTTCCCTTTCGACTTCTCCATTGATCAGAACTGACTGGGTAGTCCTAAGGGTGCTGGCGCTAGGAGACAGCCTCAGTGACTTGCACCACTCTGCCAACCTTCTGTGCTTCTGTGCCCAGCTCAGGCCCCGTGCCCTCATGATAAGTGGGAGAAATCCACTGATGGTTGTCACTGTAAAATGCTTGCACAGACTCCTTGGATCCCAGTTTGGAGACACAACTATTGGCCTAAAAAAATTTGCCATCAGAGCTGGTCTCAGTATAGGTATACAGAATCTGAGGAATAAGAGAAGACCCCAAATATTGCTCTTTTTCATTTCATCCCCAAAACATTACTGACTTGGTATTGTCAGTGCTATTATTAGTAATTCCCACTTTTGTCTCTTCTGTTATCCAGCGGCTGCTGCCGACAGTTCCGCCATTGGAATGCTTCATTTTGCGGCTACAGCTTTTGTTCCCCGAGAAAGCACACAGACTGAGAATGGGAATACAGTGCCACGTTCTCCACTGTTGATGGCTGCAGAAGCACAGATTACTGGATAATGACTCCGCTCCCTCTACCAAAAACCACTGAGAAATAAAGACCAAGCACGGGTGAGAGGAGCACAATGGTGGTGCTCCTTTGGGAAAAGCATTAGGACCCTGGGCTCCTGGATATGACTTCAGGGTGTTGAGGGACAAGGATGATGAGATGAGGTTCATGACGGTGCTACGGGCTAAGGATGCAGCCATGTTTGAAGTTCATCACCTTTACGGTGAATGACAGCTGTTGTGTATGCAGATTACACTGCATTTGAATTAAACAATCTTGGGGACGGTGCTGGGGATCTGAGCCAGGGCACCACACAGGCATATGGTAGGCAAGGGCTCTATCCTGAGCTACACTTTCAGCACACCTGGGGTTTGCGATCACAGCTGTGTTATTTCTTAGTTATGTGACCTTGGATCACTTGACCTCTCTGGGTGTCAGTCTTCCCATCTGTACAACCCTAATAATAGTAACAACATTACCACATCAGTAAGGTTTGGGGGATGAAATGAAAAAGAAAAATATTTGAGAGAAACCAACTCCCAGTGCCTGGCACTGGAGCGCCCGTCCATTTGTTGCTCCCGGGTCTTACTGCAGGCCAGCCGAAAGGCTTTGCCAATAATGTAAAGATACTGAGAAGCAGAAACAGGGCAAAAAAAATGATCTTTGCACACTTGACCTGCTGTTTTTGTCCTTGAAATGTCTCCAGAGAAAAGAGCATAATCCTTAGCCCAGGATTTGGAAGCCGGAATCCAGCACAGCCCATTTATCAACACTGCCAGACTCTCAACTCCAAGCATTCTTAACCACAGGAAGAGCAGGAATGGGCCAGACTCCCTTGCAGTAAGGAGTGCTGCCAGCTCGCTCTACCCTGCAGCATGCTTGCTCTACCCTGCAGCATGCTCATTCTACCCAGCAGCACGCTTGCTCTGAGTAGCTGCTTCTCACATCAGCGGGATTTCTCTTTGTCTTCAAGATGGAGGAATTTGGAAGCCCAAGCTTTCTGCCATTTCCAGCATTTGGCTGGATTGAGCCCTCATCTGGGTGTAGGGAGTTGCCTTACAGCTGTTAGACTTTTAGAAATGGATTTTTAGTCCAGTTCTATCTAATAATTGTTCGGGAAGACAGGCTGACTGGTGTTATCTAAGAGACTCTGTCCTTTACCTATCAGATAAGCTGTGGGCAGGCCCAGCAGCAGAAACTCCAAAACCTTAAAAGGTTAGGAATGCAAGACACAGGGAGTTAGGAGAAATGACCAATAAAAATGCTTAGCAACATTACAGGACCAATGGGGCGTGAGCTCCTCTGTTGCCATGAGGCAGTCTTGATTCCCATTGGTCATGAATATGTGACTGTATCTCTGAGAGAGTGAAGGGTGGGGAGGGCCTGCAGATCTGTTTAGGTGTTTACACCTATTCTTGGGGGAGGCTTAGAAAATGGAGAAGCTCTCATTTGAGGCCTTGGCACTGGGAGGTCTCAGTCACACCAGAAGAAATAAAGCAGTTTAGCACACTCTTGCAAATGCAAGGTATGTGGCCTTGGGCATGTGGTCAGTACACAATATATAAAAGGCACATGTATTGTCTTAAATTCCTGAGGGAAGAAAAAATGAGTCACGCCCCAGTCCCTGCTTGGCTCAAGCCTGTAAGCAGTCAGCAAGAAGGTTCAAAGCCCTTTTTCCCGGCTCAATATGGCTGAGCACTGGAGCCCATGTGAACCCAGCCTAAGGGGGCACTACAGCAAGTAGTATGACAGGAAGACTGCAAATACTGTCTACTGCCCTGTGCACTGCAGTGGAGGGTGGGAGCAAGCTGAATGCCAGAGGTCATGGTGGGTTAGGGTGAGGGCTCTCTAGCAGTCCTCCATCCCTGCCACAGGAAGTTAATTTTCCTGACCAGCATGTGGGCCATGTTCACCAGCTTTATCCCACAAGGGACCTGGCACGGCGTCCTGAGACTCAGCTGGCAACTGGTGAGGCGGGCTGGTATATCTGGCTCCTGAAAGCTTGTCCCTCAGTGTTGGGACTCAGCTGCCCTCACCCCGCCCCCACCGCCCCAGCCATGAGTGAGCTTGCAGGGCAAGCAACTAGCTTTTCATCTTCTGCTGAAGATTGCTACTGCACTCTCCTCCCCTACACTCCCCAGGAAAAGCCTTTTGTAAGTGGCTGTGATTCATTCCAGACTCCTGTGGCTCCTGGCATTCTATTCAATGGCCTCTTGTGTCCTAACTTTGCTATCATTTAATTTTAGAACGTACTTTATGCTAGAAGTTAAGATGACTGCTGGGTCCTTGCTGTCCCTGGCCCCACTACCCACTGCCAGCTTGGACCCTGATGGCTTCATACCTCCTTGTGGGAACATTTAGCATGCTATGCGACCAGGGCTATATCAGATCCAAAGTTTCCTTGAGCCACTCTTCTTCCAAACCATGCCAACGGTGGAGGAGGGGCAACTTGTAAGCACACAGGTTGATGCTCATGGCAAGAAGGTCTTGAGATCTTGTTTAGGGACCAAGACCTTCCTTATCATTTGACTGCAGAAGAATTACAAAACTAAATGGAACCCAGATTCAGTCAGCACTCCTAAATCCTGATCGCCTCTTATTTCAAGTGATCCTCAAGCACACAAGCACACACAATACCAAAATGTACTCCACTGTTACCATGTTGGCCCTGAACATATATTTCCACTCCTCTGAATGCCTCATTTGCACACACTTCTCCCTCTGTCCTCAGTTCTAGTCTGCTCCTCAGATCTAGTCTGCTGGACCTTGAATGAAACCACACAGTAGGTTTATACCTTCCACCCAGGTGTAGGGCTCCCCGCTCACTCTACAAAGGGCTTGCAGTGCCCTCTGTTGGCTCAGGGACTGTGTGTTTCTTAGGTGGGCATTTTTTCCACCTTTTTTTTGGGGGGGGGACTGGGGATTGAACTCAGGCCCATGCACTTGCCAGGCAAGTGCTTATTCTACTAAGTCATCTCCCCAGCCCCTCTTCCCACCTTTGATTTTAGCCTTTCCCTAAAATCCTGTCTCATGGGGCTAGGAAGATGGTTTAGCGGAATAAGCACTTCCCTGGCAAGTGCACGGGCCTGAGTTCAATCCCCAGTTCCACCAAAAAAATTAAAAAATAAAAACTAAAATAAAAAATTAAATCCTGCCTCTTAAAGCCTCCCCCAGACTCCTCCTATTGCTCCTTCCAGATGGTGCCAGTCTGACTCCTTCTAGCTCTAGCACACAGCACTCAGCCTAGTCTTAACAGTGAAGGACAAGGAGTTAGGAGCAGCCTACATGTAAGGTAAACAGAGCTGGCATGGTGCAGTGATGGAGACCTCAGTCGGAGGATAGCAAGTTTGAATCCTTCCCTGGGCAACTTAGTGAGATCCTGTCTCAAAATATTCAAAAACAAGATAAAAAGGGTGGCGGATGTGGCTCAGTGGCAGAGTACCCCTAGGGTCCATCTCCAGCACCACCACATTCTAGAACTGAGTTCCATTCTAGTATTGCAAGAAAGAAAAAGAAAAGAAGGCCAAGGGCAACAGAACCTCAGGGAGGAAGTAGATGGGGTGTACAGTAGGATATGAGAAACAGCCAGCGAGCAGCACAGAACACCTAGAAGCAAGGCCTTCTAGAGGTGGGCCTCAACCCTGAGACATACAATGTCCTTTCCCCAGGAAAAGGGATTTTCATGTCTTTACCTCAGGCAAGCCTGGCCCCTCTGCCCCGAAAATACTGGGGATTCATAGCTGCGGTTGCGGTCCCAACTGGCAGGCTTTGCAGGAATGCCTAGAACCAAGGGGTGGGCAGCACTGAGCACGGGCAGCTGCCCAGAGAATGTCCTCGCCCTACCCTTCTTGTGCTCCTTCTGTTTTCAATCCCAGCCAGCTTTAGCCAGCTGAAAATCAATAGTCAGATGAGTAAATAAGCCACACATAGAATTTTTGGATGCAGAAAGGGAGAGACATGCCATGCAAACCTCCCCGTTTTTCTTCTCTTTTTAACTTCTGGGATCTTATTTGCACTGTCTTCTGTCTCTCTGTATGTATTTGAGACAGGGTCTTGTTGTGTAGTTCAGGATGGCCTTCAACTCACTATGTCGCCCAGGCTGGCCTTGAACTCTTGGCAATCCTCCTGTTCAGCCTCCCGCGTGGTGGATTACAGAGTGCACTATCAGGCCCAGCTTACTGTCTTCTGTTTAAAGCCCATTCGGGAGGTCAGCTTGATGTACCCTGAGCCACCCAGGGCTTGGGTTATGTGTCCAGGTGAAGGGCAGGCCATCTTTTTGTCTTGTTTCTTTCTAGCCCCCTCTGCTTTCCATATCACTATTGGGCCAGAGGTGACAGGAGAGTGGCTGGAAGACAGGCTTTAATGGTGCAGCTTACAAATTTGAAACAGTTGTCAATGTTGAATAATGACAATATTTTACATTTTACAATATCTGGATTTCTCGTATCTCTTAAAAACCTGGCAAATAATGCAACACTAAGTCAGTAATTTCATGTGACAACTAGCAGCAGAGCTCAGAAGCTGCTGTTCCTCCAGTTTCTCCCGGGTCCCACACCTCCCTCGGGTACTTCAGGCTGAGGGTCACACTCATGTGGGTCTGTCTGATTCACCTGTGCTAACTCTTGGGCCCTTTCAATCTTCCAATGAAATCTCTGCTTTACATCCAGCTGCTTCCTGTTCCCAAACATCTCCCTCCATATTTGCCCTTCCTCTACCCTGTACAGGAAGCGCCACGCACAGCCCACTCAGAAAACACCTTCTGTGTATTAAGACCTAATGGAAAGCTCCCTTCACCCGGAAGTTCTCCTAACTCATGCAAGCAGAGTAGGGAGCTTCCTTCTCTGTACCCTCACTGTGTCTAATCCAATGCTTTGCTGTTATCATTTACCCATGGTATTGCAATTATGTGTTTATATGCCTGTTTCTGTTTTTAAACTGTGTATTCCCAAGGACAAGGACTCACCCTCATCCTTGAACCTTCAGCTCCTCCTACAGGGTCTGGCACAAGGGGCAGGCATCCCAATGTTCTCGAAATAAAGGATGGAATTGTTGGACAGAGGACCAAGGATTACAAAGTGTTCAACACTGTAGATAGTGACTCTCCCTTGATGGGGAGCAGGAGCAGGCTGGGCGGTACTAGAGCAGCTCTGGTTTCTCTGAACTGACAGCTCTGTGAAGTCAGTCCTGTTCTGCACTGTGCATGCTCACCACAGGGCCAGGCCTACTCCAGGGGCTCAAGGGAAGTTCATGGGCTTAGAGAATTCAGCCCATAAGACCATGTGGAATGACCCTTGAACCTGACCACGCAGCTGTGGTACAGAGGAATGCTGTCTACAGCACATCCCAGCTCTGAGGCCTAAGGCAAGCAGCTTAACCTCTCAGAGGTTCAACAGCCAAAGCTAAGAACTGGAAATAATACTTGGTTGCATAGTGGGAGTAAGGCTTAAAAAAGGTATCTCTAGTTCAAGAGACATGCTGCAGACGGCTGATGTATTTGGGCCCTCATTACTCTGGATTTTTAAGAGATTATATGTGTGTGAGAGAGTGGGTGGGTACACTCAGTAAAATGTGGAACTGCAAACCAAATGCACACATATGGAGACTGGGGGTGTGGTTCAGGCATAGAGAATTTGTTTAGCATGCAAGAGGCCCTGGCTCCCACTCCCAGCACCAAAACAAAACAAAACAAAACAAAACCCCAAAACATATATATGATCTGTGGTTCCACCCAGCTCCAATTTTGCAGCCTTCCTTGTCTTAGGAAAACTGAGGCCAGTCCCCTAAAACAAAACAACCTTTATGACAGGATGGCCAGGAAAGCCCCAAGAGAGAGTTCAGCCTAATTTCTCCATCAAAGGCTGCCTGTAGCCCAGCTGAGCTCTGTCCCACTCCACTCCCATCCCTTAGGACCCCCAGTACAAGAAGTCCAAATGCTGTGCTCAGGGCCTGCCCATTAGCTCAGTTGTTTAAGTGCTAGCTTAAGCAAAAGCAGACAGGCTTAGGATATTGTGGTTCGATTCCCAGATCCTCATGCCTTTCCAGACCTGCCCTTAAGGCATCCTGAGGCAGCCAAAAAAAATCTTGGGGCTGGGGAGATGGCTCAGTAGAATAAGTGCCTGCCTGGCAAGTGCAAGGGCCTGAGTTCAATCCCCGGTTCCGCAGGGGGTGGGGGTGGGATGGGGGTAGGAAACAAAACAAAACAACAACAACAAAAAAAAAACCAAAAAACAAATTTTGTGCTCTCTTAACCCATTTTGCCTGCAAATTCCTCATCTCCATAATGGAAATGAAAATAACTACCTGGAAGGGGGCTTGGACCATTGAAGGCACTGGGCATTGAAAAGCAATTAATTTGATGTTAAGGTACAAAGTAGATGTTAGGTACATGTAAGGCTCTTTCCCTTCCCTGGGGCTACAGGTTAATTCATGAAGAATGACAGAGGGAAGGACACTGAGGGGACGTCTCATGTACTAAGACATGACAAGGACTGGAGGAATTTTAATAGGGCTGCAATAAGACCAAGTCAAGAGATTCAAAAGAGGCCAAGAAGATAGTGTATGGGGTCTCTGGTCAGTCTGGATTACCCATGCCGACTCTGCATAGGACCTGGCTGGCCTGGTACCAGCAGCCCTCACCCAAGCAAGAAGGGCCAGACTGTGCTTAATGGATCACACTAACTCCATGGGGATTACTGACTGGACACGTACTCACCACTAAACTTTTTTCTTTTATGTATTTAATGCAGGGTCTACAGGGTCTCACTACACAGATTGGACTTGTAGCGATCTTCCAGTTTTCAGCCTCCCAAGTGCTAGGACTACAGGTGTGTGCCACACCCAGTCTCAATCTCTGTGTCAGTGTGCCCAGGGAAGTGGGGCTGGCATGGCATGTCAAGAATTGAATTCCAGTCCCTGCATCTGCCTAAGCAGGCGCTTTATTCCGCTAAGCTATCTGACCGGCCCCTGCCACTAAACTTGACCGAACTTTAAAGTTATGGACTTTGCAATTGTTTCAAAGGGTATTTCACGCCAGCAATGCTTAAAATTAGAGGAAACCTGTATGTCTAAGAATTGGAAAATGAATACATATTGATTTTTTTTTCAGGGCTGGAAACTGCATGCTAGGCAAGTGGTCTACCACAGAACCATACCCCCTCCCCCCACAGAGAATGGATAAATTATTGTGTACAGCCGAATAGTGTGTAGCAGGACCATGGGAGCAGTTTAGTGGGGCAGCACTTACATAAGGCTCTGGCTTCAACTCCTAGGACCATGAAAGAAAAACAGTAGCAATTACAGTGAATAAACTATGACTCCTGTGTCAGCATGGAAACATTTCAAAACATAAAAAAGTTGAAGAATATATACGTACAGTTTGATGTTATTTATATCAAGTTTAAAACATGCACAACAATACTATATATTGTGGATACACATGTATAAGATGAAAGTATAAATACATCCATGGGGACTGGAGAAATCTAATTTGGGATACCAGCTACTTCTAAGCTGAGATGGGGCAGGGCTTGCAGCTGGGTCTGTAATGAGCTGTTTCTCTGAAAAGATCTTCAGCAACTATGGCAAAATACTGAGATCTGACATTTCTTTCTCTATGTTGCTATATGTCTGAATGAGTTTATGGTTTGGAAAATGTGGGAGAAAAGATGTGTGTGACTGCCCCTGCCTTACCCTTTCATCCACGTACTCCTTTTTTTTTTCTTTTTTGGTGGAATCGGGGATTGAACTCAGATCCTTGCGCCTGCCAGGGAAGCGCTTATTCTACCGAGCCAACTCCCAGGCCCCTCATCCACGAACTTCTGTTGAGGGTTTGCTGCAGCAGGAGCAGAGCTGGGGGCATCACATGCCACGGCTCATTAAATCTTTGCACAACCCTGCTTTCACTTCATTCTATAGTTGCCTGAGACTCACAAAGCAAAGTGACTTGTCCGAAGGCAGGAAGTGCGATTGGATCGCAGGCTTCCCGGCCCCACTCTCATGCTTTGCCCTCCAAAGTGAGTCCTGCACT
This sequence comes from Octodon degus, assembly GCF_000260255.1. NCBI lineage: Eukaryota > Metazoa > Chordata > Mammalia > Rodentia > Octodontidae > Octodon > Octodon degus. The sequence goes on from NW_004524856.1 coordinate 903,723, forward strand.
GCCAAAACAAACTGGGACTCTTGGAGCTTTTGGTGCTTTGGAATCCATGTTAGAAGGGCTGAGTGGCACTCTTTCTTCTCCACCCAGTGACAGAAGGCAGCCTTTTCTTCCCTATAGCACTGGCAGAGAATGCGTGGGAGCCCTTGTTGGCACTGGGCTGCTGGCAAAGCTGGCTGTGTGAGTTGTTGTCTGCCCTGCAGCCTGGTATTTCTCACCCCTGCCCTAGAGAAATTTGGCAAAAAGCCTCACAAAGCACCTTATGCTACCACTGGACCCTGGTAGGAATCACATGGCAATCCCATAGGCAGCTGAGCCAGGGAACAGGCTTCTTCCATCCACTGACCTGGTGTCTTCCGTCCCCGCCCAGCAACAGCAGTCCTGAGCAGGTATGCTCTGGTTGTGGAACACTCGGCAGGGAACAAGTTGGGAGCGACAGAAGCACTAGGAGATCAGATCAGAGGAGGACTGAAAAGGCTCTGAAAAAGTGAATTGCCATTGGAACCAAAGGCCACAAAAATAGGGCAAGACCTACATGTTAAACCTAAACAGAAATAGAAGTAGGACCAGAATCTCTTAATATAATACTCAAAATATCCAGGATACAATTAATCATCACTCATCATAAGGACAACCAGAAAAATTACAACATGAATGAGAAAAGACAATCAGCATATAGCAATCCCGAGATGTCACATACTGGAATTACTGTGTACAGATTTTAAAGCAACCATCACAAGATGCTTAAAAATACCCTTAAAATAGAAAAAACTAACCAAAGTAACAGAAAATATGCTTGAACCCAGCGACGGTCCAGGGAGCTCAGGAAAAGAGGGCCATTATTAAGAAGTCAACCAATAACAAATACTGGTCAGACTGTGGAGAAAAAGAAAGCCTTCTCCACTGTTGACAGCAGTGTACAACTCTGGTACACTCCTGGTACAACCTCTGTAGATATCAGTGTGGAGAATCCTCAAAAAACTAAATCTGGAGGTTCCATTTGACCCAGTTATTCCCCTTCTTGTTATCTTTCAGAAAGAATTAAAAACATCATACCACAGCAATATACGTGCACCCATATTCATAGCAGCACAATCTGTAATTGCTAGATCTTGGAAACAAGCCAAATGCCTACCAGCTGACAAAGAAGACGTGGGCTTTGCTTTTCTAATACAATGTGGTAGTACTCTGCCATAAAAAAGGATAATAAGCTTGAGACATTTCTGGGTAAAAGGACGCATCTTCAGACCATACTCTTAAATAAATAAATTACACACAAGTGTAAATAAGGATAAAATATATAGTAGATATTGAGAAACAGGAAGAAAATGTTAGGGAACAAGGGAGGGGAAAGTATAGAGACGAAAGAAGGGACAAGAAGAAAAAGAGAATATGAAAAAATGGAAACAAAGCTTTGTAAATGAGCAGAGGAAGAAGGGCTGAAGAGGGGAGGGGAATGGTGAGAAACAGCAAGATATTTCATGTATAAATACAGATTTTCTATGATGAATGTGATCATTATGTAGGTCTAAACTGTACCAATAAAAAAGAAAAAAATCTCGAATGGTTACCTACTATATAAATTCCTTTCTATAACTTTTTGTAGGGCTGGGGATGGACTCCTGGGCCTCACGCATGCTCGGCAAGTGTGCTACCACTGAGCTACATCTGCACTCCTACATAACATTCTTGAAATAACAGCTTTCCATACGTATGGAAGAGGCTCTTAGCTGCCAATGGCTAGTAATGCAGGAAGCCAGCAGTGGGTAGGAACAGACCCCCAGAGGTAGCACAAGGAGGGCTTTGTGGAGATGGAACGGTTTGGAGCATCAGTTCTGATGACGGTTATACAAATCTGTATGTGTGATAAGACGGTACAGAATGATACACGTCCTTCCATACAGAATTCATGTAAAACCAGTGAAATCCAAACAAGCTCTGTGGCTCAGACTCATGCCAATTTCTCATTTATGTAAGATGTCAACAACAAGGAAACCTGGGTGGAGGCTAAGCTCCTCCCCACCCTGTACATTGTTTTTGCAACTTCCTGTGAACTTATAATTATTTCAGGGTAAAATGTCTTTTAAAGGGGCCAGGGGCAGTGGTGCGTGCCTCAGTCCCGGCTGCTCAGGAGGCTGAGGTAGGAAGGTTGCTTGAGCCCAGAAATTTGAGATCAACTTAGGTAACATAAGAAGACTCATCTCAAACAAAAAGTTTTAAAAGGGGTATGGGCTGAAGGTGTAGCTCAGCTGGTAGAGCGTTTGCCAGGCATGTATGACACTCTAGGTTCAATCCTCAGCACTGAGGTAGGTGTGTGTGTATTCTTTTTGATGTATTTATTTCACAATATGTCAGAGCTGGACTTTTTCTGGAGAGTTTATGAGTCAGTATGTTGGAAAAGATAGGGAAAGCAAGGAAGAAGGAAAAGCATCAAGTTCTGGAAACCTGTGTTGGGCCAGAAAATTTGGACCCATGATCACATTTAGTTCTCCTGACAAGACTAACAAAATTTGTATTTTATTTCCACTTGACAGATGAAGAAAACAAGTCTTAGAGAAGTTCAGGGTTTGTTCAGATTAGTAGCTGATAATTCCTAATTGGAGCTAATACAGAGCTAGGAACACCAGTGAGCCCAGCACTCTAGAAGGCTGAGGCAGGAGGATGGCACGTTCAGGCCCAGCCTGGGCAGTGTAGAGACTTAACAAAACATTGTACCAAAAACAAAAAGTAGCAAAAGAATGAGCATGTACAAAGACAACAATATACAATGTATTATTTATTGTAACTGTCCTACTAACCTGTTTTGAAACTGTCTCATTGCTACTTCTCTCTCTCTCTTTCTTTCTCTCTCTCTCTCTCTCTCTCTCTCTCTCTCTCTCTCTCTCTCTCTCTCTCTCATATTTTAGGGACGGGTCTACAGGGTGTTTAGGGTCTCACTACTAGATCGGACTTGTAGTGATCTGCCTGTTTACAGCCTTGCAAGAGTTGGGATTACAAACACGCACCAACACACCTAGTCTCAATTGCCATCTCAGCATACCCTGGGGGCGGGGCCGGCACAGCAGACCGGGGAATCAAACCCCTGGCCCCTGCACCAGCTTGCAGGCGCTTTAATCCACTGAGCTATCTGGCCAGTGCACTATTTCTTTCTCAATAAAATTAATTTTTAAAAAAGAGAATGTAAAAAAAACCCCAAAAACTAAAAAAATTATTTAAAAAAAGAGAATGTAGCTCAGTGTGGTTACCCTAGATTATATCCCCAGCGGGGACCCCCAAAGCTAATGAACAGTAAGCTTAACTTATGTGTGCTAAGTCTTACGCACACATTCTCTCCCTTATTCACTACAGCTGCACAAAGGAGGCACTACTATCACCCTCATTTTGAGGGACTTGAGGGTCACGGAAGTTAGGTGTTTACCCAAAATCACATAGCACAAAAGAGATGCAACCACGGCCTAAGGTAGGAGCGCATGTGGATATTGGATGTTCTTTTCCTCCACCCGAAGGCACCTCCCAAAATAAAGTGGAGATATGCATCTTTGACTCCAAGACAGAAATGGGCCCTTCCTGGCTCCCTTAATAAATCCCATGTCCTGTAAGTCTTCTATCCCAGCCCCTAGAGCCCTTTATTACATGGTCCTCGCCTCATCCACAATCTCACTTTCCACAGTTTCAGTTATTCATAGCCATGGCTTCAAGCATCCACCGGGGTCTTGGAAATACGACTCCAACCCATAACGTAGACTACCATATACCTTCACTTGTCTGCCTCTCTTTCCAAGTGTTACAGCATGTCAACTCCTTGAGCGATAGAACTATGGTTTACTTGTGTTTGGGCCCCTCAGTTTATCACAAGGTAGGGACACAGTTGATCCGCCTGTTTGCAGCCTCCCAAGAACTGGGATTACAGGTGCCCACCACCACTCCCAGTTTTAATTGCTGTCTCAGTGTGCCCTGGGGGATGGGCTGGCACTGCAGGTCCGGAGACTGAACCTCTGGCCCCTGTGCCTGCTTGCAGGCACTTTAATCCGCTGAGCCGGGGCTGGGGAGATGGCTCAGTAGAATAAGTGCTTCCTTGCCAAGCGTAGGGGCCTGAGTTCAATCCCCGGTTCCACCAAAAGACAAAACAAAACAAAACACTGAGCTATTTGGCAGGCCCATATTTACTTTTTGAGATAAGATCTTGCTAAGTTGTGCCCCCTTCCTGAGTAGCTGGGGTTATAGTTATGAGCCACTTCACCCAGTTCCTGTCTTGCTTTGGCCAGGCCTTGTTTTGGGGGCCTACCTGATCTCTCTCTCTCTCTCTCTCTCTCTCTCTCTCTCTCTCTCTCTCTCACACACACACACACACACACAGAGGTCTGTTTCTGTCATGTTTAAGCTTTTCATACCCTAACAACCAACCAAGAGCCAATATTCCGAATCCATCCCTTCCTCACTAGACTAGGTGGCTGGGATCCCAGCATGTCTCCTGTCCAAGTTATGATAAATGGTTTAAGTTACCCAGAACATGGTCTCAAGAGGTTTTTTAAAAAAATAAATCCAAACATTATTTGGTACAAATATAACACTGACGACCTGATCAGGGGTCTGGCTCTACTGTCAATGTCCAGAGAAGTCTGAGCTGCCTCTTTGGTCTGAAAATATTCAGCCTGAACTTGTTGATTTCTGGAAGCCCCTGAACTTCAGGCTCCTTGTCATTGGCTGAGTTAATGTTTGGGGCCCAGGCCTAAGACTCTTTCAAGAGAGACTGTTGGTAAATGAGATGTACTCACTCTAGTACCAATAATGTCAGCACTTACCATGGCCTCCTCAGATTACCTGGTACACTTAAAAGCTAATGCATCTTCCCTCCTCAAACAAGCTGGGGTCAGAGCGAAGTGGGGAGTAGAGTTCTGCAGGAGGTCAAGTGGAAGACTCTGCCTCCATACTGAGTGTCTACCCCCATCCATACACCAGTGATACATCTAACAGATACTTGTTTAATAAGTACATAAATAAGTACATTAATGAATCCTGAACCTTGAGCTCCAGAAATTCTGAGCCCTCCTCGGACTTCTGTCATTAATCTAGTTTGGCTTTTCTGCCTCTTCTTCCATGCTTCCCTCTTTCAGCTAGGCAGTAGCCTTGGGGTTGAGAGTGTAGCTCTGTGGTAGAGCACTAGCCTGGCATGCAGAAAGCCCTGTGCTGGACCCTCAGTACCACAAAAACAAAAGAAGACCTTGAGCAGCCTCTGGCCCACCTTGTGTGCAATCAAACAGACTAAAGCCTATGGTGTTATGGACAGAGCCAGATGGCTAGTGCTGTACACACTGCCATCTGCCTTTCTTATGGGGTTCCTAGCACTCCTCAGGCCTCAATTCCCCCTCCAGCAGCAGCAGCAGCCAGCTAAACCCTCCACACTCCCAAACTCTTACCCATCGGAGTCAGTTGATAGGCAACTCACAGGCATAGCAGTGGGCCAAGCTACACAGACCGGGCCTCTCTGAGCCTATGGATGCCCAAACGCAGAGACCCTGATGGGGTCACCAAAGCCCACCTACCTTCCCCTTCCTGCCCCAGTTATCAGTGTTCTTGGAGGCCCTGGAGGTCCCTCCTCACCTCCCACCAGGTCTGGAGTGTATACTCACCAGGCCTCCTCGACAAGGGGAAGGTTAAAATATCAGACTACATACCTACTCATTCCAGCCACTTGCATAGCTGTCCTCCCAGGGTGTGCTCCGTAGCTGGAGGAGGGATCAGGTGAGACCAGGCTGCTGGGGGAAGCCCTGGGCTCGGAACCTTCTGGCCAAGTTAATCGAGTTTCCAGATGTAGGCCAAAAGAGGGACGAGCAAATGAGAGAAGGGAAAGGAGGCAGGACCAAAGCTAACCCCTTCTTTTTTCTTCCTAAATTCAATCCAGATTTGCCTTCCCAGGGCTGCTTGAAACGGATCCCCGTGGCTCTGACTCGTCCTCTCTTAAAGTCATAGTCTCTGTGGTGGGGGTGGGGAGCATGGTGCTGCTCACCTGGCCCAGAGGCACCTGAGAATAAAAAGTGGGGAAAAGGCAGCACAAATGCAGAAGCAAACTACCCCACACCTCCACTCCTGATCCACACTCAGAGATGGCGGCTTATGCTCTCCCTCGGAAGCAGCTGATTCAAGATCTCCGCTAGGTGACTCCGGAGACCTGTCACAGCCGCAGGGCTGTTGTGGGAAGTGGGCCAATTTCCTGATGCTGGCAAACTTGGGGCCAAAGCTAAAGGCTCAGGTTATGTGAGACAAAGAGCACTGGATCGGGAGTCCCTGTGTTGCCGCAAGCAAGCCATGTTCTTCCTCTCCTCTAGGCCCTAGTTTCCTTTCTTGACACACTGAAAATATAACCATTGCAGTTTTCAGGGAGCTGCAGTCTCCTGTTAGAGCAAATGGCAGCACTCCTGGGGAAATGGTCCTACCGCTCCTGCCATCCTGCTCTGGCCACCCCAAATTCACTTAGATTCGAGGGAGGATGCTCTGCTGGCTTGGGGGGGCATCTGAGTGTGAGCACAAGAGTGCGCCGATGAGAGCCAGTGTGTGAGCACCACAGGCAGGAGGAGCAGGCCGTCTCCGCGCTCCTTGCGAGATGCTACCAGCTCCTCAGACCTGCCATTCTGTGGTGCGGACAGAGCTGCAAGCACATCCTCATTTCGCTCTCGCCCTTCTCCTTCTGCACAAATCGTACTCAGGCTGTGGCCCTGGTGGCTGTCCCATGGCCCTCCCTACAGGCTGCAGCGCCTCCTTCCCCTGTGCACACCTGGGCGTCTCTTCCTTTTCACTGTGTCTGCAAAGGGGAGGCAAGGTTTCCAAGCTGCTGCCTCCTTCCTCCTCGGCTGCAAGGAGCAGCACATTGGCCCGTTTCCTTCTGAGGCTAAGGTTCCCAGTCCAGTCCTCACATTAGACTCTCGTGAGGAGCTTTGGAAAAACATTTCTACTCAAGATTCTATTGGGCTGGGGTTAAAGCCATGGCACTACCATTTTAAAAGCTCACCAGATGGTCCTAATACGCAGTCAGCGCTGCGAACCACTCATCTAAATGCCGGTGTCTGCTGTTTTACCACATCAGGGTTCAGAGCAGGGGAGGCCCAGATGACAAATATGAGGGAGGGAAGCCTTGGGTACCATTGTGCTTCATCATCTTGGGAAAATATAATGGCAACAGCTCGTACCACTGCACCAGGTATGGCACATAAGGCTTTGTGTGGATCACCTCTCAGACTCCCCGGGAGTGGCTACCTGGAGAGTACCATCACTAGCCTCATTTTATGCTTGAGGAAACTGAGGCATGAAGCCATTAAGACTGGGTCCAAGTATGCAGAAGCAGTAAGTGGCAGAGATGGGACATGAACTCCCACATGTGGCTGGCACCACTTGGCAGTGCTCCCTCCTATCTTAAAGGACCTTCACTTTATACCCTAGGTGTGGAGATGCGCTGGGACTAAAAAGTGGTGTCACTTCTAGAATAGCAAAAGCAATTCTGGCTAGCAAGGGCAAGGCAAGGCAGGGGCATCACAAACCCAGATTTCAAGTTACACTATAAAGCTACAGTGACATAAACAGAGTGGTATTGGCCAAAAAAAGCAGACTTGAGGACCAATGGAACAGAATACAGGATGGAGAAAGAACTCTAGGCACACTCAAGCAATATTAGCTTTGAAAAGGGGGCTGAAACTCTTGGCTGGAGGCAACACAGCCTCTTCAACAGGTGGTGCTCAGAAAACTGGATATCCATGCACATGCTGAAAGTTGAACCTAGGTCCATACCTCTCAGCTTGTGCTAAAGTAAAATCAAATGGGTTCAAAGATTTAAACACTAGAACAGGAACACTTAGTCTTCTGGAAGGCAGCATAGGTGAAACTCTTGAAGACAGGTACAGGTGAAGACACTGTGAACAACAGTGCAATTGTACAAGAAATAGCACCAAGAATCAACAAATGGGATCACATGAGATTAAAAGTCTTCCGCACAGCAAAGGAAGCCAACAGCATGAAGAGACAACCCACAGGGTGGGCAAAGAACGTTTGCCAGCCAGTTTTCAGACAGAAGACAAATATCTAGAATATATAAAGAACTCCAAAAAATTAGACACATTCAATATAAAGACCCAAACAAAGAACTGGCATCTGAAATTAACAGACACTTCTCAGACGAAGTAAAAATGGCCAATAAATACATGAAGAAAAAAAATCGACATTCCTGGCTAGTCAAGAAATGCAAATTAAAACAACACTGAGATCCCATCTCACTCCAGAAAGAATGGCTATCATCAGGCATCAAAACCATAACAAATGCTGGAGAGGCTGTGGGGACAAAGGAGCCCTTCTTCATTGTTGGTGGAGTGTAAACTGACACAACCACAATGAAAATCAGTATGGAGATTCCTCAAAAAACTAAAGCTAGAAATTCCACTTGCCTCAGCTATTTGCCTTTTGTGTATCTTCCCAATAGAGTTCAAAGCAATCATACCACAGTGATGCATACACACCCATGTTCATAGCAGCACAATTCATAATAGCTCAATATTGGAAACAGCCTATATGCCTATCAGTAGATGAATGGATGAAGAAAATGTGGTGTTTATTCACAATGGAGTACTACACTGCCATAAAGAAGGATAAACTTGAGTCCCTTGAGGAAAATGGGTGCACCTTGAAAATATGTTAAATGAAGTAAGTCAGACTTGTGAGCTTAAATATTGCATGTTTTTTTCTATGAAAAACTTAATATGGAGTAAAAAAAAACACATAATAGGAGGAAAAAGAGAAAACAGTTACGTAACCCAGCACTATGTATCTAGAAGTGTACCTTGACTTAGTACAATTGTCTTATGTGTTTTATATGTTTTCATTCTATTAGTCTGGTTTTTAATCCACAGACATAACTTTATATGATATTATAAGATACATATATAAATCTGATGCTGGCATAATAAAGGGGGTAGAGAGAAGGAGAAACAAAGAATTGAGATGGCTTAATACACGTACCAGTTCCCTACAATGAATGCGATTATTATGTATGGCAAACAATGTACCCATAAAAGTTAAACAGAATGCAGAGAACTGCAGCGGGGGTGGTGGCGTCACCTAGTGTCCATTCAGGTGCCCTTCGCCCTAAGTGGACCATTTATATTCGAGGGAGCTGTAAGGGCAGCACTCATCTTTTAGAGAAGACAGAGTGCTCCGATGGTGACAGACCGAACTCTGGTCAGACAGACCCAGCTGCACAGCCCAGCTTGGCCACTGGCTGTGACCGGGCTGAGCCCCCCGCCCAAGCTCCACACCTCCATCTACCTAGTGGGAGTGTCAGTCCAGTTCCTGCAGGCGCAAGGGCGAGGTGAGAGTGCAGTAGGATGAGGCACCCGGGGCGGAGGTGGGTTGGCACCACTCCCCTGCTCCAGAGAACTTGCCCAGGCCTCCTGAGGCCCTTCCCTGCGGCCCCACACTGCAGATCTACCCATTCTCAGACACAAATGCATTTGTATTCATTAAATGACCTAGTATGACAAAGGAGACTGATTATGACTACTGAAGAGCAATTTACAAGCTAGCCATAGGTGTTTCTTGATTAATCCATTCAGCCTAACAAGTACTAGCTGCAGGGCCAATGATGGCCACACTTTTGAAGGACGTACTCACGAGCATAAATGATTTTTTGAGGTACTTGCACCCACTGGGATATGACTTGGAAATAGTGGCAGTTCTCCTGGGGACAGCGACAGACTATGTAAGAGCACTATGTTTAATGCTCTGGAGGCAGGTTTGTGTGGCTGTGTGCCCGTCTGCTGTGATTGGGACACCCTACTTGGCCTCTCTGTGCTTGTCTTCTCTTCAGTAAAACATGGGTTTCTGTGAGGATGAAATGAGTTAATGAGCACAGATGATGTGCTCAGATGCAGCTGCAGGACACTGGAGATATTCATTAAGCATATTAGTTATAAAAAGGGCTTCAATAGATTAGGGCTCAGGGCTCATTTATCCAAATTCCAGGGTCACGACCTACTTCCAGCTAAGCTCTCCTAATACTGTATGTAAAAAATAGGATTTTTCTCTGTCTTTGTCTCTTTCTTTCTCTCACTCTTCTCTTTCTTTTCTTTGCTAAAGATTGAACCCAGAGCCCCCTAATGGTAGGCAAGCATTTTACTACACTTGCAGTCCTCTGATACCATATACAGTGCCATTCCATTTGAATTCCTTGGGGACCTCGGATCTCTTATTTTTATTTATTTATTTATTTATTTATTTATTTATTTATTTATTAGGAACCAGGGATTGAACTCAGACCCTTGCACTTGCCAGGCAAGTGCTTATTCTACTGAGCCATTTCCCCAGCCCCTGGACCTCGGATCTTTAAATGGCGCTGTTACAATATGCCAAGGCCAGGTGTTCCCAGGTCTAGAAGCAAGCTTCTTATCATGGTCCGCCTATCTTTGGCTATTGCCTCATGAGAGTCCTCAGATCCTTTCCTGGTACCCCGCTTGTGGTCCCATGCTACCCTCCCTGCTACAGTTACAATGTCTAACATGGTCCCAGGCTACCCATTGAAGAGAATGGGAATTTCCTACAAAATTCTAACAGAAGAGGGATTTGGAAACCTGAAGTCCTCTGTAACTTGCTATAGTTTTCATAGGTTGGGGGCATCAGAGCCATCCCTTTATTGTGTACTTTGGGCAAGTGAGGCCCAGAAAGGGATGAGGACTTGCCTAAAGCCACATAGTAGTATGCTGATAGCCTGGGCCTGAGTCCCAAGATTCCTCACTTAGGCCTCCCAAGGTGAAGCACAACCTCCACCCTCCTTGATGCCACCTCCTCCTTCAGTTCCATTGTCTGTCAGTTCCATTTCCTCCCAAACGGCTCACCAGCCCATCAGCCCCTGGCGCAGGCCCTCTCCTACTCTGTTCCCATGGGCACTACTGCCACAGCCTCCTCCCCAGCCTCACTGACTCGAGAGTCTCGACTTCCAGTAGAACCTTCTCGATCTGTGCTTCTACTCTTGTCACACATCAAGAATGTCTAGAGCTCAGAGGCAGCAGACGGTTCCCGGGCCCAAGCTCCTCATACATCAGCCCTGTCCACATCCTGCCACGTCAGAGAGAAAGGAGCAGAGGCTGGTCCAGGGGAATGGACTGAGCCCGGGTCTGGAAGCAAGCAGAAGCTGGGGCTGCGACCAAAGCCTGGGTCACAGGGTCATGGAATGTGAGGGCTATAAGTTTAGTTTAGTACCATTCCCATGATATCACCCACTTCTCAGAAGTACACTCCCAGATGCTATTGTTTCAGGTAACAAGTGGAAATAATTGTTACTTCCGCTTCTATGCACTCATTCCCCTTCCATGGCAAAAAGCAGACAATGCTTCCTCTCCTTCTTCACTTCTCCCCGTGTCTCATGTAATCAGCTTTCAGCACCCACCAGCTGATTTCTGTCCTTATCTGCTCTAGGCAGAGGTGGGCCCTGCCTCTTGCAAACCATTTTCACAAATATTTACACTGGCCTAGGTCCCAAATCAATTTGCCAGTCTCATGTTACTGGACTTCCCTCTTGTTCTAATTCTACTAAAATATACTAGGCCAACTTTGCCTTCTTTCTGCTACCCTCACACCCTGTGTCCAGGGTCAGGCTTGGTGGAGACGGGACATTTAGCCTTTGAGAAATGAATGCCTGCCAAGGATAAAGAGGCAAATAAGGTACAGACAGTCCTGCTTCCAGGAATTTTGTGTCAATTTATGAAGATCTAGAAAGTAGTCCTTGAAATACAGAGGCCAAGCACATGTCTGAGGTACTGTCTCTGGGTTGGAATGCCATAAGCAGTTGGGTGCAAGGGGTGGGCAGGTCAAGCCAGTGGAGAACTGAGGCAGCACATAGTATCAAAATGTAGCAATCAAGTCAAATGCAGCTGATGATAGGGCTGGGGAAAGCTGTGAAAATCAGATGGGATTTCTCGGAACTAGGGACTCTAGTGTGGTAGAATGTCCCTGGGTTTGGTCCCTATTACTAGCAAAAGAAAAAGGGGGACACCAGAAAAAGAGCTCGCGTTCCACCCTTCCCCTTTCCACCACATTATGACACAAACTTAAGGCATCCCTGTTCAATGCCTTAACGACAGGTGGGGACGGTACATGCCTTTTATGCCAGCACTTCAGGAGCATGAGGCAGTAGCATCACAAGTTCCAGACTCACCTGGGCCATTTAACAGGGGCTCAAAAATAAAGGAGGAGGGCCTGGGGATGAAGCTGTGTGAAGGCCCTGGATTCAATTCCTAGGGGAGGGGCGAGGGGAGGAGGAAGGGAGGGAGGAAGAGAGGGAGAGAGGGAGAGGGAGAGGGAGAGAGAGAGAGA
>NW_004524856.1:916627-924441 GCF_000260255.1 Octodon degus
GGGGGGGGGCCTGCGGAGGCGGTGCTGCGAGCAGCTTAATGTTCCGGAGGTGCAGAGGGACTATGACTCATCGCGCCTGCTGAGCCCGCGTCCGCCCGCGCGGGCTCGCCGCCTCCGCACGCGCCTGGTGGCGGGCCAAGACGTCCTGAGCTGCTCTGCTCACGTAAAGCAGCCCGCGGGGGACCTGCTTCGCCAGCCCTTACCCTTGCTGTCTGAAACCCAGCATCCTGTGGACTTCCGGTTGTACTCACCTCCAAGGTCCGCAGGGACCTGGGATGGCATAGTTGTATACACGGCCAACCAAAGAGGGCTGGAGTAGAGCTGAGCGCGAGAGGAAGGTGCAGGCAGGGCCAGGCTACTGCAGCTAAGGAGTACGAGCTTGGGGTGGGGGCCTAGATTACTCAGGTGTCTGTGACTCCTAAATTCAAGGTGGCTTTACACAGCATCAGGATGCATTCTCTGCCAAACCTCCAGCGCAGCATACAAGCAGGAAGGGTAGGCTGGACCACATCATAGAGTCCTTCGAAGTTCAGCATTGGCCTAAATATTTACCAGTTTAGAGAAACAAGAAAAGCTCTACATGGCCTTGAAGAAGGAAGGTAGGTAGGCACTGGGCTTGCTTCTGTAGAGATGCATTAGGTTATGGAGCAGAGGACAACGGGATCTGTGCATCGGGGAATGAGGATTGGAGGAGGGCTGCCTGCCTGAGCAAGCTTGCAGGCCCTACCAGGGTCTTGACTAGGATAGGAAAAAGAGAAAAGGAGATACACAGCTGGGTAACAGAAGGGCCGAATGATAGACTAAGATGGGGCAGCGTGTGTCCTCTGGTCCTGAATGTCATCTGTTTTACCTTCTGGATGAGTGCTGGCACCAGCACTGCAGGTAGCTCAGGCTCTCTCCCTGCTTTGGACACCATGACGTTTAGGGGAGGAGAACACAGATGTCCCAGGGCAGTGTCCATCCTGTCAGCTGACTAGAACACAGGTGAGGGCAGAACAGCCTGCCCAAGGGCTGGGGAGATGGCTCAGTGGAATAAGCACCTCCCTGGCAAGCACAAGAACCTGAGTTTAATCCCCAGTTCCAAAAAAAAAAAAAAAAAGAATAGCCTGCCAAGACAGCCTCTGTACATACCAGGGGAGCTCTAAGCCAGCCTCTGCTACTATCTTGGGAAAGGTCTAGAGGGCTCTCACCCAACTCCATGAAAGGCTTTGGGGGCCTACAGTTTGTTGGTACACCTGAGTGGGAAGGTCAAGTTGCCCTGGCAGGCCTACCCTGCTGTCTGGTACCAAGAATGTGAGTACCTGCTGTCACAAGTACTTCAGAATCCACACTTTGGCTTATCCAGAAATTCAGACTCATAGGCCAAACTACAGCCCAGCCCAGCCTGGCCTGTTGTCCTCTATAGAGATGCACACAGTGAGTGAGTGTACCCTGCTCTGGGTAAATTGTTGGTAGTTCCTCAAGACCCCAACCCATAGGCACCGGCATGAATCAGGGACCAGCCCTAACTCCTGGTGCTTCCCATCTTCCACCATGTGTCATGACTTCCTGTCATCCTGGGTGCGCTCCATAGAAAAGCCCAACTCCTGTCTTCGAATATTACCACATGCTGCCTTGTCATCTACTCTTTTTGTTTGTGTCTTTCTGATTAGGAAAAGGAGGCACTGCCCCTACCTTGAAAGTATCTCTTAGCAGCAAACTGAATGGCCAGAGTCTGTGTTTACACTATTCACTTTTGGAGGCTGACGTTCAGGTTTTCATGAACACATAGACATAAAGGCATGCGCTCATGAAAGAGCTTGAGATCTGGGTCATGCAGGCTCTTTGGCCCTGAAAATCTTTTATGCAAGTTCCAGTGGTCTTCATGAAGTAGAAAAAGTTGCATGGAGATAAGAACAATACCAGCATTTCTCCTTAAATTCTCCTATAAACTCATTGCCATTCCAATCAAGTCACCAAGGGAATTTTTCAATGAACCTGACAAACTGATTCAAAACTCCATAGAAAAAGACTGTATGCATGAGTGGGGCTAGGACAACTTTGGGGAAAAGGGATCATGAAGGATGACATTATATGAAGTATCATGTGTATAGGGACTAAGAGAGTGTGGTATTGACACAGAAGTAGACAGGTAAGTGAGTAAAGGAGATCAGAGAGCTCTAAACCAACTCAGGAAAAGATGTCACAGAAAAGTGGCAGTTTACAAGCCAGTGGTGAAAGGATGGATTAGGTAATAATAGTGTTGAAAGAACTGACTTTACATTTAGAAATAATTAAGTTAGATCAATACAATGGACAAACCTCCAGCATGATGTCACAAATTACTAATATCAGGAATGGAAACAAATATCACTACAGACTATTCAGACATCAAATGCATAACATGAGAACACTCTGAGCAACTCTACATACTTTGACAACTTTGACAAAATGAACTAATTACTTGAAAACCATAAACTCTCCAAATCTACTAAATAAGAAATAGATTTGAGGACTGATGAGATAGCTCAGCGGACTAAGTACCTGCTTAGGCAAGCACAGGGACCAAGGATTCGATCCCCAGCATCACATGCTGTGCCAGCCCGCCCCTGGGTGCACTGAGCTGGCCACCAAGACCAGGCGTGGTGGCGCACACCTGTGATCCCAGTGCTGGGGAGGCTGATACAAGAGGATCACCATGAGTCTGAGCTGTGTAGTGAGACCCTGTACCAAATACATAAATAAATGAATGATTTTTTTTAAAAAAGAAGAAAAGTTGTGTCCATGTAAAAGGCCATTAGATAAATGTTCTTAGAAGCTTAATTTGTAACAGTTGAAACCAGGAAACAACACAGCTGACCTTCAGTGGGTGAATGGAAAAACTGATATAACCATGCCATGGAAAACTATTCACCAATACAAAGGAACAGAGTCCTGAACAAACAAATGCAACAGGGTAGTGATAACTGCAGTAACCATAATTATGCTAACTTAAAGAAATTCCCAAAGGTTATATACCATATGATTACATTTACTATATAAGCTTGTTGAAGTGACCCAACCCGAGAAACAGATTAGTAGTTACTAGGGGTGAAGTGAGAAGGAGGTGGGCGTGGCTACCAAGGGCAAGCTGGAGCATCCTGAAGACAGAAACCTTGGAAACCTGCATCATGGCTGTGTCAGTGTCGCCGCCCTGCTTGAATAGCATACTACTGTTCTGCAAGAAGTTATTACTAAGAAAAACAGAAAAGGGCACCTGGGATCTGTCCACAGTATTTCCTAGACACCATGGTGGGTTAACTAATGGCCAACGTGTAACACCCTTCTAAACTGCATCAGCGTGGTTCTAGGTATAGAAGTCCCACCTTGGGATTGTTGCCAATAGCATAACAGCAGAAGTGAAGGGGAGGGAGGATGCTGTTTTTTGTTCTCCTGGAGAAGCTTCTCATGCTGGCTTTCCTGGTATGAACTCAGCTGTTCTCATCAGTGGAGGAGCTCACGACCTCACTGTTGCTGAGGACGGCTGTGGTCCCTATCAGGTGAGCTCTGGTCCTTACCTTGAGCATTGCTTCCTGGCTCTAGTGCAGATTCCTCAGCCTGCTAGAACAGATCCTTCATACCACTGATGGAGACTTTCTACCTCTCACCACTGATCTTTGGGCCTTTCCAGTTCAGATTCTTGATATAGACTTCCATGAGACATCGTTGTCTGGCTGGCCTCATTTAGGCACTGCTGTGGGATCCTGGTGTGAGCTGGATTCTTGAGATCTCTAGCTCAAGGACAGACTTTTTTTTTTCTTTTCTTTCTTTCTTTTTTTTTTCAGAAGCAGGGATTGAACTCAGACCCTTGCACTTGCCAGGGAAGCGCTTATTCCACTGAGCCATCTCCCCAGTCCCATGGACAGACCTCTTGCATTCTTTTGCATTTGAATTTTTGGGTGACTATTATAAAATAATCCTATGTGTCCTGTCTTAAATCTATTCCCTTGAAACCCTGACTACAATGAATCTGGTATCAGAGAAGTCAGGTCATTGCTGTGATGGGACGCTGAAATGAGTTCTAGACCTTGGGCTGAACACTTCAGCCCTATCCTCTGCACGTTTCCTCATCTAACTCTGTGGCCAACCATCATAAGCAGGTCTTGTAATTTCTTCTATATTTGTGTATCTTGTGTTATATCTGTTTCTCTAGTAAAACACTGATACACACATCATGTGCATCTACAATGATCACAAAGTAAAAAGTTTAATTACTTAGAAGAAAAATGACTTAGATCCACATGTCCCAACATAGGAAGGTTTCCAAGACATATTTCTTAGTGAAAAAAAAGCAAGTTTCAAATCACTGTATTTAGTGCAATATCATTTGTTTTTAAAAGCACTCACATAAAGCCAAACTATGTGAACACAGAAAAAGATGAGTGGGTGCTCTACATCATGACTGGTGGTTACCTCAGGGAGCTGAGTGGGCCAAGGGAGAGGAGTTTTTTAGTGGTTACTGGATTGTTCAATTTTTTCACAGAGTATGTTCATATGTTACTCTAGCATAAAACAATTGCAATATTCTAGGAATTCAAATCTGTTTTGCTTATCTGTTTTGACCTGTCCCTGTCTACCAACGTTGTTGCCAGGGGACCAGGTTCACAGCTCCCCTGCCCTTGAGCCTGAAGGGAGTGGCTCCTGAAACTTCTAATTTGGAAAGAACACTAGCAAGCATGACTGTCTTGGAGGTACAGAACTACTACTTGGAAGGGCAGATGCCCCCATAACTATGAGCCTACCCACTGCTGCGGAGGACAGCTTAAATAACACACAAAGCTCGGCATGTACCAATCAGTGCAGTGACAATTTTTTTTTTAACTGGAGATTGAACTCAGGCCCTTGCGCTTACCAGACAAGCACTTATTCTACTGAGCCATCTCCCTGGCCCTGCAGTGACAAGTTTTATAAGACTCCAATTCAAACTGTCCTGCAAGTTTTAATACCAGGGCAGCAGTTTTAATACCTCAGACCTAAAAATATGGCAGCAGTCAGGCCACTTGGGAGGAAACCGAGGACAGCAAGCTTGACTAACGGCGGGACTCCTGCACCAAGCCAAGAGCAGACTCACCCTAGGGTGGCCCTGGAGAGCTCATCCCTGCAGTCATCCATTCGCTTCTCATTTACTGAGGGGCTGTCATTGCTAACTGTCCTTGTCCTCATGGAGCTCCCATTCTGGAGAGCAGACAGTAGGTAAAGTAAATATTTCCACTACCTGTCAGGTAGTATTCATTGCAATAAATAAAATAAACAGTGTGGAAGGAGGATATGGGGTGTAGGGGCTGGGGGTGGAAATTTTAGAAATGGTGGCCAGAAGGAGCCTCACCGGGCAGCCAACATTTGGTGGAGGTCTGAAGGAAGTGGAGGAGTCAACTGCAAACACATCCAGTTATTTTGAACCTTTTCTGTTCACTCCCTCAGACCTTCTCCACCCCTGGCCCCCCACCATTGTACCCCAGTAGGCTGACCTGTGCAGGCTGTATCAACAGGCTCCCTTGCCCTCTGGCTGTGGGGTAGGTCCGACCAGCGGGAGACACCTGCAAGTAGATGACAGGGACAGGAAAGTGAGATTAGGGTGTTTCTTCCTCAGTTTTCTCTGTTCAGTGTCTTCAGGGATTAGCTGCATGCCTTGACCAAAATGCCACAGCTCTGTGGTGTGGCCCTCCTATGGCCATAGCCACTCCCTCCCAGGTACCTGCCTGGTACACCAGGAGAAACAGTCTAGACAAGAGGCAAATACAATGCACAAGTATAATAGTTTAAGAATTGGTAGGATGGGCTGGTGAGATGGTTCAGTGGTCTAAAGCACCTACTTAGAACAAGCTTAGCAAAGCACAGGGACCGTGGTTCAATCCCCGAGCACCACATGCTAGCCAGCCCGCCCCCTGGTGGGCTGAGCTGGCCACACACACACACAGACACACACAGACACACACACACACACACACACACACACACATAAATAAAATTTAAAAAAAAATTTAAAAAAAAGAATTGGTGGGGTGTTGTTCAGGATAAAGAAGAATGAAATGCTACCATGTGCAGGAAGACGGCTGGAACTCAAGATCACTATGTTAGGTGAAATAGGACAAACTCAGACAAATACCAAGTTTTCTCTCCTAGGCAGGAGAGACAGAGAGTGAGAGATTGTAACAGTAGAAGGGGACCATTAGAGAAGAGGAAGGGAACAAGGGACAGGGAAAGGCAAGGAGAGTAAAGGAAGCAGAGCAGATCAAAATATGTCATATGTGTGTATGAATATTCCAAAATGAAATCAGCTATTCTATATAAGTAATATCCACCAAAAATAAAAGAATAGTCAGGAGGCCAGTGTGGCTGGAATGGAGACGATGATGGAGGGTTTGTAGTAGAAAATGTCAAAAAGGCCTAGGAGCCCAGATTATTCAGGGTTTTGAAGACTACCATAGAGGTGTTGGGGTTAAGCCTACAGCCTGGCACATGTTAGGCAAGTGCTCTGGCTCTGAGCTACACCCTCAACCCAAGATTTGGCTTTTAATCTGAGTAAGATGGACTTAGACTCAGGTGGTGACAGTGAGTTAGTAAAAAGTGGCCAGGTTCTGAATAGATTGTGATGGTGGTACAGAAGAAACCCATTCACTCAGCATAAGCCCAAATCCAAGACCAGTGCCTTGTCCTCTGCAGGTCATCATGTATCCTAGAAAGTTCTGAGATTCAATAGGATTTCAGAGGGATAACCCTGTCGTTGGTGTGGGCCAAAGCCAAGCAAAGTCAAAGGGTTTTATTCTGTCCTTGACTCTATAAAAACTCCAGAAAACAGTCATTATGGGCTTTCTAGACAAGTAGCCCACCCCAAAGCCAAACCTCTATAGGGTGCTACAGGGTGCCATTTTGTCCCCTAAACTAGAACCCTGAATGGCTCCAGCCACTCTACCTCCAAGAGCTGGTCTAACTATACCACATCAGAATTCTGGAAAACATGGTCCCTTGTCTGCCCCATCCACACCTACCATCCTCTGTTCACTGTCACTCAGGCTGGCAGGAGACAGAGCATACCTATCAACCACTGAGCAGAAGGTGACATGGGTCACGAAGTCTGAACAGAGTGTGAGCAACATTTTATTTTATTTTTTTGGTGGAACCGAGGATTGAACTCAGATCCCTGCGTTTGGCAGTCAAGCGCTTATCCTACTGAGCCATCTCCCCGGCCCCGTGAGCAACATTTTAAAGGCCTCATTATCTTTGCAAGGATTTTAAGTTTTCACCTAGAAAAGCAGGCATCCATCAAACATATGAAGGTCCCAGAGAGGGGAAGAGGAAGTGGAAACTTGGCCCCTCAGCTGAGAAGCCCCAAGTCGAGTGTCTTCTGGGGGCAGAAGCACCCTGGTATGTTCTGGCCCATGCTGTTGACTCTCAGGACAA
The DNA here is from genome assembly GCF_000260255.1 of Octodon degus. NCBI lineage: Eukaryota > Metazoa > Chordata > Mammalia > Rodentia > Octodontidae > Octodon > Octodon degus. The sequence continues at coordinate 924,047 of NW_004524856.1, forward strand.
AGCCTGTTGCTTCAGACTCATGAATTCCTCAGCAATGCACCCAGCTGGAAAGAGGAAAACAGCACATGATTCTGCAGATTCATTGCAAAGCCAGGAAAAACATGGTATTTTGTTTATGTACAAATAAATCAACTCAAAGAGAGCAGCTCCATAGCCAAAGTCTGCAAGGCTGGAGACCAAAGTGCTGCCAACTCTGAGTCCTGGCCCACTCCTCAGGCAGATGACCTGCATTAGAATTCTGCATCCGGCACTTTCAAGCCATTCGGCCCTTGGGAAAGATCTTAAACCTCCCAGAATCTCAATTTTCTAATCTGTAAAATCAGGCTAATCCTTACCTCACAGAGTTTCAATAAAGATCAAAGGGCTCTTCTGTATCTGGCACAGCTCCTGGAACA
>NW_004524856.1:924541-996477 GCF_000260255.1 Octodon degus
TGTCAGCTGACTAGAACACAGGTGAGGGCAGAACAGCCTGCCCAAGGGCTGGGGAGATGGCTCAGTGGAATAAGCACCTCCCTGGCAAGCACAAGGACCTGAGTTTAATCCAAAAAAAAAAAAAAAAAAAAAAAAGAATAGCCTGCCAAGACAGCCTCTGTACATACCAGGGGAGCTCTAAGCCAGCCTCTGCTACTATCTTGGGAAAGGTCTAGAGGGCTCTCACCCAACTCCATGAAAGGCTTTGGGGGCCTACAGTTTGTTGGTACACCTGAGTGGGAAGGTCAAGTTGCCCTGGCAGGCCTACCCTGCTGTCTGGTACCAAGAATGTGAGTACCTGCTGTCACAAGTACTTCAGAATCCACACTTTGGCTTATCCAGAAATTCAGACTCATAGGCCAAACTACAGCCCAGCCCAGCCTGGCCTGTTGTCCTCTATAGAGATGCACACAGTGAGTGAGTGTACCCTGCTCTGGGTAAATTGTTGGTAGTTCCTCAAGACCCCAACCCATAGGCACCGGCATGAATCAGGGACCAGCCCTAACTCCTGGTGCTTCCCATCTTCCACCATGTGTCATGACTTCCTGTCATCCTGGGTGCGCTCCATAGAAAAGCCCAACTCCTGTCTTCGAATATTACCACATGCTGCCTTGTCATCTACTCTTTTTGTTTGTGTCTTTCTGATTAGGAAAAGGAGGCACTGCCCCTACCTTGAAAGTATCTCTTAGCAGCAAACTGAATGGCCAGAGTCTGTGTTTACACTATTCACTTTTGGAGGCTGACGTTCAGGTTTTCATGAACACATAGACATAAAGGCATGCGCTCATGAAAGAGCTTGAGATCTGGGTCATGCAGGCTCTTTGGCCCTGAAAATCTTTTATGCAAGTTCCAGTGGTCTTCATGAAGTAGAAAAAGTTGCATGGAGATAAGAACAATACCAGCATTTCTCCTTAAATTCTCCTATAAACTCATTGCCATTCCAATCAAGTCACCAAGGGAATTTTTCAATGAACCTGACAAACTGATTCAAAACTCCATAGAAAAAGACTGTATGCATGAGTGGGGCTAGGACAACTTTGGGGAAAAGGGATCATGAAGGATGACATTATATGAAGTATCATGTGTATAGGGACTAAGAGAGTGTGGTATTGACACAGAAGTAGACAGGTAAGTGAGTAAAGGAGATCAGAGAGCTCTAAACCAACTCAGGAAAAGATGTCACAGAAAAGTGGCAGTTTACAAGCCAGTGGTGAAAGGATGGATTAGGTAATAATAGTGTTGAAAGAACTGACTTTACATTTAGAAATAATTAAGTTAGATCAATACAATGGACAAACCTCCAGCATGATGTCACAAATTACTAATATCAGGAATGGAAACAAATATCACTACAGACTATTCAGACATCAAATGCATAACATGAGAACACTCTGAGCAACTCTACATACTTTGACAACTTTGACAAAATGAACTAATTACTTGAAAACCATAAACTCTCCAAATCTACTAAATAAGAAATAGATTTGAGGACTGATGAGATAGCTCAGCGGACTAAGTACCTGCTTAGGCAAGCACAGGGACCAAGGATTCGATCCCCAGCATCACATGCTGTGCCAGCCCGCCCCTGGGTGCACTGAGCTGGCCACCAAGACCAGGCGTGGTGGCGCACACCTGTGATCCCAGTGCTGGGGAGGCTGATACAAGAGGATCACCATGAGTCTGAGCTGTGTAGTGAGACCCTGTACCAAATACATAAATAAATGAATGATTTTTTTTAAAAAAGAAGAAAAGTTGTGTCCATGTAAAAGGCCATTAGATAAATGTTCTTAGAAGCTTAATTTGTAACAGTTGAAACCAGGAAACAACACAGCTGACCTTCAGTGGGTGAATGGAAAAACTGATATAACCATGCCATGGAAAACTATTCACCAATACAAAGGAACAGAGTCCTGAACAAACAAATGCAACAGGGTAGTGATAACTGCAGTAACCATAATTATGCTAACTTAAAGAAATTCCCAAAGGTTATATACCATATGATTACATTTACTATATAAGCTTGTTGAAGTGACCCAACCCGAGAAACAGATTAGTAGTTACTAGGGGTGAAGTGAGAAGGAGGTGGGCGTGGCTACCAAGGGCAAGCTGGAGCATCCTGAAGACAGAAACCTTGGAAACCTGCATCATGGCTGTGTCAGTGTCGCCGCCCTGCTTGAATAGCATACTACTGTTCTGCAAGAAGTTATTACTAAGAAAAACAGAAAAGGGCACCTGGGATCTGTCCACAGTATTTCCTAGACACCATGGTGGGTTAACTAATGGCCAACGTGTAACACCCTTCTAAACTGCATCAGCGTGGTTCTAGGTATAGAAGTCCCACCTTGGGATTGTTGCCAATAGCATAACAGCAGAAGTGAAGGGGAGGGAGGATGCTGTTTTTTGTTCTCCTGGAGAAGCTTCTCATGCTGGCTTTCCTGGTATGAACTCAGCTGTTCTCATCAGTGGAGGAGCTCACGACCTCACTGTTGCTGAGGACGGCTGTGGTCCCTATCAGGTGAGCTCTGGTCCTTACCTTGAGCATTGCTTCCTGGCTCTAGTGCAGATTCCTCAGCCTGCTAGAACAGATCCTTCATACCACTGATGGAGACTTTCTACCTCTCACCACTGATCTTTGGGCCTTTCCAGTTCAGATTCTTGATATAGACTTCCATGAGACATCGTTGTCTGGCTGGCCTCATTTAGGCACTGCTGTGGGATCCTGGTGTGAGCTGGATTCTTGAGATCTCTAGCTCAAGGACAGACTTTTTTTTTTCTTTTCTTTCTTTCTTTTTTTTTTCAGAAGCAGGGATTGAACTCAGACCCTTGCACTTGCCAGGGAAGCGCTTATTCCACTGAGCCATCTCCCCAGTCCCATGGACAGACCTCTTGCATTCTTTTGCATTTGAATTTTTGGGTGACTATTATAAAATAATCCTATGTGTCCTGTCTTAAATCTATTCCCTTGAAACCCTGACTACAATGAATCTGGTATCAGAGAAGTCAGGTCATTGCTGTGATGGGACACTGAAATGAGTTCTAGACCTTGGGCTGAACACTTCAGCCCTATCCTCTGCACGTTTCCTCATCTAACTCTGTGGCCAACCATCATAAGCAGGTCTTGTAATTTCTTCTATATTTGTGTATCTTGTGTTATATCTGTTTCTCTAGTAAAACACTGATACACACATCATGTGCATCTACAATGATCACAAAGTAAAAAGTTTAATTACTTAGAAGAAAAATGACTTAGATCCACATGTCCCAACATAGGAAGGTTTCCAAGACATATTTCTTAGTGAAAAAAAAGCAAGTTTCAAATCACTGTATTTAGTGCAATATCATTTGTTTTTAAAAGCACTCACATAAAGCCAAACTATGTGAACACAGAAAAAGATGAGTGGGTGCTCTACATCATGACTGGTGGTTACCTCAGGGAGCTGAGTGGGCCAAGGGAGAGGAGTTTTTTAGTGGTTACTGGATTGTTCAATTTTTTCACAGAGTATGTTCATATGTTACTCTAGCATAAAACAATTGCAATATTCTAGGAATTCAAATCTGTTTTGCTTATCTGTTTTGACCTGTCCCTGTCTACCAACGTTGTTGCCAGGGGACCAGGTTCACAGCTCCCCTGCCCTTGAGCCTGAAGGGAGTGGCTCCTGAAACTTCTAATTTGGAAAGAACACTAGCAAGCATGACTGTCTTGGAGGTACAGAACTACTACTTGGAAGGGCAGATGCCCCCATAACTATGAGCCTACCCACTGCTGCGGAGGACAGCTTAAATAACACACAAAGCTCGGCATGTACCAATCAGTGCAGTGACAATTTTTTTTTTAACTGGAGATTGAACTCAGGCCCTTGCGCTTACCAGACAAGCACTTATTCTACTGAGCCATCTCCCTGGCCCTGCAGTGACAAGTTTTATAAGACTCCAATTCAAACTGTCCTGCAAGTTTTAATACCAGGGCAGCAGTTTTAATACCTCAGACCTAAAAATATGGCAGCAGTCAGGCCACTTGGGAGGAAACCGAGGACAGCAAGCTTGACTAACGGCGGGACTCCTGCACCAAGCCAAGAGCAGACTCACCCTAGGGTGGCCCTGGAGAGCTCATCCCTGCAGTCATCCATTCGCTTCTCATTTACTGAGGGGCTGTCATTGCTAACTGTCCTTGTCCTCATGGAGCTCCCATTCTGGAGAGCAGACAGTAGGTAAAGTAAATATTTCCACTACCTGTCAGGTAGTATTCATTGCAATAAATAAAATAAACAGTGTGGAAGGAGGATATGGGGTGTAGGGGCTGGGGGTGGAAATTTTAGAAATGGTGGCCAGAAGGAGCCTCACCGGGCAGCCAACATTTGGTGGAGGTCTGAAGGAAGTGGAGGAGTCAACTGCAAACACATCCAGTTATTTTGAACCTTTTCTGTTCACTCCCTCAGACCTTCTCCACCCCTGGCCCCCCACCATTGTACCCCAGTAGGCTGACCTGTGCAGGCTGTATCAACAGGCTCCCTTGCCCTCTGGCTGTGGGGTAGGTCCGACCAGCGGGAGACACCTGCAAGTAGATGACAGGGACAGGAAAGTGAGATTAGGGTGTTTCTTCCTCAGTTTTCTCTGTTCAGTGTCTTCAGGGATTAGCTGCATGCCTTGACCAAAATGCCACAGCTCTGTGGTGTGGCCCTCCTATGGCCATAGCCACTCCCTCCCAGGTACCTGCCTGGTACACCAGGAGAAACAGTCTAGACAAGAGGCAAATACAATGCACAAGTATAATAGTTTAAGAATTGGTAGGATGGGCTGGTGAGATGGTTCAGTGGTCTAAAGCACCTACTTAGAACAAGCTTAGCAAAGCACAGGGACCGTGGTTCAATCCCCGAGCACCACATGCTAGCCAGCCCGCCCCCTGGTGGGCTGAGCTGGCCACACACACACACAGACACACACAGACACACACACACACACACACACACACACACATAAATAAAATTTAAAAAAAAATTTAAAAAAAAGAATTGGTGGGGTGTTGTTCAGGATAAAGAAGAATGAAATGCTACCATGTGCAGGAAGACGGCTGGAACTCAAGATCACTATGTTAGGTGAAATAGGACAAACTCAGACAAATACCAAGTTTTCTCTCCTAGGCAGGAGAGACAGAGAGTGAGAGATTGTAACAGTAGAAGGGGACCATTAGAGAAGAGGAAGGGAACAAGGGACAGGGAAAGGCAAGGAGAGTAAAGGAAGCAGAGCAGATCAAAATATGTCATATGTGTGTATGAATATTCCAAAATGAAATCAGCTATTCTATATAAGTAATATCCACCAAAAATAAAAGAATAGTCAGGAGGCCAGTGTGGCTGGAATGGAGACGATGATGGAGGGTTTGTAGTAGAAAATGTCAAAAAGGCCTAGGAGCCCAGATTATTCAGGGTTTTGAAGACTACCATAGAGGTGTTGGGGTTAAGCCTACAGCCTGGCACATGTTAGGCAAGTGCTCTGGCTCTGAGCTACACCCTCAACCCAAGATTTGGCTTTTAATCTGAGTAAGATGGACTTAGACTCAGGTGGTGACAGTGAGTTAGTAAAAAGTGGCCAGGTTCTGAATAGATTGTGATGGTGGTACAGAAGAAACCCATTCACTCAGCATAAGCCCAAATCCAAGACCAGTGCCTTGTCCTCTGCAGGTCATCATGTATCCTAGAAAGTTCTGAGATTCAATAGGATTTCAGAGGGATAACCCTGTCGTTGGTGTGGGCCAAAGCCAAGCAAAGTCAAAGGGTTTTATTCTGTCCTTGACTCTATAAAAACTCCAGAAAACAGTCATTATGGGCTTTCTAGACAAGTAGCCCACCCCAAAGCCAAACCTCTATAGGGTGCTACAGGGTGCCATTTTGTCCCCTAAACTAGAACCCTGAATGGCTCCAGCCACTCTACCTCCAAGAGCTGGTCTAACTATACCACATCAGAATTCTGGAAAACATGGTCCCTTGTCTGCCCCATCCACACCTACCATCCTCTGTTCACTGTCACTCAGGCTGGCAGGAGACAGAGCATACCTATCAACCACTGAGCAGAAGGTGACATGGGTCACGAAGTCTGAACAGAGTGTGAGCAACATTTTATTTTATTTTTTTGGTGGAACCGAGGATTGAACTCAGATCCCTGCGTTTGGCAGTCAAGCGCTTATCCTACTGAGCCATCTCCCCGGCCCCGTGAGCAACATTTTAAAGGCCTCATTATCTTTGCAAGGATTTTAAGTTTTCACCTAGAAAAGCAGGCATCCATCAAACATATGAAGGTCCCAGAGAGGGGAAGAGGAAGTGGAAACTTGGCCCCTCAGCTGAGAAGCCCCAAGTCGAGTGTCTTCTGGGGGCAGAAGCACCCTGGTATGTTCTGGCCCATGCTGTTGACTCTCAGGACAAAGCCTGTTGCTTCAGACTCATGAATTCCTCAGCAATGCACCCAGCTGGAAAGAGGAAAACAGCACATGATTCTGCAGATTCATTGCAAAGCCAGGAAAAACATGGTATTTTGTTTATGTACAAATAAATCAACTCAAAGAGAGCAGCTCCATAGCCAAAGTCTGCAAGGCTGGAGACCAAAGTGCTGCCAACTCTGAGTCCTGGCCCACTCCTCAGGCAGATGACCTGCATTAGAATTCTGCATCCGGCACTTTCAAGCCATTCGGCCCTTGGGAAAGATCTTAAACCTCCCAGAATCTCAATTTTCTAATCTGTAAAATCAGGCTAATCCTTACCTCACAGAGTTTCAATAAAGATCAAAGGGCTCTTCTGTATCTGGCACAGCTCCTGGAACATCAGCTGCTCAATGTGTCACCTCTCCTGGTGCACACCTGTCTTTGGCAAGAACCAAGTTGTGGTGTGGGGCAACCATGGAGTTCCAGTGGCCCCTGGTGTCCCCAGGAAGAACTCTGTGGGAAACCTGCCAACTCTTACATGCCAATGCTGTTTTTTGCTCTCTATTAAAAGGGTATCCTCAGCAGGTGGCATTTGATCCCAGCAGGACATGGTTCCATGTGCAGCTTGGCATCGATGGGCACTAACATCTATTAATTAACTGTACATTCAGCTGCCCTGTCAAAGCAGCTATTTTCATTTCTAGAGTCCTGCATCTTTTCTTATTCTATGCCAGGTTACCTGAGTCCTTTATGCAGGTGAAGTGTTGCTGCAGACCTCGGCTACTCCCTTTCTCTTCCACACTTTTAGTTTCTCCTATCTTTGCCAGTTCTTGGCCTTGGCCCATCATCTTGTGCCTTCTCTTCCCTGGCTTTCACAAACCCTCACCTAAAGAGAGTATGTGTAGGAAGAGAGCAGAGGAACGTGATTCAAGCTGGTGAAGTGGAGTGTATCCATAGTCCCAGAATTTGGGGCACTAAGGCAAGGGATCCCTTGGTGTCCTCGGAGGCAACATAGTATGACCGTATCTCAACAACGACGATGACGATGACGACAACGATAACAACAACAACAACATGGCTTCAGCATACCTGCAGTCAGGCTTGGGGAAAAATCATCTCACTTCCAGTGTGGCCCTATCATACCAGTCCACCCCAGCACCACCATCATGTTCATTCAAACTAGGCAGGGTAATGGGACTGCGGAGCCAAAGGACACATGACTGCTGCCTTCACTCATAGGCTAGTGAGGGACATGGGTGGCTCCGTGGTGGATGGCTATGAAGAGCTAGAGGAGGTGTGCAGAGGTAGGAGACCGCCTGAGGGCTCAGGGAAAGTTTTATCAAGGAGAGGAGGCTTCAACTAAGCTTTAAAGTTTGAGAGATAGTTTCTCAAGTGGAGAAAGGGTCAAAGGGCACCCCAGGGTGGACATGGCACAGGGAAGAGAAAGGCAGTGTGTGTCTGGGGCTCAAGGTGTACAGACCTCAGGGTCAGAATGCCAGTACTTTGGACCTGGTTAATGTTGAGAAGGGACATGGCGAAAGCTCTATCTTAAGAAGAGTACTAGCTAGGGGAGTGGCTCGGTGGTAGAGTGCTTGCCCAGCATGCTCCAGCTCCTGGGTTCCATCCTCAGCACTGATAATTAATTCATTAATTCTGGAAGGCAGAGAGACCAGAAGAAGGAAGGAAGCAAATTAGAAAGCTATTGTGGGCCCTCACAACTTTCCAGCTGCAGCATGTTCTTTTCCCTTTGTTCTCGCCCTCTTTTCCTATTTACTCTGCCCAAGTTCACCTGCGGAGCCAGTTTCTCTCTCACCGTCATTCTTCTGCCTTCGAATCAACTTTGCCATCATTCTTTGATCCTTTTGTTCAATTCTTTGCTCAAGACAAGAAGAACCTGGAATCCAACTCCAGGAGAAGAGGCAAGCAACTTGGCCCAAACTCACTCTGCAGAGCCTGTTTCTTTTCCTACCTTTAGTAAAACTTTCTACCATTTATGTCTGTCTTTGCCAATTATTTGCTCAGTACAGAAAGAACCCAGGAACCAGCTCCACAAGACTCCAGCACCTCAAAACCCAGTGCTGAGATAGGAGATAGGGTGTGGTCTAGACTGGCTCAGATGGAGTCAAGGCATGCTGGGATCCCAGGACCCACACACTCCTCCTCTCCTCTCAGCAGCCCATATGTGGAGCTTCTTGTGCGATCCCATGAGCCAGGGATGGCATAAAAAAGACAGGATGACACTATGGTGACTCATCACAGTAGCCTACCCTGAGTCTCTCACACTCAGGGCATACTTTTATTTTTGTTTTTCTCTTTTCCTCTCAGAGCCTCTTTCTCTCACACCCCTAACTTTTCAAATACACTTTGTCACCTTCAAAAAAATATAGATATAGATATAGATATATGTACATACAAAATAGTTAGCATAGATATACAGCTACTTTCTCTTAGTTCAATGAGAAGAAAGTTTTGAACTAATAGTGTTTAGACAATATATCATGTCTGCATCTTGTACTATGAATAACTACTACGAAGACAACAATGTGCAATGTATTAATTATTGTAATTGTCCTAATAACTTATTTTGAAACTGTCTCATTGGTATTTCCTTCTCAACAAAATTAATTTAAAAAAATAAAGAAAGAAGAAGGAAATTGTTGTGATGTTCCTGACACAAATCAAGGCCCTAAACTTAGGTGCTGACCATGGAAATCGAAATCAAGGGGCAGAGAGAAGCTATCATTGGAGCTTGCTTCCTCTATAGCTCTCTGGCCTTTGGATTCATTCTTTTCTCTTCCTGAGACCTTCTTCTTTGACAATCTTTTTGTGCTGGGGATCAAACCTAGGGCCTCACATTTTAGTTAGTAAAGTGTTCTATCACCGAGTTACATCCTCAGACCATTTTGTTTTAATTTTGAGACAGGTTTTTACTAAATTTCCCAGGCTGGTCTCAAACTTGTGATCCTCCTGCCTCAGCTTCCAAGTAGTTGGCATTGCAGGCATGTATCACCACACCCAGCTTGCCTTGATGATCTTAATGAAGCCTGGACTTGAAGTCTAATTCCTACCACATTGTGGATTTATCTCAAGTCTGCTTTAAGAGCTGCCCTTTCACCAGATTCTGGCTGTTTTCTGGACATTTTCTCAGCCCTAGCCCAGCTTGGTAGGACTCCTGACCTCAGCTATACTATGTGTTTCTAGGGCCTAAGCAAGTCACCAAAGAATCATTTTACATCTTTTTGGAGGCAAACACAGCTTTCAAGCTCCAAAGCATCACTCCTTCAGGATAGCTTTCCCACCATCAAGTTCCTCAGCAGTGGCCCTCAACCAGAGTTGGACCATTCTGCACCCTGGAAATACCTGGAAATGTGTGGAGACATTGGTGGCTGTCAGGAGGACTCTAGGGCACAACTGGCACTTAGGGCCGGGGAGCCAGGATGTTAAGCATCCTGCCAGGCACTGCAGAGTCCCAACCTGCAAGGAGTGGTTTCATCCCAAGTGCTCACAGGATGGTAATTCCTCTATAGTTTCAGCTACCCAGGGTCAGCCACAGTCCAAAAACAGGACAATTGCAGGGGTAAACAATTCATAAGTTTTAAATAACTTATTACAATGGATGGGTATAGTTGTTCCATTATATTGTTATTGTGAATCTCTTATTAAATGTAATTTATCAACTAACCTTTATCATATGTGTAGGAGAGCAGTAGGTACAGGTTTCAGGACATATACAGGTTTTAGGTACCCACTGGGGGTCTTGGAACATACCTCCTGAGGGCAAGGGGGCACTACTAAACTTTCATTGGGAAACTGACCATGAGCTCAGTGAGGCAAGCACTCTGTTGTGCTTTACTGTGTCTCCAGCATGTAGCAGGAGCACCCATGTTGTAGTCAGGCATTTATAAGGGGAAACAATGTAGGACACATAGTTTACAGGATTATTTTGTAGTAGTCACCCAAAGAGTCAGGTACAAAAGAGTACGGGAAATCTGTCCACATACTAAAGACCAAAGAAGCCAGCTGAGGGCCTGGATCCCATGGCAATGTCCTGCATGAGCCCAGCTGAAGACCTAGAGCCCATGACAATGCCTTCCATGAGTTCAACTGGAGGCCCAGAGCCCACGACAATGTCTTGTGCAGGCCCATTTCAAGGATGTGCACTGGAAAGGCTCACAGGTCAGTGGTGGAAGCTAGAAAGACTGTCCCAGAAGGATGAAGGATCTGAGCTAGCAGGCTGAGGGATCTGAACTGGAGCTAGGAAGCCACACTCAAAGTAAGAACCAGAGCTCCCCTGAAAAGTACCACAGCTATCCTCAGCAACAGTGAGGTCCCAAGCTCTTCAGATGATAACAGCCATGTTCACCAGGAAAGCCAACATGACAAGTTCCTTCAAGAGAACCAAGAGAACCAACAGCTCCTAACATCCTCTCCAGTTCTGCCTCTTCTGCTGCTAGCCACAATCCGCAGGTGGGCCTCCCACACTCAGCACCATGCTGGTTCAGTTCAGCTGGGTGTAACAAGTTGACCACCAGTGGTCAATCCGCCACAATGTATGAGGATGTGCAATCAGTGTTTATTAATAAAACAATTCATTGCTTTATATAACCAAGGCCCCCTGAGCACTACCCTTGGGTTTGGGGATAGAAAGATGAATGAGTAAAACTCGGGCAGTTCCTCTGTACTTTGGCTAACTTTAGCAAGGGGAACTTACAAACTAGATGCCGGACCCAACATTTGTTTGTTCATTCTCCTAACATTTAAATAGCAAGGCCAACTCTTCAAGGTACTTTCTCAGACATTATCTTGCTAGACTTGAACAGGGACAGGAGGATTTGGGTGGTAGTCAGTAAGGGAGTTGAGGCCTAAGAGATTTTGTCCTACATGGCTCTAGGGGCAGAACAGACAGGCTCAGGCATCAGATATTCTCCTGGGACTGGGGGGGGGCGGGTCCTGGTATGAATGGAAATATGCAGCACATGGCCTGAATCGCAGGGCCAGCCTCAGGCTCCTACAGCCCCAAACACTTCCAGATGGATTTATTTATAACTCCCCAACCAGAGGCAGAACTCTGCTCCTTTTCCTTACTCCCCTTCCAACTCCTGCAATGAGGCTTGGCTGCCCCTCTCCACTCCGGAAACCAGCGGGAGACAGAGAATGTGCAGCTGCCCAACCACAGCCATAGGCCACAGCTGTAGCCATAGCTCCTGGTCACTGCCTGTCCCCTAGGTGGCAACAGCAGCTCACAGAATGCCAAAGGGGCCTGGCCAGAGTACTGGACTCATGCCGGTGTGGCCTATCTGGGTTTTCACCGGATGGCTGCTGAATGGGCAGCGTGAGCTGTGTCCACTTCAGCAGTTCTCTGTTCTGGACTTGCCTCCACCTCAGAAGACCACAGTCATGCCCAGGTTTTCTCATTGTCTTTGAGAATCTGAGGCTCCTCCTCTCTACCTTCGCTCTCAAGATACTGCTTTTCACTGTATAGACTGACAGAGGCTTAGGGCTCTGACATTTTCCGGGTTGAGTAACTTGCCCAAGGTCACGCAGCAAGGTGAAGAGCAGCAAGAGAATTTGAAAGCCCCAGCCTTGCTCTGGTTTCCTCAAGTGTGAAATGGGCCTCACACCTGGCAGCTGGGATGTCTAACCAGTGTCGGATCTGGAGTAGCTCCGCGTGGAGTAGCTCTTATGGAATTTGAAGGATAAGAACCCCTTAGCTAAATCTCTACCTTGCCTCTTCTACCCGCATCCTGTCCCGCCTGACCCAGGAGGTTCTGTCTTTCCAGACATTTCACTTACTCAGATGAGCCTGAACATTTTGGTGGCCCTAAGTGGGGCCTATGGTCATGTCAGGCTTGACATGAGGCCCTGGGGCTGAGGTTTTCCCACTTTCCCCTTCTCTGAGCCATGCCTGGAACTGGTGGTGGCTGGAGGGGACAGGGTAGCAGAGAAAGCAGACGGAGACTCCAGAATCAAGCATCTGAAAGCACATTAGCTCCCTCCTATATGTAAATCCTCTTTGTCTGCAAAGTTACTCAGAACCAAAGTCTGGCAAACCCATCTCTCTGTATCCAGGGGTCCAGACAAATTCTCCTGCAGCTGTTCAGCAACACTTGACACGAGGTTTCTGTCCCAGTGGGAATCTTTGGCATTCACACATTCCTTTCTGCTTGCTGCTGCACAATTAAACATGCATAATTTCTCCATATTTTTTCATCCATCACTGCTCATCAGTAACACCGAAGATGGCATGAGGGAACAACAAGCTCCATGCCCACGTGGACAAGGGAACCAGTGGACACTTCTGCCAACTAAAAGTGACTCATCAAATGGGCTCTGAATTCCATCAGCAATTAGGCTTCATCTATCTACTCAGAGGGCTTCCCAGGATGCTCAGAATCCCTGATAGTCCAAGAATAAACACAGAAGTATCTGATAAATGCCCAAAACAGAACAGGTACTCATAAGTAATCTTTGTCCAGATAAATCAAGTCTTAAGAGTTTGTAGACAGACTTTTACCAGAGAGCTCCAGGGCCAGCTCCTCTGTGCCCCAAGCATCAACACATAGGGCAACATCTTCACTGAACATAGGAACTATCATACCTATTGCTCTGGTCCTACTATCTAGGTCCTCTGAGCCTCAGTTTCCCTGTCTGTGATAAGGAAACAATATCTTATGTCTCAGAGTAGCTCTGAAGCATGTAACACTGAATCAGGTACATGGCACCCTCTCAAGTATTACATTTATAAAGCTTTCCCTTGTAGCAAAAATAGAACCCTTTAGAGTGAGGTTGTCTTTCTTCAATACTGACAGAGCATCTACTATGTTTATAGCAACATTAGAGGAAAGAATAAATTCAAAATAATTTATAATTTCATCCAATGGACAATAATATAGCTGAAAGTTTAGGCAAGCATGAAACATTCCGGGTAACTCAAATGAATTTAGGAACCAAGCAGGCACTATAGATGATTGACAGAGGTGAGAGGAAGACAGCGGGGGGTGGTGGAGACTGTCACAAGCTGGATAGCACAGCCTTCATCTAAAGGATATCCTGTAGCCCCAGTCTGGCTAACTACTTTCCTGTGAGAATACAGGGCCAGTGCTACCAGACCTGTTTGTTTTTTAAAGAAGCTGGAAATCCAAATTGTATGGAAAGATTGCTAATTGCTACAAATAGTTTTAAAAGAAACAAATTACACGGATACCAAGTAAAACACATACATCTGTGGACATTATTTGGTCCTCCAGTCACCACTCTGTGACCTCTCCATAGTGGTAGGTGATCAATTTGTTAACCTAAGTGTCATAGTAAGGTAAGGCCTATATAAGTTGAGAGAAAGATGCAAGTTGGTATGATCCAGAAAGTTTTCTTCAAATAAGGCCATCTGAAAGTAGGGTTCAGATTGGACCCCAAAGCATGAGTGTGAGCATGACAGGAGGGAGGGAAGGGAAATACTGTAGGTAAAAACAGGAGTGCTCTAGCCAGAAGCCATGGGCCATGAGGAGGTATTTCTGGCCATTAGGATGGCCTCTGTGGGCAAGGGCAACTTCTGACCATCAGGTTGGTCTCGGTGGGGGAGGCTTCTTATGGCCAGAGTCAGGCAGTTCAGTGTGGGAGACATGAGGGAAGATGAGAAATTATTGTTTGGAGAGTCTGAGTCGGAAAAGCCAGTCAAAGAAGAATATTAAACACAGACAGACAGATGCCTCATGCACAAAAGTAGGAAAAGGATGGATTAGTTAAAGACAAAGACTTTTCTGGAGTAAGACAATGTGAAAATCTATGAGAAGAAGCTGGGTATGATGGCACACACCTATAATCTCAGCACTCAGGAGGCTCAGGCAGGAGGATTGCTGCAAGTTCAAAGCCAATCTGGGATACAAAGTAAGTTTAAGACCAGCCCAGATTATACAGCGAGACCCTGTCTTTTTTTTTTTTAATTCATTTATTTTGTGTGTGTGTGTGTGTGTGTGTGTGTGTGTGGCCAGTTCAGCCCACCTGGGGGCGGGGCTGGCTGGCATGTGGTGCTGGGGGATTGAACCGCGGTCCCTATGCTTTGCTAAGCTTGTTCTAAGTAGGTGCTTTAGACCACTGAGCCATCTCACCAGCCCTTTTTTTTTTTAATATATTTATTTATTTATTTATTTGGTACAGGGTCTCACTATGGGCGTAGTTCAGACTCATAGTGATCCTCCTGTCTCAGCCTCCCCAGTGCTGGGATTACCGGTGTGCACCACCATGCCCAGGTTTGGTGGCCAGTGTGGTGTGGGGCTGGCACAGCATGTGGTACTGGGGATTGAACCTGGGTTCTTGCATTTGCCAGGCAGGTGCTTTAACCACTGAGCTATCTCCCCAGCTCCGAGACCCTGTCTTGAAAACAGATAGACAAAAATTTATAAGAAGAGCAAATATGTAATGCACAATCCTGGCCAGTGGCTACAAATAAATCCAGAGTATAAGAGTGAGTGAAGGGGCCAGGGAGATGGCTCAGTGGAATAAGCGCTTCCCTGGCAAGCACAAGGGCCTGAGTTCAATCCCCAGTTCCGCAAAAAAAAAAAAAGAAGAAGAAGAAGAAGTGAATGAAGTACAGCACAACAAAGTGTGCCGCATTGGAAAGGAATTGTCAGCACTCTACAAGCACTGGGAGGAGGAAAAACTGAACTGGGGCCTTTAAAATGCCACCAATCAACAAAAATCCCAAAAATGATTCCAGGATCACCTGGAGTTCAAGGCCAGCCTGGGCCTCATATGAGTTCAAGGCCAGCCTGGACTACAGAATGAGACCTGTCTCAAGACACAACACAACAAAATAAAGCACAAAACAACAACAACAAACCATTTTAGTAAGATCATATGAAAAATATATGTATGGGGGCCAGAGCCCTGGGTTCCATTGCACACAGACACACAGACACACAGACACACAGACACACACACACACACACACATCATGATTTATATCCAGGTTTTATGCACTTATAGGCAGGGCTCTTTGGAGGTGGCTGGACCATGGGGCACTATAGCTGAGTCGCTATTAGGGGGTCGGGCCTGTTTAGAGGCGAGTCACTGGGCGCTTGACCGGGAGGGGTTTATCTCCTGCCCGGGCACCCTCCTCCTCTCTCTGTTTCTGCGACACCGAGATGTGGGGAACTTTTCCTCCACTCTGCTCCTCTGCCGTTCCTTCTCACTTTGCAGCCAGCCAACTATGGGCTCTAACTGTGGTTTAAAATAAACTTCTCCTCCTTTAAATTGTGAGTGTTGGGTATTATGTCCCAGTGACTAAGACAGTGAAAAATATATCTATGGATATATGTATACAGATGTATCTCCAGGAATAAAGCCCCAGGAATTAGAAACCATTCTGCTGGGTGCTCTGGCAGGATGGGAGGACAACTGAGAGAAGCATTGTTCCCCAAGGGGTAAGCACAGGGATGCATGGCCATCAGATGTCAGAGAGCATTATGTGGCCCCTGCACGGGATTAGGAAACTGCTAAAACAAGATGAGGCAGTAAAGGGTCATAGACAAGGCACAAGTGTAATAGGTAGAATCCTAGCTCCCTAAGATATCCATGTCCTAATCCCCGGAACCTGCCAACGGGTTAGGTTACATGGCAAAGGAGAGTAAGTTTTACAAGCGGCATTAAGGTTGCTAATCAGCTGATCTTGAGAGAGGTAGGGAGAGTCTCCTGGATTATTCAGGTATGTGGAATGTAATCACAAGGGTTCTTATAAAGTGGAAAAGAGGCAGGAGAGACAGGTCAATGAATAGATATCACAACAGAAGCAGAATCAGAGCGATGGGATATGAGAGAGACTTGACCAGGCATTGTTGGTTTCGAGGCCAAGGAATGCAGGCAGCCATCAGAAGTGGGAAAGGTGAGAAAACAGACTCCTAGAAGAAGATGCCAAGAGCCAACCAAATAGCTCAGTGGATTAAAGCGCCTGCTTAGGCAGACACAGGGGCCAGGAGTTCTGTCCCCAGGCCTGCCATGCCAGTCCCACCACTGGGGCATGCTGAGATGGCAATTGAGACTGGGCATGGTGGTGCACACCTGTAATCACAGGTCTTGGGAGGCTGTAAACAGGAGGATCATTATGAGTACAATCTAGTAGCGAGACCCTGTACACCCTGTCCTAAATACGAAAAAAAAAAAGTAGAAGAAGATGCCATTCCTAATTTTTATCCAGGAAAGTCCACTTTGGACTTGAGATCTATAAGATGATAAATTTGTGTTGCTTTAATCCATTGAATTCCTGGTGATTTTTATTAGGAACTAATATAAGTAGCTTTGGACTCAGACAGATTTAATATTTTTTTTTTTTTGGTGGAACCAGGGATTGAACTCAGGCCCTTGAGCTTGCCAGGCAAGCGCTTATTCTACTGAGTCATCTCCCGGGCCCCCAGATTTAATATTTAATCCCAACTTGGGAGATACAAATGACTTGGCTAGTCACTTGGCCTTTCTGAGCCTCAATATACCAATCTATAAAATAGAGACCATGATCTTTCACTTCACAGAGGTGGGGAGAGTAAACCAGGTGACAAATACAAAATGACGGCATGGCCGGGCCTGGCACAGAGGAGGTTCTGGGCAATATTCTCTTCTTTCTTTCAATGCATTTGATGATAACGGAGTGAATACTTAGGACCAGTGGTATTCTAGTAAATGTTTAGCAACTGGGTCTCAAAAATGTATGCATGTATGTATATACTGGATATATTTATTACACATTGATTTATATAAGGACACGAAGAACACTGCTTACAAATAGTAATGACATATGTAATACTTTTGTTGCAAACTTCAAATAGCCAATTGATTCCCACATAACGCTTTTGTTGATTCACTGACCTCTTGCATCGATAGCCAATAGAAGCACAAGTGCCGTTCCTATATAAATGATGCTTGCTGTCTTCATTTGTATTCATGAATAAGAAGAAAGTGAAGCAATGAAGTGGTGGCACTGCACCCTTTCCTCACACTGTGAGCTGCCTCTGTGCTGACTCAGGTAATAGTTTCTACATACTGGGAGCAGCATTTCCACAAATTTTGTGCTACTTATCAAGTAGCAGGATGCACTTTTTTTTTTTTTTTTTTTTAGAACTGGGGATTGAACTCAGGCCCTTGCCCTTGCCAGGGAAGTGCTTATTCCACTGAGCCATCTCCCCGGCCCCCAGGATGCACTTTGGAGCTTAGTGTAGATTATTAACACTTCCTTCCTGCCTTACTGCCCCTCTTGTTTTTGGTGTTAGGGTTGAACCCAGGGCCCCATGTATGCACATGCTCACTACTGAGCTGAGAGTCCTCAGACTTCTGTCACTTTCTGAAGCCTACAGTACAATGTCCAAGATAATCCCAGCCCTAATTTGTAGCATTTACAGATTCTCATGGTGTAGATACTCCTACCCCGACTGAACAGAACAGGAAAAACTGCAGAATAGCACTCCATTCAGATGCGAGAGAAAGGAACACATTCAAGAGCATAAATCATAGTTGTAATCTATAATCATTTAATATTGGTAGCACTTAATTTTTACATTTTAAGATTTTAGTTTTACAGAAGAGCTGCAAGAACAATTCTGTACTTTTTTCCCTATGGTTGATGCTTCACTCAGCTGCTTCTTATGCTGACATCTTACATAATTATACAAAATTTTATCAAAACTAAAAAAGTAACCTTCATATATTAGTAATTAAAGCACAAATTATTGGGATTTCAGCAGTTTTTCCGCTAAACTCTTTTTTATGTTCTAGGATCCAATCCAGGATCCCATATTGCATCTGTTTGCTCATTTATTTTGTAGAATGTCCCTCGATTTTGTTTTGTCTTGTTTTCTCTTTCCATTTAATTTTTAAGGATAGCTGTATTTACCAACTGGCTCACACATTTCCTAAATATTTAACAAATGGTTCTCACAAACCACCAGAAGCCAGCTCCAGCATATCATTCTAAGCAAAACTGACAAACAATGCCTTGGGTTTTTTTCATTCATTTTACAAATATTTATTGAGCGCCCTCTAAGGGCTAATGCTGGGGATAGAGCAATGACCAAAATACAGTCCTTGCCACTGAGGAAATACCAGGTGAGGGGCGGTAGCAGCAGTAAGGATCACTGCCCATTCAGCAGTCAGGCCTGAGCCGAGGGTGCGGAAGGTGCCCAGCCACTTGGAGGCGGGAGGGTGCAGTGCTGTGTGAGTAGGTCAAGGAAGGCTTTCCAGAGGGTCGTACAGGACGGGGAAGAGGTCCTGGGCAGGACTCAGGAACTGGAGGGCAGCTGCTCATTAAGAGGCCATGCGAGCTGAGCCTTCATGTGCAGGTGGCCATGCGCCATCGGCTGAGGAAGCGAAGGAGCAACAGTTGCCCTTTTGTTCCTCTATTAGATAAGCACTTCTTGGGTGTTATCTCTGGCCTGGGCTCTGGAGCTGCCCCAACATGTAATGACTAAGGGCACACCAGTGTGACAAGGGTTGTACAGTGGCTGTGCTGTCTGGAAAGAGAAATTTGAGTCTCTCCACATGGGGTGCGCTGTGAAGGCGTGGTTGTGAATGAACATGGAATATGAGAACACTACCTGGAGGCTGTCAATGGGGACACCTGCTCCCTCAGAGTGCAGGAGGACCTTAGAGGAAAGCCAAAGGCCATTAGTCATCACTGTCCCCTGCACGGCCAGCAGCTCTGACAGAGGACCACAGGTGCCACAACCTTCCTGCGCAGAAGCACATGCTCACATGGCCCTCTCTCTAGCCCTTCACACCTAGACCCCCACGTACACCCTCATGAATGGGATCGGTACTCTGCAAAAGGAGGTTGAAGAGGGCTTTTGGCCCCTTCTGGCCCATAAGGATTCAGCAAGAAGATGCCATCTGTGAAGTAAAGAGCCCTCGTTGGACAAGGAATATGTTGGCAGGTGGGTCTTGGACCTTTCAGCCTCCAAAATAGTGAGCAATGATATCTTCCTTGTTTATAAATTACTCTGTCTGAGGCATGTCATTATAGCAACTTGAATGGAGCAAGACAGGTAATGAGCACTCGTGCTTAAAGGGATCCCTTGATCTGAAATCACAGCTCCCAAAAGGAGTCCCACTGTCATTCCACGGGGACCGCTTCTGATTGCACTCTAAAGCATTGCTCATGCTACGCACACACTCCAGCCAACTCTCTTCCACTACGTTGTTTTAATTTTTCATAGCACTTATGGTCATCGACAATGACTTAAGTCCTTACCTCTTTTGCCTGTCTCCTTCCGTTTGAATTTTAGCTCCTCAAATGTAGAATTCTTATGTGTTTTATTATTGTCTCCCACTTCAAGCTCAGAGCCTGGCCCATAGGGGTGGGTATTTTTGAAATATTTGTAGCATGATGAGTGAATAAACAGATAGATGCTAAGACTGGGATTTATTTATTTATTTATTTATTTATTTATTTATTTATTTATTTATTTATTTTACAGAACCGGGGATTGAACTCAGGCCCTTGTGCTTGCCAGGGAAGCGCTTATTCCACTGAGCCATCTCCCCGGCCCCCCATTTTTTTACGGGGGGACTTAAAGATTGCTTCCTAACCTTCTGTGGCCAAAGGTTCTCCCTTCATTTTAAATCTGTTGCTTACTTCCCCAGTGTCTCGACTGAGAACTTGACTTAAACCTTACACTGAGGATGAATATACGTGTGTAACATTCATAACCCTCCTCTTGAAACTTGCGAGGATGAGAAAGGGACAGTGACAGCAACAACTAACATTTCTTGTGCTTAGTAAGTGCCAGTTTCTACTCTAAGCCACACACACACACACACACACACACACACACACGTGCGCGCGTGCGTGCGCACACACACACACACCACACACCACACATTTGAACTAACAAGTGCCATGCAATACTTAGGCCCCAGGGATGTTTCAATAAACACAAAAATCCCTGCTTTTAGTAAGCGTTAAATGTTAGCTCATTTAATCTAAAGGCAGTCTTAGAGCACATCGGCCAAGCAATGGCCGTGACTCATCCACATGGCTGCACTGACAAAGGTTCTACAATCTGAGGTACAGGATCTCAGGATAAATCCTGAGGGCATTTCACTGACCTTCTCAAACCAAAAAGCTACACCTCTTGTTGCATAGGTTCTGCTTTACCTTGGTCTTAACCATCCAGTAGAAAAGTATGAAGTCGAAATATTAGAAATAAAGCCATGCTGTTATGTTGAGCTGTGGGGGACTCAGGTCAATAATTTCTGACATTGCCAGTTAAACAGAAGACCCAATGCTATTATGGGCTTCTGTACTCTTTTAGAATATTTTGCTGAGTTTACACACCTATAATATTCAACAACGGAACTTAAAAAAAATTGGGGGATAACTATGAATGTCCATTTTGTATCTGTGTATTCAAAGTGGTTGGGATAGATATATAGTTGCATTCTCTTAATGAATAGAATGATTTTTTCTAATGGTGTTTGTAAGTAGGATCACAAGTCTGCATCTTGTACAGCAATTAACCACTAAGAAGAATATATGCAGTGTATTATTTGTTGAAACTGTACTTTCGATTTGATTTGAAACTGTCTCATTGCTATATGTTTATCAATAAAACTTTGAAAAGAAAAAAAATAAAGTTTAACATATCAATACTTGATGGAAAAAAAAATAAAGGCAATCTTAAAATGAAAATCTGGTGATTGTTCCATTTCAAATTTTAAAAACTTTGTATCAGCACATGTTCACAGTACACAATGATTACATTCTTCCTGGGGCATTGGTACAGCTACATAACACATGTTTTTTCATCCCCTTCTTCACTCCCTCCATCTCTTGGTTTGTTTCTCTTTTGCAAAATATCTATCTCCTTATTTCCTATTATCTATCTTTAATTTTGCTCTTTGTATTCTGGGCTTCTCATGTAAGTGAAATCATCCAATATTTAAGCGTGTGTGTCTGATTTATTTCACTGAACATTATAGGCTCAATATGCATCCAATTTCCTGCAAATGACTCAACTTTATCCTTCTTTATGGCAGAGTAGTACTCCATTGCAAGTAGTATCAAACTTCTTCATCCATTCACCTGTCAGTGGACATAGGGGCTGCGTCCAAGATTTGTCTTTTATGAGTTGTGCTGTTATAAACATGGGGATGCATTTATCACTGCATTATAATGTCTTAAACTTTTCAATTATTACCATTTTAAAGATGAGAACCCCGAAATAGAGAGGCCAAGTAATTTACCAAAGATCCCTTGGCTGTGGAATGGCAGAGCCAGGCAGATTTGGTCCTGAGCCTGTTGTCTTCTTCCTCTTCCTCCTCCTTTTCTTCTTCTTCCTCCTCCTCCTCCTCCTCCTCCTCCTCCTCTTCCTCCTCCTTCTTTACCCTGAGCCTATTTCCTTCTTTTTTTATGTACTTAGTATGGGGTCTACAGGGTCTCACTGGACACCTAGTGATCCTCCTGGTTTCAGCCTCCCAAGTGCTGGGATTACTGGTGCGCACCACCACGCCCAGTCTCAATCACAGGCTCAGCACACCCAGGGGTGAGACCAGCACAGCACGCCATGGATAAACCCGGGTCCCTGTATCTGCCTAAGCAGGGGCTTTAGTCCACTGAACTATCTGGCTGGCCCGAGCCTGTTTTCTTAACCACTAGCCCACTCTGCCTCCTGAAGAGCTGTGAGAACATACTTGGCAAGCTTTCAGTGATTTTGATAAAACTGAGTTCTTAATATTTTGAGGAAAAACATGGTGTGCTGTAGGAGCAAGAATGAGACTGGGCCACTAAGCTCCAAGGACACGTCATGGACAGTGGTCCTAGGACTGGTCTTGGCACATGTTAGGCCCTAAGAACACAGGCTGTGCTGTGGCTCCTGGCTACAGACGGCCACTTAGCTGACTCCCGTGGAGTGGGCTACAGGGAGCATCCGCAACGCCTCTGCAGGCATGCACTCAGCTCTTTGAGTCTTTAGCTGTTGTGCTGTCATTGTTGGTTTTGCTAGAGTCCTGTTCCAGTTTTCCCTGATTTTTTGCCCTGTGGTGGCCCTGTTCCAACCCTGCTGCCTAGCCCTCCCATTCAGGAGGACCAAGGACAATCTGGCCAGTTCGCACTGGGTTTTTCTGGTTTTCTGTTTCCTTTGGAACAAAGAACAGCTCACCAAGTGCTCTCTGCTCCTTGGAATGACACAGGAAAATAGTTCATCACATAGAGTAACCTGCACATGGACCCCACCGTACCCCCGCCATTCCCTGCTCCCAGCCTTGCAGGATGGAGGCCATGTTCCTGGCAGGGTTAGGCAGTGAAGGCTTCTCCCTCTGCTCAACCCTTAGAGAGCAAGGGGGACAGTGATGGCTTCCATCTGGGCTGTCCTGCTTTCCAACCCCGAGGCTCCACCTGCAGCCTGGATGGATGGAGGCGAAGGAAGAAGGAAACACCCTCCTTTTGGTTTCTCTCACAGCTCTGGCCCCAGGGACGAACCTCCCAAAACCTGACCAGCAGATTTCCAAGTGATTGCAGCAGAAGGAGGAAGAGAGGCAGTGTGAACCCAAGGCAAACCTGTGAACTGTGCTGAGAGGCTGTGCTCTGTGTAAAGCAAGTCCATCAGTGCTTACTGCATGCACGTATGGTGAGGGTTAAACTGTACATGACACATGCTTGATATATTCTAAGCTTTGGCCACACTGGATAAAATCGCTTGGGCAGGAGAGGAGATGGGCACAGCTGCCTGGCAGTGATGGCTCCAGAAAGTGGGCTGGGGTGTCATCTCACAACTGGCCTCTCCCACACCTCTGCCTTGTGGGCCTCTGAGGAGCACCGCTGGTTCTACTGACAATAGCTGCCTTGCAGCCCCCACCCCCCCATTAGCTGAACAACTGTAATGGGGCATGGTTATAGATGCAGCTTGAAGATAGGACGTCACTTTGGAAGAGCTCAAGAAAGAAATGGAGAATGACAGCATAGAGGTAAAACCTCTCCTTTGTGTCTCTCGGGGCGTGAGTGGCCAGGCCCTAACCTTGCCCCTGCGAGGCTCATAGCAGCAGTCCTTAGAGATCACTGCATCAAATTAGATGCACTTTCTTTCTCCCCACTTCCTCTTTCCCCTTCTCCCCCTTTCTTTTTTCCTCCTCTTTCCCTCTCCCTTCCCTTCTCTCTCCACTTTGCTCTCTTTTCTTTTCTTTTCTTTTCCTTATTAGGGATTAAACCCAGGGCCTTGTGCATGCTAGCCAAGCACTCTATCACTTAGCTGCATCCCTGGCCTTTTTCATTATTTTATTTTGAGATAGGGTTTTGTTAAGTTGCCCAGGCTGGCCTCAAATTTGTGATCCTGTCTCAGCCTCCCAAGTAGCTGGGATTTATAGGTGTGCAACACAGTACCAGGCTTAGTTTATCTATTGTAATATTGGGTATCAAACCCAGGGCTTCACACATGCTAGACAAGTGCTCTACCACTGAGCTACCTCCCCAACCAAGGGACTTGTCCCCAGTCACCACAGTTAAATATACTAATTTTTATAGTTCAGTGGGCTCTCTCCTCCAACTACAGTATTTTCTTCTGAGAATCCAAGTAAAACAGCTTTGTTATTGCCAGTTATGCTGATAACCCACTACTATTATGGACTATTGGAGTATATTGGGTTGTTGTGCTGAATTCAAGTACCTACAATATTGAGCTGGCATCAAGTATGAAAAGGCCCTTTAAAGACTCCTCCAAATACAGCTTCTCTAACAGCAATGTAACACCCATCTCTGACAAAACAAAACAAAAAAAGGGGGTATAAATAAAGGACCATTTTAAAGTGAAAATATATATATATATACAAGATAGTTAGCATAGATATACAGCTACTTTCTCTTAGTTCAATGAGAAGAAAGTTTTGAACTAATAGTGTTAGGCAAGATATATCTGGATCTTGTCCTCTGAATAAGCACTATGAAGACAATATGCAATGTGTTAGTTATTGTAAGTGTCCTACTAATCTGTTTTTAAACTGTTTTAGTACTATTTTATTTTCTCATTAAAATGAATAAAAAATAAAATTTCTATGGATAATTTAAATGTATGTGTATATACCCTATAATATTTTTTGTGCCCAGTAAATATTTTAAAGTAATGTGTTTGCTAAGTGCTGAGCAAGTATTTTCAATGGAAATACATTTAAGAATCAGGACTATCATAATTTCATTTAAGAAAAGATTCTTGGTTTTCCCTTAGAGCAAAAAATCACCTAAAGTTACTATGGTTGTAATTTTTGGATTTTTCCATTCTTACCTTTACTTTTATAATTCCTTATTATGCCACTACCTGAACTAACAAAAGAAGATTTTTACTTAAAAAAAAAAAAAAAGCTTTGTTCTACTGCAGGCTTCCGCTGTGATGCTGTGCCACAGGCCCAAAAGCAATAGGCCAGCAACCATGGACTGAGCCTCTGAAATCATAAGGCAAAATAAGTCCTTCTTTCTTAAAATTCATTCTTATACCTTATGAATGTAGTTTAGAGCTCTAAATTTTTTGTGTGTGCTGGGGATCAAACTCAGGACCTTGCATTTGTCAGGCAGGCACTTATGCCACTGAGCTATCTCCCCAGCCAGCCTTTCCTTCTTGTAAATTGTTTATTTCAAGTATTTGTTACTGTGACAGAAAGCTAGCACATCTTCCTACCTCATTCATTCATCAATTCAGCAAGTGTAGAGTGAACAAGTCCAGGCCTTGGAACCTAGTTCCCTGGTGGCTTTCCACTCTGTGACGCTCTTCTTATTGCTCATCTGCCACATGCAAGCTCCAGTGTGGCCTTCCAAAGCTGAGACCTGACCTGGTACTGCTGTGTTCCCGCCCTCTGCTGACTCCCCACAGCCTCAGAGGAGAAAGTGGCCTCAATCCACAGCCTGGCCCATGAGGCCTGAAATGATCTTTCTCATTTCCTGCTACTCCCTGTTCCTCATTCTTTATATACCAATTACAGAGCTGCTTGCCAGAGCCTGGACAAGCCATCCATATCCAGAACTTCCGGGTTCTGTTCCTGCTCCCCAGTTTAGGAAAGCCCTGTTCCTCCTCTGTTGGCTTACTGTTTCCTGCCTTTTGGACCTGGCTAGGACTCCCTTCCTCAACTTTTATGCTCAGAGTGACCCTTCTCAGGAAGCTCCATCTGACCTTTACATAGCTCAGAGTTCTTGCTCTCTTGTCTCTTTCCTTGCTAGAGTAGTTGCTTCTCGAGGGCAGGGATTGTTCCTTAATTTGTAAGTTCAGTGCAGCTTTTGCCAAAATAGTTAAATGAAGCAGGTTATTTACTTTTCTGGTGGAACCGGGAATTGAACTCAGGCCCTTGCACTTGCCAGGCAAGCGCCCATTCCACTGAGCCATCTCCCTGGCCCCTGAAGTAGGTTACTGAAAGCTAGATTCAGTAGTACACACCTGTAGGATGGGACAATCATGCATGTACCATCAGTGGTTCCAGTCGTCCAGAAGTGAGACATACAAATTATGGCCCTGTCACGAGATGTTAATGAATGAATATTATTATGTTAAAATAAAATGCTGAGGAATCAGAGATAGAAACATTCATTTGATCTAAAAAGGGGATCAGAGAAAGCCATTCAGAAATATGACTTGAGCTGGGTTTCAAACACCAAAGCAGAGTTCACCAAGCAAAAACGATTCTCAGTGAAATGCAGCTCAGTATTGCTTCTCCCAGTGGCAACACCCTGGCAGCCCAGGGGCTGAATGTGGCTTGCAGATGCTTGGCTCTGTACTCCCTCCCCCCGCACACAGAATATTTTCAAAAGTAATATGAGGTGACGGACACAATGCATCATGACACAAGTTGTCTCACACTTAGCCAACTCTCACTCCTATGCTACCTGCCACGGTGAGGGGGGTGTGGTCCTGCCTCTGGTGATCAGGGATCCCCAGTGTCTCCTCGCTGGGTTCAAATCCCATGCCAGGCTCAGCTAGTCAATTAGCGGACAAGTGCTGACTGTCTCTGCCTTGGACCCTCAGGGGCATGCCAGAGCTCGCTTCACACTGGCAGGAGGTGCTGGTGAAGTTGTGCACCGTACAGGCAGCAGCTGCAGAAACCAGACCAGGGCTTGGCATGCTCTGACTCCCAGGACTCCAAGGACAGACAGCAGCAGCCCAGAGCCTCCACTGTGGTTCCTAAATCAGCACACACTCACACTCCGATCCTCACTGCGTGATGGCGGTCAGGCGCACAGCTGAGTATGAGGCTCGAGTACGGCTCTGAGACCAAGGGCCCAGCCTTAGCTCTCCCACTATGTAGAAATGTGGCTCCGAGGACACTGGCAGCAGCTGATCATGCCAGAAATGGCACAAACTGATGCGTGGCCTCCTCTGCCTTCCATCCTAAATACTACAGGCCTGCTAGAGGAGGCATGGCAGCCTCAGACACCATGAACTTCTGCCAGGCCACAGCAGTTCCCCACCCTCCCTTCTAGATGACACAGGAAGCCTCTGGTTGCCCCCCACCATGCTTGTCCCTGCTGCTGCCAGAGTATTCTGATTTCCAACTCCATGGAACAAACCCATGTACTCAGCCATAGCCAGGTCCCACAGCCATGTCACAAATATGCACACATCACAGCACACCCACAGTCACACCAAACACTGTAGCACATTCGGTGGTATTCACAACCTTCACTCACGGCCACAGGCAAGCTCTGCCTAGCCCAGCCCTCTAGGCCCGCAGTGCCTCTGTAGACTTACAGCCCCACGCAGCAGTCTGCTGCTCCTTGCAGCACAGCACTGCTAAGCATCTCACACAGTGCCTGGCTGGAATGAGCTGGTGGCAGTCACACAGAGGAAACCAACAGCAGCAAAAAATCTCAACCTGTTTCTCCAGGGCTTTGCAGTGTGTTCTGTAGAGTTTCCTGGCAAAGTTTACCTTCTTTACTCCATCTGATTTTGACAAACAGGACTACTAGGGATCTGTCCTCTGAATCCATAAAAGCTGAACAGAAAAGTACAGAAATGGAGAGGAAAACCTCACAGATTCAATCCCTTTCATCCCTGGAAGCCCCCTGGAGTTATTCCAGGCACATAGAACAGTGTAGTCAGAAACATGTCTTTCCTCCCTGCTTGCCTCTCTCACCTCCCATCCCACCCACTAGCCTCACTGCCTATGGCAGCTCCATCCAGGTAGGTTTGCATTTGCGTAACCCCTACCTAGACAGTGCCTCCATGCAGTTTGGGGGCTGCTTGGCTACACATACACCTACTGACCGCAGCTCTGGAGTTTTACAAGCCGTCCGCAGTTCCACTTTACCCGGTACTGGGCACCCCCACCTCCCAACTCACAGTACCTCCTACTCAGACGCTGCCCAACCATGCCGGAGCTCAGCAGTTGTCCAGGCTGGGCCAGGACCTTCCAGCTGCTGCTGTGTTTGGCTAGCATTTTTTAGTGAGCTGTGCCCTGCCAGCCTGTGGCCAGGCAGATTTTCAGCCCATGTGGCCCTTGGGACTGTCTAATGCAAAGGGTCTCAGTGGCGAGAATGCCGTGCTGCCCTGCCCTGCCCGACCCTCTGTGCCATCTCTGGGAGTCCCGTGCAGGCCATGCCACATCGCACACACACTCCTCATTCAGCACTTTGTCCTAGAAAGGACCATCCAGGCAGCTTGGGCTAAATTCTCACTTTATGCCTCCAACCAATGCCCTCTGTGTGTGCCCAGCTGGCTGCCCATGGCATCTATGCTTGGTCCTTTCTAGACTGTAAAAGGGCACCACTTGTGCCGGGCTATGGAAAAACAATCACTTTCAGTAGGATAACATCTCCCTCTGCAGCTGACTGCCAAAGTCAGCAATACTAAGGGCACACACCACTGTTCTTCGGTGGGCTCTTTTAGGAGGGCAAAGTCAGAAGTCAGTGTCTCCTGACTGCTGTACTTTAGGTGACATCAGGTTTTTTGTTTGTTTGTTTTACTTTTGGTCCCGGGAATTGAACTCAGGGCATTGTGCTTGCCAGGGAGGCCCTTGTGTCACTAAGCTCTATCCCTGGCCTTTAGGTGACATTGAAAACCACTTCAACAAAGCACTTGCAATTTTCATTTCAAGGCAGGGCAGACAGAGAATTCCAGCTGCTCTAAGTTGAAAGGTGAGTAAAGTGCCTTTAGGCCCCAGGCAGCTAATGAAAGTGAGGAAAGTGGGGAGGCGGCAGAAAACGGGCAGGGGTTGGGAACTGGAGTGCGCATACCTCACGTAAAGACATTTCAAATAGTTTCAACGAAACAGGCCTGCAGGCCCTTCAGGCTGCAAGTCTGAGGCTCATGCTGCAGACCAGTGCCCAGAAAGAGGGGGACTCATTCAGGGATAACTAGCTGGCTAGTGACAGAGGCCCTTGTGCAATTATTTGGCAGAAGGCATCCTGTGATATCTTCATCACACTCATCTTTCATTCCTTCATCAAACAAGTCCTGGCCCTCCGATGTCCTAGTCACCCTCCTGGGCTGCCACGGGCACAAGTAAACCAGACATATCTTCAAGAAATGCTCTGTCCAGGGATGGGAGAAAACAAAAAGGCAGACTTCTTGGAGATGGGAAAGGATACCAGTCAAGGATGCAGCTGCATGTATGTGGGCAGTGACGGGACTGAAAATGATCAAGATATGCTATATTTATGTACGGATTTCCCCAAACGAATGTAACGCGCATGAATTGCAAATGTACACTAAAAACATCAGAAAAGAAGATGAAGAGGAGGAGGCGGAAGCGAGGGATTATTGTCCATCCCATAGGAAAGTGACAAGAGCTAAACCTGAAAATTGAGGTACAGAGCAGGTAGTTTGGGCCCTGAATGCCAAACCGAGGGATTTGGGTTTAATGCTGTCAAAGCAGCACAGAAGCCCTGGGAAAGGGGAAACCGAACTCAGAATCTGGAGGCAGATTCATCTAGCAGTGGTGACAAGATGGCCCGAAGCCAGGCCAGTAGGGTGGGAGCTATAACTGAAGGCACAGAGAGTCACTAAAGAAACCAATGATCTATGCCCACACTAATGAGGCTTGGAGTCACTGAGGAGACAGCAGAAAGGGTGAATGTGTCAGAAACCGAAAATCAACAGTGAAGGACTTCTGGAGACATCATTTCTGCAAGGAGTGGGTCAGTGGGCAAGGGGAAAAGAGATGGAAGGACTGAGGGGATTGTGAAGCTGGGCGGCTGACTGGAGAACCAACACAGGGGAAGAGCCCAGAGGATGTGGCTTAGGCAAGGTCGGTGGGTGGGAACCGCCAAAGGTTTTTCTGTGACAGCAGCTGAAGATGAATAGAAAGAATCTGGGATTGTCTGCTGTATGTTATTGTGGCCTCTCCCTGCTCAGAATAGAAAACAGCTTGGGCCTTTTGACCTCCCGGTTCTTCTATATGCCCAAAAGTGACCCCTGGGGAAATCCCACTCACAGCCTCTGGTTAAAACAGTCCACCAATTTAACAAATACTAATCAAATAAATAACTAAAATACGTTCTCCACCCCCGGCCTCCTTCTGTCCCCTACTCCAAAACAGCTCTGTGGGAAAGTCAATTTGGGAATTTCCCACATGTGTCTATGACCACAATTCCAGAGCCACAGCCTGAGTTAGCTTTAACCTTCAGAATTCTGTACTTGCTTCTCATATCAAAGGCAGCATGCTGGCTGTGAGAGGCTCAGTGATGCTGCAACATCAGTGTCACCTCAGGGACCACCACCTGGAGCTTCGGGGCTGCCTTCCAAGGGCCAAGGATGAGGTCACCAGGTGGAGTGGCCTGCCAGACAACTGAGCCATCAAGCCCACCCAGGTGATCCATTCTCCCACTGTTGTGGCCTGTATCTAGATGTACCCCCAAAGCCTCGTGGGTGCATAGATGTGGCTTTTGGGAAGTGGTGGGATCATGGGTGTGTGATGCTGGATTCAGGGCATGATAATTGGACTAGCCCCCTTCTGGATTAGAATGGTTCTCGGTGTGGCTGAAACATTTACTGAAAGGGGAAGCCCCACACAGGGTGTGGGTGGCAGCGCCCAATGGCCTTGCAGCCTGTATGGACTGAAAGGGAAAGCAGAAAGAAGACCCTTTCTCCTCTGCCAGGCTGTCCTCCCTCGGAGCCATTGGAATATGGACTGAAATCTCTACAAATTGTAAGCTTCTTTTGATTTTGGATGTCAGGTATTCTATCCCAGCAACGAGAAACGTGGCTGAGACAGTCACGCTCCCTAAAGATGGTCCATTTGCCTTCAGTTCTCTCTCAAGCCGCCCCTTTCCTGGGCCTTCTAAGTGAATGAGCTAGAATCAGTGTGGGTTTCCCAAAATAGATAATGACTTTCAGTGCAAACCATGGCCATAGAAAGGGACTCAAAAAGCTGCAGTTGAAACTGAAACTGAAGAGTACGCGGAGCTCTGGAAAAAGAATAGGGACTTTGGGTCAAATCTCAGCTTGGTCCCCTACCAGATGTGTGGTCGGATTACAGCTTTCTCATGTCTAAAATTGGAAGCACAATATTTCCTTCTCAAGATCAGTATGAGGATTATATGTGATGATGCATGCACAGTTCCTGGCGCAAGGTAAATCCTCAATAAAATTAGTTTCAGCTTTCACATCATCTTGCTTTTTAAGACAAGGGATTTTTAAATAAGGATGAAGTGTTTTCCCGAAACACTGCTTGGTGAAAGTGTTGGGTGGGAAAAAGAACTGAAGGTAAGGGGAAGGTGCCAGTATCAGGTTCTGTGATACAACTGATAACTAATGAAACACAGACATGAAAGTGTTAGTACACTGCGCAGATTACCAGGATAACCACTAAAGGATAGCCATATAATAGTGCAAAGTCCTCAAGTAGCTCAGCAGGAAGTTGAGTGTGCCAACCTTGGTAATGAGGATAAAGAGCAGAGAAAGGAACTGACATTGGTTGTCTTCCAGAAGGGACATGGGGGTAGGAGTTCTTGCAGCTTACTGTTGTTTCTTTCCATAAAACTGTTCTACTTTGATTAGCAATATACCAGTCAGGAATAATGTGAAAATCTGTTTTTTTAAATTAATCTTATTGGGAAAGAATTAGCAATGAGACAATTTCAAAACAGGTTAGTAGGACAGTTATAATAATACATGCATATTGTCCTCGTATTAGTTATTCATAGTACAAGAGGCAGACATGATATCTTGTCTAAACACTTAGTGCAAATTTTTCTTCTCACTGAACTAACAGAAAGTAGCTGTCTATCTATCCTAACTATTTGATACACAGCTACTTTCTCTTAATTCAATGAGAAGAAAGATTTGTACTAATACTGTTTGGACAGGATATCATGTCTGCATCTTGTCCTCTGAATAACTAATACAGGGACAACAATATGCAATGTATTAATTATTGTAACTGTCCTACTAACCTATTTTAAAACTGTCTCATTGCTATTTGTTTCTCAATAAAATTAATTTAAAAATGGTCCTTCATTTATATCCCCGTTTTGTTTAGTTTTGTCAGAGATGGGTAATACCTACTGTCCATTACCTGATTATGACTGTCACTTGTACTAGCATTAACTGCTTGTCATGTCATGAATGAACCTCATCTGAAGCTCTACAAATGTGGAAAAGCTTACCAAGGTCAGTTGCCCAAAGGGGGCCCTGCACAAGAGCAGACATGGAAGTTTGAGCAGCATGAAGTATAGGCCTACTCGAGAAGCCTTTTATCAAATGTGTTCTCCAATGGAAGGGGCCCACCTGTTCTGCTCCTGAGTTCTCTGCCCAATGACCAAGTCATATTGGCTGGTTGCAAAGACCAGAGGTCACATCCCCATGTGCCAGGTTATGATGCATATGGGCTATGCAACTCCACCTTTCTCCTGAAGCCCTGCCCACAAAGAGAAGCAGTGCCAGAACTTCTCTTCAAACTTCATTCATCCAGAAAGATCCACTGATGTCTAATCTGCACTGCTGCCCAATAGGAGTGCAAAGAAATGTTTCAAGGCAGGATACATGTTATGGTTTAGATTTTTAAAATTTATTTATTTGGTACAAGGTCTCACTATACAGCTTGGACTTATAGTGATCCTCCTGTCTCAGCCTCCTGAGTGCTGGGATTACAGGTGTATACCGCCAAGCCTAAGGTTTCAGTGGCCAGCACGGCCTGGCAGGTGGGTTGGCACAGCACCGGGGATCAAACCTGGGTCCTTGCGTTTGCCAGGCAAGCGTTTGGACCACTGAGCTATCTCCCCAGCCCCCGCATTACAGTTTATATCTAGATGTACCCCCAAAGCCTCATGTGCTCATGGCTGGGGCTTTGGGGAGGTGGCAATCATGAGGGTGTGATACTTATCTCTCTCCTTCGTCCCTTGATCCCTCTGCTTTCCACTGCCATGCTAAGAGCTGTCTCTGCCATGTCTCCTTCCGAGGCCACCCTGTCTCGCAGCCAATCGACTCTGGACCGAAATCTCTACAAACTGTGCATCAAATAAACCTTCCTTCCTTTAAGCTGTAGGTGTCAGATATTGTGTCTCCACTATGAGAAAGTAACTAAGACAGTGAGTTAAACCTTTTTCACCTTTAGGCAGAGGGAAAATTTGAAAAGTTCCAGGGAAACCATTGCCTGGGTGACAACTTTGCCTGGGGTCAGGCCAGGCAGGACCAGAATATTTTGAAATACTTATGTGCATGAATGTATGTACACACACACTTGAGCGCGCGTGCGCACACACACACACACACACACACACACACACACACACACGTATATGCAATGCAGCCACCACAGGCAAAGGAACACACCTGTGTGGATACATCTGATCTCCAGTGGCCACTTGCTCAAGTCTGCCACAGTCGCTCTGAGTAGTTCTTTTCTTCTTCCTTCTTTTTCTTTCACAGTTTTATTGTGATGTAAATCACACTGCAGCAGTTTGGAGCTGCACTGGCAAGTGTTAAAGCTTGGTCACCACCTTGGTACATTGGAGGTAGTGGAACCATTAAGAGGTGGGCCTGATGGGAGGTCCTCGGGTCACTGGCTGGGTCCTTCAAAAGGGACAGGGGGATCTGGAATCTTCTTGTTCCTTTTGACTCTGAGGTAGGCAGTTTTGCTGCACAATGTACTCCTGTCCCAAAGGGCTCACACGGCCCCAAAGGAGTCAGACCGATCATCGACCCCACAACTGGGAGCCGAAAGAAAGCTGGCCTTCTCTAAGTGGATTTTTCTCAGGTAGGTGTTACAGGGATGGAGAGCTGGCTGACACGCATATCATACAACTTAATCAGAGTAGATAATAGCATGGATTGCAGGGTGTTCAGAGCTGTGTACGCCTCCACAGATTCACTTCGGCAACATTTTTGCCATTCTCCAATAGCAATCCCATACTCACTGGCTCCCTATTTCCTGTCTTCCTCTCTAGTCCGTCATAAGTACTAGTTCATTTTCAGTCTCTACGGATTTGCTCAATCTGGGCATTTCACATAGATGGAATCATACAAAATGTAGACTTTTGTCCCAGGCCCCTTTCATTGAGCATGTTCCCAAGGTTCATGCACGCTATGGCATGGATCACTACATCACTTCTTACCGAATTCCACCCTATGGCTCCCCCACAATTGCTCACCCTCTCACAAACCAAAAGACATTTGAGTTTTTTTTTCACCTTTTGGCAACTGTGAAGGGTGTTTCTATGAATAAGAATTTTTTTCCTTTTTCTGTGTATACTCAGTGTCTCTTTTTAATTTATTTTATTTTTTTATTTTAGGACAGAGTCCACAGGGTCTTCAGGGTCTCACTGTACAGATCAGACTCATAGGGATCCTCCTGTGTTCAGCCTCCTAAGCGCTGGGATTTCAGGCACGCACCACCATGCCCAGTCTCAATCACCCTCTCAGCGCACCCCAGGGGTGGGGCCGGCACGGCAGGCCTGGGAATCAAACTCCCGGCCCCTGCACCTGCCTAAGCAGGAGCTTTAATCCACTCAGCTATTTGGCTGGCCCTTTTAATTTTGTATTAGTACGTGTTTGTTATACATAATAACTAGATTTGTGTGGGGAGGTGGTACAATAATATAGCACATCTTAACCCTTTCTTACGTCTCTTTCATCTCTAGATCCTCTTCACTTTTGCAAAAGATCTCTGTCCCAGTTTCCTATTATCTATCTTTATTTTGTTGTTTAAACTATTCAAACTTTTGGGCCAGACATAGTGGCACATACCTGTAATCCCAAGCACTCAGGAGGCTGAGGCAGGAGGATTACTGTGAATATGAGGCCAGCCTAGACTCCATAGGAAGGCACTGTGCAAAAAATTACTTATTCTTTGGATTTTTCATATGAGAAGCCATTTGATATTTAAGTTTGTGTGTCAGATTCATTCCGCTTAATATTATGATCTCAAGATGTGCCCATTTTCCTACAAATGACTCAAATTTATCCCTATTTATGCCCGAGTAATACTCCATTGTGTATGAACACTACATTTTCTTTTTACATTTATCTGCTGACAGATGCACAGGTTCCAGCTAAGATTTAGCTACTATAAGTTGTGTGGCTGTAAGCATAAGTCTGCAATATGATGTTTTTGACTCTTTGGGGAGGAAGGGGAATTGTTGGGTTGAATGTGTCTTCCACTTTGAAGGTTTTGAAGAATCTCCATACTGATTTCCCCTGTACTGGGTACAGGGGTTACACTGTCACCGACAATGTAAGGGGTTCCTAGCCCCCCACAGCATCTCCAGCATTTGCTATTGGCTGACTTTTTTAAAAAAAATTTATTTATTTTATTTGTGTGTGTGTGTGTGTGTGTGTGGCCAGCTCAGTCCACCAGGGGGAGGGGCTGGCTGGCATGTGGTGCTGGGGGATTGAACCGTGGTCCCTGTGCTTTGCCAAGCTTGTTCTAAGTAGGTGCTTTAGACCACTGAGCCATCTCACTAGCCCTTGGCTGACTTCTTGATGATAGCCATTCTTTTGGAGTAATATGGGATCTCAGTGTTGTTTTAATTTGCATTTCTCTAATGGCCAGAGATGACGAACATTTTTTCATGTACTTATTGACCATTTGAATTTCTTTTTCTGAGAAGTATCTGTTTATTTTAAATGCCCATTTTTTAATTGTGCCTTTTATTTCGGGGTCAAATTTGGTTTTGATTTCCATGTATATTTTAGATATTGGTCCTTGGTCTGAGGAGTAGGTGGTAAATTTTTTTCATTTTATAAGTTGTCTCTTCACTCTGTTGATTGTTTCCTTTGCTGTGCAGAAACTTTTTAATTTGCTATAATCCCACTTGTTGATTCCTGGTGTTATTTTTGTACAACTGGGATTTTTTTCCACAAAGTTTTTGTCTATGTCTGTCTTTAAGGGTTTTACCTGATCTTATCTTCTAGAAGATTAAGTGGTTTTACATTAATAAATAGGTCTTTGATCCATTTTGATTTTATTTTAGTGTCTGGTAAGGGATATGGGTCTAGATTTAATCTTCTGCCTGTGCATAGCCGGTTTGTCAGCACCACTTGTTAAAGAGGCTGCCCTGCCTCCAGTGTATGTTTCTGGGCCCTTTGTCAAAGTTTATCCAGCTGGATGTGCCTGGGGTGGTTTCTGCATTCTCTATTCTGTCTCACTGATTCAGATGTCTGGTTTTGCACCAGCACCATGCTGTTTTTTTTTTAAGTCACTATAGCTTTGTAATATTGCTTGAGATCTGGGATGGCAATGTCTCCTGGAATTGTGATGCCTCCTGGGATTGTGCTGTCCAGGATTGTTTTTGCTTTTGGTTACATTCCATTATAGCATTGTTTTATCCAGTCCTGTAGAGAATGCTGTTAGTATTTTGATTATGATGATTGTATTAAATCTATATATCAGTTTGGGTATCATTTTTAACAATATTTGCTCTGCCTACCCAGTAACGCAGGACATCTCCATTTTCTGGTGTCCTCTTTGATCTCTTTTTTCAGAGTACTGTAGTTTTTATTGTAGAGATTTGCACTTCCTTGGTTCAGTTAATACCTAGATATTTAATCTTTTTGAAGCTCTTTTTTTTTTTTCAGTACCAGGCATTGAACTCAGGACCCTGTGCTGGCCAGGCAGGTGCTTATTCTACTGAGCTATCTCCCCAGCCCTGAAGCTATTGTGAATAGTATTCTCCCTGACTTCTTTCTCAGGGTGTTCCTTCTTGGTGGCATGTACAAGATTTTACATGGATGTATGCTTTCATTTTTCTTGGGTATATATGTGCAAATGAAATTGCTGGGTAATGCAGTAACCTGGGTCACATGTGCAATCTTTTTAGGAATTGCTAGACTGTTTTCTACAGAGGATGCACCATTTATATTCCCACTAGCAGTGTATGAGTGTTGCAATTGCTCTATATCCTTGTGAACATTTGTTATAATCTATTAGAATACAGTCATCCTATTAGTTGTAAAGTAGCATCTCGTGTGTTTTTTGAGTTTCTCTCGATGTTGAGCATCTCTTCACATGCTTGTTCTTCATCTTCTTTGCAAATTTCTACTTAGATTCCTTCTCCATTTTTAAAATGGGTTTTCTCTCTCTCTCCCTCCCTCCCTCCCTCCCTCCCTCTGTCCCTTATTCTCTCCCTCCTTCTGTCCCTCTCCATTTTGCACTTATTAAATGCTTGAGAAACATAGGGTGAACAATTAGCTAGGTGGAGGTTGTTTTTGACAACAGTTGATGCTGGACAGGAAGTGAAGCCAGAATATGCTAAAACAAGACAAAGCCAGGGCCAGCCTAACAGAATTGTAAACAGAAACTTCAACGTTGAGTAGGGAATGAAGAAACAACTTTGGCTCTGATGTAATTCCACTCTTTCATGACTGAATGACATGTCTAGTTTAGAAATCTCTTGTAACACCACAGAAAGTGAGATTAACAACCCATTGCAAGTGGTTTGCTGGGCCTAATAATCCGTGGGAGATTACCTGAGCAAAGTCTTGGCACCAAAGGAGAGCCACCTGACTGTGATTGGGTCTGCAGCACCCAAGGGTGGGGGCTGGCAGGGTCAAGGGAGGGATATGATACCAGTACAATATTTCTTTGTAAGGAATAGGACTCTGATCAAGGAATGAACATGCACAGAGAGGTGAGAATTAGCTAGCAAAGGAGACTTGAGGGAAAAGTTTGAGAGACCTAACAATTTATTAATTTATTTTCTGACAGCATTGATAATAGCAATTTAAATTAATGCTATTATGTGCCAAGTACTATGCTAAACACTTCAGATGTATTAACAAATTTAACTTAGTCTTCATGACAACCCCATGACATACATACACGAGATTAAGGCAACAAAAGGTGAGATATCTTGCCCATGGTAACACACAGTAAGTAGCAAAGTTAAAATCTGGACCTACACCACCAGGATCCAGAGCACAAATGTAGGTAGTATTGAATAAGGGGTATAGGAAAAAAGTGAAGTTCCCACACTCCAGAAAATAATATTAAGGCTTCATAACTGTTTACTATCTTTCTAGTGAGGTGTCCTAAGAACTCAGAAAAGTTTTTAAAATATGTACAAATAAAATGTAACATAATCATGACTGTGATTTTAGCTAGTGGGATAGGTCAAGAAAGACAGATCCATTAGCCCAGAATTTTCCCACGACACGTAGTATGGGCACACATATTCAGGAAAGACAAATGCTAGCTAATGTTTATAAAATAATGTACCATGTGCAAGACAATATTCTGAGAGATCTCAAACCCTATTTTGTTTCATCATTGCTACATCCCAGTGAGGTAGGTATAATTATTATCTACATTTTACACATGAGAAAAATAAGACATGACTTTCACAGATTGTAAGTGTCAAAACAGAGATGTAAACCTAGAAGAGGAGAATCAAAATGGTGGAGCAGTGATCAGCAGCAAAATACTGCCCCTTTGGGACCTCGAATCCAAACACCTGGAAATAGCAACTTGGTTAGGAGAATAAAAGTCGATCTTTGGGTACCAGGAGGGAGCTGACAGGAAAATCAGAAGCTACAGAGAATCTGGAGGGGCGGTACACAACACAGAGAAAGAAATGGAGCAGTCTGGAAGCTCCCTTGGAATCCCAGCAAGGGAAACCTGTCTCTACAGACACAAGGTATGCTTTCCAGGGAGAAAGAACAGAATGTGCCAGCAGTCCTAGCTCCAAGAAAAGCCTGCAGCTACTGTAAACTGCAAAAAGAGTGTGGGGTTTTGCTCTGAAAGAGGTTCTTTCTACATGGCAGGGTAGAGCTGCAGAGAAAATCTTGTGCAGTGCTTGCCATGTTGGCAGAGAGTATTTCATCAGGGGCCATTTGGGGAATGGATTAATTGTTTAAGACTGAGTTGAAGGAGAACTATAAAACAATTTCACTTTACGGTTCCAAGTGTTACCTTCTCAAGGTGACTAGGTGAAAAACAGCCATGGGGGATGGTCACAAAGAGTGTACAAACTGAACATAGTCCCATCGAGTTTAAGCTCAGACCAGGAAAGACACAGGGCTCTGCCCTCTGTGGTAGGAAGTCAGACTCAGGGTGTGTGGCTTTTACAAGCAACTGGGTCTGAGAAAACTCACAATAAATCCAGGGGGCTGCTTGAACCCTCACTTTGCTGCTTATATCCATCAAAGATCAGAGATCTGATTGCACTCCCCATCTACCAACATGACCAAATACATGTACAAATAAAATGTATATGCCTTAGCCTAGGTGGTTGCCACAGCCTGCTGTGAATTGACAGAGCGGTGTCTGGAACAGGGAGCACCTCATAGATCTGCAGGATGTAAAGCTAGAAAGAGAAAACTATGCCTTGCTGAATTCCCTAACTACAGATCTTGGAAAAAAAAATCATTAAACCAAAATACAAAAATACAAATTTTTGTCCCACTTCTTTTTCATTGTTTTTTCAAAAAATCTTTTATCTGGTATTGGGCCTTGCTATGCAGCTCAGGCTTGTAATGATCCTCCTGTCTCAGCCTCCCCAGCACTGGGATTACAGGCGTGCACCACCACCCTCAGTTTCAGTGGCTAGCTTGGCATGGGGCCAGCACAGCATGCAATAATGGGGTTTGAACCCAGGTCCCTGCGCTTGCCAGGCAGGCACTTAGACCACTGAGCTATCTCCCTGACCCCCAATTCTTTTTCTCTTTCTTTTGTCTTCATTTTCTTTTGGGGATGGGATATTTTCCCCCTTTTCATTATTTTATGTTCTTTTATCCTTTCAATTTTCTCTTTTTTCTTACTTATTCCTTTTTCTTCTTTTTTATTTGCTTTTTCCTGTTACTTTCATCTAATTAAAATTATTTGCTATTATTCCTTAATAAGATCATTTATTGCACTTTTCTATCTTCCTTCTCAGCTTTCATTGCTTCATTTAGTTTTTTTTTTTCTGTTTTCATCATCCTGTGCTCCGTGCCTTATATCTTTACTGGCATAACCACTAACTTTTATATATATTTACATAGTTATCTCTGTGCTATTCAAGTTGAATTAGTTTCTATTTTTAGTAGAGCTATAATTGCTGCATATAGTAGATATTTACTGTAGGTCAATATTTGGTTTTTCTTAGTGCTTATACTATAATTATACATCTCTTTTCTGTGATTAACAGTGGTGCATTATTGATTTTTATGATATGTCAATATCTACTTTGACTTTAACACTATTATTGTTGTTGACTTAGTTGCTACTGCCAGGGTAGCATTGCTGTACTATTAATATATTTATCTTTATCCCAATATGTGGATTTCCTTTGTGTCATTAACAATACTGTGGTCCATTCTGGAAGAACCGGGTGCTGGGACATTACACTGTATTCTCCCACCCCAAATTAACAGAAGTGGTCAGATTTTAGAATCAAGGCAAAGGCTTATACTTAGCCATGCACAGAATGTATCACTGAAAAGAAGACACCACCTAAAGAGATCTCCATGCTAGTACAAATGTCTTTCCACTATAATCAACCCACAAACCTCAGCTCAAAAAGGAAAAACAAAAAAAAGAAACACGAGAAGACAACAACAAAATGCCTTCAAAAATGTCTAACTCTCCCAAAACTGATTTCTGGGTCATGGAAGATAGGAAATCAAAAGCCACACAGCTGAATTATTAACAATGATAAAAAATTTAAATACTGGCCAATAATGTCCTCAGCAAGCTCAAAGAAGATATAACTAAACAGATAATGGACTCAATCAACAAAATGATCAGCAAGTTTACAGGGGACACTATTTAAAAACTGCTGAAGTAGGGCTGGTGAGATGGCTCAGTGGTCTAAAGCACCTACTTAGAACAAGCTTAGCAAAGCACAGGGACCGTGGTTCAATCCCCCAGCACCACATGCCAGCCAGCCCCACCCCCTGGTGGGCTGAGCTGGCCACACACACACACACACACACACACACACATAAATAAAATTTTTTTAAAAAACTGCTGAAGTAAACAAAATGACACAAAACATGAATGCCCAGTTTAGCAAAGAATTTAAGTTTGTGAAAAGAGCTAATAACAGGAATCTAGGAGATTAAAAATTCTATTACAAGTGTGAGCAACAGAATTGACCAATTCAGGTACAGTGTCAGAACTAGCAGATAGGAATAAGGTCAATGACCAATAACTCATATCTTGCAAACAGCAGAGCATGAAAAGTGGATCCAACAGCTGCTAGATGATGCAAAGAAGACTAATATAAGATTATCTGGAATTAGTAAAAACTCAGAAGACAAGACAAATGGCATAAAAATATAGTAATAGTAATTGGACTATGGTGCACATTTGTAATCCCAGCACTTTGGAAGTTGAGACAAGAGGATCACCATGAATTCAAGGTCAGCTTGAACTACATGGTGAGTTCAAGGCCATTCTGAGCTATATAGCAAGATACTATCTCAGAAGGAAGAAGGAGGAGGAGGAGGAGGAGGCAGAAGGAGAGGAGAAAGAAGAAAGAATAGCAGAAAATTTCCAAATATGGAAAAGAATTCAACATATAGATAAATAAAATGTATAGAGCCCCAAATAGCCATGATCAAAAAATAACTTCATGATGCATTATAGTCAAAACCCCCAAAGTCCAACACAAACACAGAACATTAGAAGCTATTAGAGAAAGTCAATGAATCACTTATAAAGGCAAATCCATTAGAATTATAGCATATTTCTCAACACAAACCTTAAAGGCTGGAGACCTTGGAGTGAAGTGTCTTAAGCTCAAAAAGAAAATAACTTCCAAACCAAACTGATATATACTGTAAAACTATCTTTTAAAATTGATGAAGACTTAGTTCTTTCCATGAAAAGAACACCTAAAGAAACTCATGATCACCAAACCAACACTCTAAAAAAATTCTTGATATCGTAGAAAGAAACAATGAAGCAAAAAACATCAAAAGTCTAAAAGAATGAATACACCAGTCAGGGTGAGCAGTTAACTAGAAGAGTAATAAAAGAAAATCAGTAACAGGAAAAGGAAAAATGACAGAAATAAGCCAGTAGCTTTCAGTAATACATTTCAATATGAGTAGCCTCACCTTCTTAATCAAAAGATACAGGTTGGCAGAATGTATCAGGAAACAAAATCAAACTATATACTGTACAAAACCCCCACATTGACTCCCAAAGAAATTCACAGGTTGAGGGGCTAAGGAGATATAGCTCAGCAACATAAGTGCCTGCCTAGCAAGTGCAAGGTCCCAAGTTTAATACCTGGTACTGAAAAAAAAAAAAGATTCAGAGGTTGAAAATCAAAGGATAAAAACAAATATTGTATGTAATAGGAATTCCAAA
Source organism: Octodon degus (assembly GCF_000260255.1). Classification (NCBI taxonomy): domain Eukaryota; kingdom Metazoa; phylum Chordata; class Mammalia; order Rodentia; family Octodontidae; genus Octodon; species Octodon degus. The sequence continues at coordinate 966,672 of NW_004524856.1, forward strand.
ACAAGCAGGAGTAGCTATCCTATTTTCAGATAACGTGGACTTCAGGTCAAAATTAATCACAAAAGGCAAAAGGTCACTATAATTGGTTAAGAGAACAGGTTCACAGAAAAAGAAATCACATATAGATATATATAGAATGAAACTAGTGTACCCAACTTGACAAAATAAATACTACAGGACATAAAAAAATCAGAAAAAAATATCAATACAGTTATAGTGGGAGATTTTAACAGCCCACTGTCACAAACAGATCAACTAGACAAAAAAATCAAGAAATATCAGAGTTGAATCAAACTTTCAAACAAATGGATTTAATAGATTTCTACAGATTGCTCCACCCAACAACAGAATACACATTCATGTTGGCAGCACACGAAACTTTCTGCACAATAGACCACATGGTAGCCCATTAAGCATGCTGAAGTAAATGCAAAAGAATTGAAATTATATCCTGCATATTATCAGATCATAGCAAGATGGAACTAGAAACCAACAGCAAAAGAAACTACAAAAATTATACAAATGCATGGAAATTAAATAATGCTCTCTTGACTAATCAATGAGTCATGGAAAACATGAGACAGTTCCTAGAATAAAATAATAATGCCAATAGAACATACCAGAACCTATAGGACACAATGAAAGTAGTCCCTAAGAGGGATGTTTATAGCAGAATTAATGTGGACATCAGTACCAAATATATAGTAAATGTATTATCAGTTACTATTTATAAACAGAGATTTTCAAACACTCTTGAAAATATTCTTTCAAGTATTTCAGTGAAGTAACTTGTTAATTGAGTGAATGTTGGTTTAATCATTACAGAACCCTGACAATGACATGTCTTCATAATTCTATGGTATTAGGAAATACTTATAGGTTTATATTAAGTAATTAAAGACTTGGCAAACAAAATTTTAAATGCCACTGCAAGTTAATAGAAATTTTCCAAAATGAAAAAAGAAAAAGAAAAACACAGAAAGCCCAAATAAATATCTTAACAATGCACCTCAAGGTCCTAGAAAAACAAGAACAATCCAAATCCAAAGCCACTACAAGGAAGGAAATTGTAAAGTTCAGAGCAAAAATAATAAAATTAAGACTAAACTAATACAAAGATTCAGTGAATCAAAGATCTGGTTCTTTTGAAAAAAAAATGAGCAAAACAGACAAACTTTTAGTCAATCTTACTGAAAAAAAGTAGAGAATAGAACCAAATCAATACAATTAGAAATAAAAAAAGCAAAATCACAACAGACATGGCTGCAGTCCAGAAGATTTTATTTGTAACTACTTGGAGAACTTGACTCCAAAGAATTAGATAGTCCAGAAGTACCTGATAGATTCCTAGATATATATGAATTACCAAAACTGAACCAAGAACATATAAAAACCTTCAACAATCCAAGAACAGGCAAGGAAATTGAAAACTAATTTTACAAAACAATTACTAAACTATAAGAACTTCTAGGAAGACCAGAATTAATGCCAATGCTTCTCAAACTCTTCAATAAAATTAACAGGGAAGGAGCCAGGATTTCCATTATTCTAAAGCCAGACAAAAACCCAACCTAATCTTTTTTAATGAATATAGACACGAAAATCCTCAATAAGATACTGGCAAACAAACATAATGCAACAAAATGTTAGAAAGACTGTAAATAATGACCAAGAAGACTTCATCCTGGCAATGCAAGGATAGTTCAACCTACATAACTCAATAAACATGATACACTACAGAAACAAGAACATAAATCACATTATCATCTCAGTAGACATAGAAAAAAAGCCTTTGACAAAATTGAACATCCATTTATGATACAAACACTAAAGAACATAGGTATAGTGGATCAGAGATATAGCACAGTGGCATAAGTGCCTGCTTTGCAAACATAAGGTCCTGAGTTTAATTCCCAGTACCAGAAAGAAAAAAAAGAAAGAAAGAAAGAAAGAAAGAAAGAAAGAAAGAAAGAAAGAAAGAAAGAAAGAAAAGAAAGAAAGAAAGAAAGAAAGAAGAAAGAAAGAAAGGAGAAGAGAAGAGGTATAGAAAGAACTTATTTCAATCTTTTTATTTGGGAGGGCACAAGGTCTCACTATGGAGTTCAGGCTGGCCTTAAGTTCACTTTGTAGTCCAGGCTGGCCTCAAACTCTAAATGATCCTCCTGTCTCAGCCTCTTGCGTGCTAGGATTACAGGTGTGCACCACCACACCGAGTGTCTCAAGCTTAAAAGCCATTTATGGAGCAAGCAGGCACATGTCAGATACATAACACCCCCAACACGAGCAAGCAGGCTCTTGGCACCCCCCCCCAACTTGAACAAATAGGCCAATGCAGGTCTGTGTCAGATGCGTGATCACCCTCTACCAATGTGAGCAGGCAAGGCCAACATTAACTAAAGAGGTCTCCATAATAGAAACAAAGCTTTCCATTACAATCAACCCACAAGTCTCAACACAAGAACAAACAAAAACCAGAAACATGAGAAGAAAAGCCAACAAGATGCTTCCAAAAACTTCCAATTCTCCCAAATCTTACCTGTGGGGTATCAAGGGGGAAGAAACCAAAAACCATATACCCAAATTACTCAAAATGATATTAGGGGAGATAAAAAGCAGACCAATAATGCATTTATCAAGCTCAGAAAGACATAAGTAAATAGACATTGGGCCAAATAAACAAAATGATCAGTGAATCTACATAAGGCACTAATAAAAAGCTAGCAGAGCTGAACGAAATGATGTGAAACATGAATAACCAGCCAATAATAGTATTAGAGTCCACAAAAAACCTCCATATAGAGATTCAGGAGAGAGTAAATATTCTATCAAAAGTATCAGCAGCAGAAGTGATCAACATGAAGCCTGAGTGTCAGAAGTAGAAGATAGGGCTGTTGTCAGTGAACAATTTATAAGAAATAACTTTAAAATAACTGAAGTGGGGCAAGGGAAATGGCTCAGTGGAATAAGTGCTTCCCTGGCAAGTGCAAGGGCCTGAGTTCAAGCCCCAGTTCCACAAAAAAGTAAAATAAAATAACTAAAGAGCATAAGCTCTTAGATAAATAAGGCAAAGGAGATTAATATAATAGTAATTGGAATAAGTGAAAAATCAGAAAACAACTCATATGGCATAAAACCCTGTTCACAGAAATAATGGCACAAAACATCCTAAAAACAGGGAAAATAATTTAACATACAGGTAAGTGAGGCCTACTGAACCCCAAGAGCCTTGAATAAAAAGGAACTGCATCTTGTACTATGAAGAACTACTAGGAAGACAACAATATGCAATGTATTAATTATTGTAACTGTCCTACTAACCTGTTTTGAAACTGTCTCATTGCTATTTCTTTCTCAATAAAATTAATTTAAAAAAGGAACTTCCTCATAACATATGGTAATCGAAATCCCAGAAGTCCAAGGAGACAAGAACCAATTCTTAAAAGTGGTTAAAGAATAGTAACAAATCACTTATAAAAATAAATTCCTTAGAATTAAAGCAGACATCTCAACACAAAACATAAAGACCAGAGGAACTTAGAGTGAAGTATTTCAAGCTTGAAAAGAAAACAATTTCCAATATGAGTTGATATATTCTGCAAAACTATCTTTCAATAATTGATAGAGAAATAAGATATTATCATGATAAAGACCACCTAAAGAAAGTCATGTCTATTAAACCAGCAATACAAAAATTTCACAAAAATATCCTAGAAAGAGACAATGCTAACAATGAAAAAGGATCTAATAGAATGAATACACCAGGAAGGCTGAATAAGTAAGTAAAATGGAAAGATAGGGAATCAGTAACAGAAAATAAGGCAATGACAGGAATGTATCAATACCTATCAGTCATAACTCTCTATGTCAATAGACTAGATGCCCCAATCAAAGGTAAAAAATGTCAGAATGAATCAAGCAATAAAATCCAACGGTGTATGCTATTTTTAAGAAACATGTTCAACCCAAAAAGAAAGTTATAGACTAAAAATAGGAGGATGAAAAACAATATCCATGCAAAGAGAATCCCCCCAGAATGGTGTAACTATCATATTCAGACAAGTGAACCTCAAGCTAAAATTGATCAAAAGAGGCAAAGAACCTTTGCCTTTAACCTTTCTAGTTAAATTCCTCCCTTCACTACATGTTGGTGAAGGGAAGAATTTAACTAGAAAGGATAACAATTTTTGACATATAGACCCTGAACAAAAAGGACACCCAACTTCATAAAAACAGATACTCCTGGCCATGAAAGACAAGATAAACAACAGCACAATTATAGTGGGGGACCTAAATACCCCACTGACATAAATAGGCCAACAAAGAAATATCAAAGTTGAAAGGCCGGGGTATAGCTCAGTAGAATAAGCGCTTGCCTGGAAAGTGCAGGGTCCTGAGTTCAATCCCCAGTACCCCCTCACCAAAAAAAAAAAAAAAAAAAAAAAAGAAATATCAAAGTTGATAAAAACCTTTGAACAAACAAACTTGATAGATATTAACAGAGTGTTCCACCAAACAACAGAATACACATTCTTCTCAGCAGCACGTGGAACTTTCTGCAAAATAGACTACATGTGATACAATAAAGCAAGATTAAGTGAATGCAAAACAATTGAAATTATATCCTGCATATTGTCAGATCATACCACAGTGAAGCTAAAAATCAACAACAAAAGAAAACACAAAAGTATACAAATGCATGAAAACTAAAGATACATTCAATCAAGGAAGATACAAGACAATTTCTAGAACATATAGTACTAGAACTTTTGACACAATGAAAGCAGTCTTGAGACAGAAACAGAGTGAGCCCAAATAAGTAACCAAACAATACACTAAGTGTTCTAAAAAATAAAGAAAAATCTAAATCCAAAACTAGTATAAGAAAGGAAATTAGATCAGAGCAGGAAACAATGAAATTTGGACCAAAACATACTATAAAGAATCAGTGAATCGAAGAGCCAGTTCTAAGAAAGAACAAATAACACAGACAAACCCTTAGCCAATCTAACCAAAGGAAGTAGGGAAGAAAACCTAAATCAATGCAATTAGAAATGAAAAAAGTGAAATCACAGGTGAAAACTGACAAAATAAAAAAAAATATTACTAACAGCTAGTACCCAAACCTTTTCACCAATAAATGGGAGAATTCTGAAGAAATGGATTGATTCAAAATACACATGAATGACCAAAAGTGGACCAAGAAAATTTAAAAATCCCAAGGAACCCAACAACATGCAATGAAATTGAAGCTGTAATTTAAAATCCTATTGCTTAAAAGTCCAGGTCTGGATGGATTCACTGCTGAATTCTTCAAAATCTTCAGGGAAAATCTAACACCAACACTCCTCAAACTTGTTAATTAAATGGAAAAGGACGATGTACTTCCAAAGTCATCCCTGGAAGTATTACCATGATTCTAAAACAAAACAAGGATACAACTAAAAAGATAATATAGTTACTATTTTTTAATGAATATAAACACAACAATCCTCAACAAGATACTAGCAAAGAGAAGTATTTCCAAAACTGATATACATATTTAGTGTAATGTCAATAAAATATCAACAGCATTCTTCACAGAACAGGAAAAAACAAAACAATCCTAAAATTTATGTGGAGCCAGAAGAGATCCACAATATCAGAATCAGTCCTGAGTAAGAAGACCCAAGCAGCAGGCATCACGATCCTGGAATCCAGGTTATATTACAAAACTACAGTGATAGGGGCCAAGGAGATGGCTCAGTGGAGTAAGCACTTCCCTGGCAAGTGCAAGGGCTTGAGTTCAATCCCTGGTTCCGCAAAAATAAATAAATAAATAAATAAATAAATAAATAAATAAATAAATAGACTACAGTGATAAAAATAGTATTGTATTGGTACAAAACAAACATAGAGATCAACGGAACAGTATGTAGAAACAACAAAAAGCACATTCAACCATCTGGTATTTGACAAAGGGGCCAAAAACACATGCTGGAGGAAATATAGCCTCTTTAATAAATGTTAAATAAATAAATAAATGTTGTTTAGAAAGCTGACTAATCACATGCAGAAGACTGAAACCTTTCCATCTCTCACTATGTACTAAACTAAAATAGAAACAGACCAAATATCTAAATGTTAAAACAGAAATACTTAATATGCTGGAGGCTAATATAGGTAAAATTCTTGAAGTCATAGGTGTAAGCAAGGAATTTCTGAACAGAACCCCAGGTCCACAGGAAATAGTACCAAGAATCAACAAATGGAAAGATATCAAGTTAAAAAGCTTCTACACAGCAAAGAAAACAACCAGCAGACTTCATGACAACCTACAGAATGGGAAAAAATTATGCCAGTGATCCAAAATTATGCCAGCAATTCCTTGGATAGAGGATTAATGTCTAAAATATATAAAAACTCAAAACAAAAATAGACCACCCTCAAAATAAAAGAACCAATGAAAAATGAACAACTGAAAGGAATGAGGTTCTTCTCAGAAGAAGTACAAATGGCCAATAAATACATCAAAATATTCACTATCTCTGGTCATTAGAAAAATGTAAATTAAAATAACATTGATATTCTGCCCTACTCCTGAATGAATGGCTATTATAAAAAATCAAATAATAATAATAAATGCTGCCAGGGCAGCAGGAAAAGACTAATCCTTCTACATTGTTGATGAAAATGTAAACTAGCACAATCGTTATGGAAATCAGTATGTAGATTTCTCAAAAAACTAAAAATAGGGGCTGGGGAGATGGCTCAGTAGAATAAGTGCTTCCCTGGCAAGGACAAGGGCCTGAGTTCAATACCTGGTTCCGCCAAAAACAAAAACAAAAACAAAAAAACAAAAAAAACCCCTAAAAATAGAAATTTCATTTAACTCAGCTGTTCCATTTCTGGCATCTTCTCCAAAGAGTTAAAGATATCATATTAGACATACATGCATACAAACGTTTATAGCAGCAGCATTCACAATAGCTAAATTTCGAAAGTGATCTATATGTTCATTAACAGATGACTGGATAAACAAAGAGTAATATTTACATGCAATCTCCATAAAGAAGAATAAACTTGAGTCATTTGTAAGAAAGTGGATGTACCCTGAGATCATAATATTAAGTGGAAAAAATCAGACATGCAAGCTTAAATATCACATTGTTTCTCTTATACAAAATATCTAAAATGAGCAAAACAAATGATAAGTAGGATGATGTAGGAAGACAGATATTTTGCAAAAGGGAAAGAGACCAAGAGATGGAGGCATGGCGAAGGAAAGGGAATGAAGACAAAAAAAGGAGATGTGTTACGTACATGTACCAACTCCCCGGGAGAAATGTACTGCAAATATGTACTCATAAAAATAAAAAATAAAATGAACCTAGGAAGTCTATCTGTCTGCCGCAGCACAATGCTCTGTTAAGTTGATCTTGCCAATGCCTTTAAGGAAGGCTTAATCTCACTTGCTGCAATGAAGCCCTATTATAAGATTATACTGTTTGTCCCAAGCAGCTGGCCAATCCTTTCTTCTTTTGCCACTAATTCTAAATCTAATTTTAAAAGTCCCTTATATTGACTTCCACAAATTTTCATGAGCACCAGTATATCCTGGCCACAACCTACCCGTTACCACGATTTTCACCCTGCTCCAACTCTCCCCCTGCCTCTCCTTCTCCATCTCCAATTGCCTATCCTTCCTCCAGCTCCTCTGTTTTGGAGCATGTGTGGCCTTGTGTATTGAACCTAGGGCCTTCACACTGAGCTGTTTTGCTCATGCTGGGCTCAAACTTTGGATCCTCTTGCTTTAGCTCCCAAGAGTTCTGGGGTTATAGGTATACACACCACACCCAGCTCCAACACTTATTTAGATTGGTTTATCCTAGATACAAACATAGCTTGTGGTTTTTTCAGAGGGAGAAGTAATTTTCAATCTCTCCCTGTGTTCCTGGCTCCATGCGTGTCTCTCCCTCTCTACAGCACAGTATGAATTCAGTAGGTCTTAGACAGACCTGATTTAAAAGCTGTTTCCTCTACTTCCAGGTTTGGAATCTTTAGGCAGTTCACTTCATCCATCTGTGAAATTAAGCTAATTACAGAAGCTGCTTCAGAAGTTATTTGGGGGGGGGAGATAGCTCAGTGGAATAAGTGCTTGCCTGGCAAGTGCACAGTCCTGAGTTCAATCCCTAGTACAACCACCAAGAAAAAAAAAGTTATTTGGGTGGACAAAAGTGATTGCATAAGAAAAGCATTTGGCACTTCAGAAGAAAAAGGAAAATGAGTAAGGCAAGAATGACACCAGAAGAAGCTATTTGCTAAATTTTATACTTAAGAACAAAAAACACATTTAGTTCAAGAGAAAATTTCTAAACTACTCTTTTATCTTACTCCCTCATACTCACAAAAAGGGCCCAACCTACTGGGTCTTTCCCCTCCTAATCCTGGTTCTCATCATTTATGAGTGTGGAGAAGGGAAGTATTTTCACTAATTTGTAAGTTGTGGCTGCCAGACAATGAGTACAGGTTTTAACCTGTGGGTTGCATAAGTGTGTTATAGATATGAAGATATAGAAAGCTGTAAGATGGATTTTGAGTAAAATGTGGCCTTGTCTTGCTGCTAAGGGAGATCACCTAGATGAGTAGGTAGATACCGCAAATGTCTCAGTGACTTCTTTGCTCTAGGGCCTAAGGCAGGATTTTTCTGAGCCATTACTTCTCTCTAGAGGTGATCTCTTTTGCAAGCTGGGAAGTGCTCCATTTCCAATCTTCCCTTTGATATTTTTTCTTCTGACTCCCTTTCAAAGAATTGGAAAGCAGTTGTTCATGGCTCTTGAGCATTGGCTTAATTTTTCCAGCAATGCTTCTTTCCTTAAACAAAACTATTATAGTGGGAATCAGTTGTAGCTTGTGTTTTTTAAAAACATACTTTGGAGTTAAGAATTTGAGTTTTTAGGGGAAGGTAGTGGTGTGCATCGGTAAGGGTGGCTAGCCCAGCCCAACCTATCTTCTGGTCACTCTCCAGATAGCAGCCACCTGCTCTGGAGCAGATCACCTTGGGATGAGTTGAGGGCACATTAATAAAAAACAAGTAGAGATGAAAAGACATGCCTATCTTTCCCCTCGCTGTTTTTGGGAAACTCAGTGTCAAATTGTCTTATTACTCTGAAATCTATTCTTAAGCAATGGAATTTGTTTGGCTCTCATGTACTGATAAAAAAATGGTTTAATATTCCTGTACCCACTCATGGCCTGCCTACCCCATACAGATGAAGTAGAATGCAGAAGGAAGTATTGATTATGATACTATTTTGCAACTAGAGTTTTAGTGTAAGAGAGGAAAGATGGTCTGAATTACCTTAATTCAGACTCATCTTTTCAAACAAGTTTTCTTCTATGACTTGGCCTGTTTTAAATTTTCCCAAGTCATAGTTCTGCAATGTATAGATGATATACTATTTACAAATGGCTTTTCTCTTAGGTAAAGAAATTGATGCCTTGTTAAAAATTGTCATCTTACTGGTTAAATTCTAACAGACTCTTCAACAGCTAACAGAAATAGTATGAGGGCTGGCCAAATAGCTCAGCAGATTAAAGTGCCTGCAACCAAGTGCAGGGGCCAGGGGTTCAATCCCCAGGTCTGCTGTGCCGGCCCTGCCCCCCGGAGCATGCTGAGATGGCAATTGAGACTGGGTGTGGTGGCACATGCCTGTAATCCCAGCTCTTGGGAAGCTGTAAACAGGTGGATCACTACGAGTCTGATCTAGTAGTGAGAACCTGAACACCCTGTAGACCCTTCCTTAAAATACAAAATAGAAAAAAGAAAGAAATAGTTATTATGGATAGCCATAGCCATAGTTCCCAGAAGACTGCTTCTCTTGCATCATGTTTTCTTTCTAGACATCTTGTCAGCCTAGCCATCATTCTCAGAGTTATGCTGAGGTTACAAAGGAGGAAATTCTATAGCTAAGTATGGTCTTAGGGTCACGAGATCATGAGGACTGGGGTTCTGGCCACTTTCTTACACCTCTAGTTTGCTGCTGCTAGTGGGGTTAAGTCTACAGATGCCTTACATTTGGCACAGAGCAAGAGGGATAGACAGGGATGCCCTCTTTCCCCTATTTCTTTTTAAAACAGAAATAAAAACTTCACAGGCAGACATCTGCATCAGGGCAGATTGAAATAAAAACTTCACAGGCAGACATCTGCATCAGGGCAGATTGGAACCTGGGTAGGCCTTCTTCCCCACTGTTCAGAATACATACTTAGCTGCAAAGAGTGCCACTTAGTCTCTTTCTACACTCAAACCTGGCCTGTACACCTCACCTGAAATAGTTAAAATTACCTTTAAGAATCTATCCCTTTAGAAGGAACAGTTACATGTGGTTATAAACATAACAATTTAGGCTATGAGCTGTGGCTATCAAACAACTGTGGCTTTTAAAACCACAGTAGCATATATAGCTGGCTACTTCAATCAGATAAACCATCTTAAAAATTAACTTTGCTTTCACAGGTATAAAAGAGTTATATTCCTTTTGATTCTTATTACAAGACATTTGTTAACTGACCTATAAAAAGTACTTGCTAGTTACAAACCTAAAAACCGTAAAAGAGTTATTATAATCCAACTTGATTAAATATATCTGAGTGCACTCTAGTCTACTAACAGTTGTCTTATTTGTGCCATTTGTCTGCTCAATTTGTGACTGGTTGCAACATCTACACATTTTTGTTTAAGTTCAACAATTTTTCACTTTACTTTTTTATTTTAAATATTTACGTCTATAATTTAAGTTGGCTTATAGGTAGGTGTCACTAGAGTTAAGGACAAACTTCTATCCAGGTGGCCAACTGATCAAAATGATGTAGAAACTAGTTTTACAAATGCAACAATGAATATTGTTGTCTGTGTACAATAACTTGGAAGTCTTTCACTGATCAACAATAACATGTCAATTGTATAATATGGTTCTCATAGGTCATCTGAAAAAAATCTGTTAATTAAATGGGGACTCCTTAGGCTTGGAGAAACTGCTGGACAAGTTTCCCCTTGGTGAACTGTTATACATGTTTAATGCAATCCCAATCAAAATACTATGAGCATACCTCACAGAACTAGAGAAAACATTCCAAAAATTCATTTTGAACCAGAACAGACTTAGAATAGCAAAAGAAATCCTCGGCAATAAAAGGAAATCAGCAATCATACAATTCCTGACCTGAAACTATATTACAGAGCTACTGTGCTAAAATCAGCATGGTACTGGCAAGAAACAAACCTGAGGATCAGTGTAAAAAATACAGATGCAGCTCCAAATACATTCAGTCACCTTATCTTTGACAAAGAAGCCAAACTTATCCACTGGAAGAAAGACAGTCTCTTTAATAAATGTTGCTAGTAAAACTGGCTTTCCACATGCCAACGACTAAAACTAGACCCATGGGTTTTCTTATTAAAAGATGCTTTTAGTACACAACTAAATTAAGAAACAAAGGTTTTTATTGGCTGTGATACTCATTGCTTATTTCATGATGTATTAAATGAATTTATGCCTTCTGAATGGACAGGTCTTCTAAGATGTAAAACTAGGGTTGTTTATGGTGATAATCTTTTCTTTTCACCTGTGATAAGAGGTACATGTTAAGCCAGCATGAGGCCATGGTCAATGACAGCTGTTTAAAGCTTATATGGTGTCAAGACAATATCACACACTTCCTCAATGACATTAAAGGATAATAAATTAGATGAAAGCTTCTTTGTATACTAGATGGAAATGATTGACTAAAAAGGCTATTTTATAAGCCTTTTTATGACAGACATTTAAATGTGTTTTAAAGCTATTCTGACTGTCATGTTGAAATACATGTGTGGCTCTGGATTTCAAGTTTTCTCGGTAAAACTTTATAATTGATGTCTGTTAATATTCTTTGGGGATTCAGTTTTTAAAACAACTATGATTGGTAAGAAATAACAGTCCTTGGGCTAGACGTTACATTTCAAACTGTTTGCTATCCAGATGACATTATAATAGTTAAGCTCACTGTTCCTAATGCAATACTGATGTAACTGTTCTTCTCTTCGGGGTGTCCAACAACTGGAGACCAGAATTAGAAGGGGGTGCTGGGGAGATACTTCAATAGAATAAGTGCTTGCCTGGGAAGTACAAGGTACTGAGTTCAATCCCCGGTACTGCAAATAAATAATAAATAATAAAAATAAAAGTGAGTAGGCTAAGAGGACAGCCAGTATCTTGGCCCTGGCCCTCCAAGGTCAATGAGGACCTAGGGTATGAGGGACCTTTTCTACAAGATCCTACAACTTTGGTGTGTCACTGAGCAGGGAGATTGCTGAACCTTAAGAGATGGTTATCAATGAATGCACAGTATACCAAAGGAAGGTCACCAAGAGAAAATAGTATCCATATCATCACAAAAAGTGACATGGGCAAGCAAGACCATGACCCATCCTGGCATCTGACACTGACAGAGGAGCTGAGAGGCTCTGTATATGGTTCCAAAAGTAATGCCTAAGGAGAACTAACTGACCTCTTGATAGCAAAAGGTTAATTTTGATTAACACAGTTCTCAGTTTAAGTTGGTCTTAAACATCCAACAGAAAAGTATAACCAGTGTATAAAAACAATGCCATAGTAATAAAAGCTAGATGTAAAAAAGGGTTCAAATCACTCATCCCTTCTGGAAGTTTCCAGCTACACCTGCAGCTGACCACTGTCATGAATCAGTTAGGCTAAAAGAACTATGGTGGAAACTATAAAAATTCAACAAGAATCTTTAAATTTGTTAGTTTAAAATTATTCTTTAAAGTCACCAAACTCTCCATCTTCTTACAGTTAAAACTAGAGGGATTTAAGACAGAAACATCAGATTTAGAGAAAACTTCTATCAGTAGAGGAGTCTAAGAACCAACTGGTTATAATCACTATTCCAGTCCCTCAAGAGCAGTGTCTGGATGTGGCTCTTTCCCCAACCTGCCTTTCCATTGTAGTGCTCGTGTTTTAATTATACAGGCTTTAATTTCTTGGAAAATTTGTTTATTCCTGCCTAGAGGCTTCCAAACACCACATGATCATGCAAATGGAACCAGTGACAAATGTACCAGATTTCTTTTAGCAGATTTCACTAGATTGACCTTGAAAGGGAGTTCATGACTGCTAAACTGCAACATGACTGCTATTCAATGCCCATCAGAACAGCTCTCTGGAGAAGGCTCCTGACTGCAGTATCCTCTATACCAACCCTTCTAAGCTTAAAACTGTTAGATGGAAACTAAGCACCTTCTCCCCTAACCACTATTTGGAATAACTCTTCAGAGGGGGTAATGTTATAGATAGCTAAATTAGGTAGAAGTACTGTAATATACACAGTCAGATTGGGGTAGGCACTCAAGGAAGTCAGTGCAGAAAATAAAAACACATCAAAACTGTGGCTATAGACACATCTAAAAAAATTACAGTTACAACGGCCAGATTTACACACTTCCCTAAGGGAATTAAAAGGAGATTTTTGAAATTATTGGTACAAGTTTTCTGGGATTTTATGTATAAATAAGCCATTATCTCCATAGGTATGGGTCATCCTCTTGCACTCACTCAAACTAAGACTAAGACTACAGATTATCGACCAAGGTTAATGATGTCATCCATAGGGCCTTACTACTGTTCATTCAGTATTGGCCAAGAGGTTATACTTGTAATCATATTAGTTTGACTATAGTTTTGACTCATGTTGTACCTACCTCAGGATTTTGCTCTATAAAACGTTCTCAGAGAAGTGGGCTCATTGGCACCCATTAGGGACCCTTCCTGTCTATCAGGAGCTATTCCTAGTCCCCAATAAATTTTGCTACTCTTAAAAAAAAGTCTATCAAGTTCACATAACAGGTCTGTGAGGAGATACAATAGTTTTTCTTATTTTGTAAATGAAACAGAGACTCTGAAAGGTGAACTCACTTGTGCAAGATCCCACCACTTATAAATGGTTGACCTGCAGCTAAATCTTACAGCTGGATCCCAGAGTCTACTTTCTTAACCACTAGGATCTGTTCTGTTGAAGAAACTATGCTAAGCAGGTGTAGACTCTAGGGCATGGGGCTTAAAGCAATGATCCAAGAGGGTTAGCAAAGTGGGGCAGGTGTACAGACCCTAAGCAGACAACTTCCTAGAACTGGGCACCTAACTGAGTTAGTGCTGGAGGTAGTGAAGACAAATCTAACCTGGAGATGTGGGATTCTTTTCCACTGCTCCCAGGTTCTTGGGAGGATAGAATAGTTGTCAATATTTACAAGTGGGACTGTTTACATCAATATATGGATTTCTGTCTTGAGTGCATGAGGGCCAAGGGCAGCCTCTTCTAGGACCCAGAGACATGTTTCAGTTCCTTCTGGGGCCTGCTTCTCTCCTCTACCTCACCTGACAGGTCCCACAGTTTTACATTTGACATTTATTGATAGAAAGAAGGGGACAGGGAGAGAGAGATAGGGAGAAGCAAGGAAGGGGGAAGGCAGTGTCTGAAATTCAAACGTTTCAAAAGTGAAGAGGCCCAACTACAGATGTTCTGGGAAGCTGTAGGAGGAGAGACACTGTGTTTACAAGAGAATTACAGAGTGAGATGTCTTGATAAAGATGTATCCAGGAATGATGGTGGGAGTAAGTCAGAGTTCAGCAGCAGAAACAGAGGCCAGGTCACCACTGCAGTGGCCTAAGTAGCCAGTCTTCCGTGTACCCTTGGTCATCACTCCCAAACTTTCTTTGCAAAGGCACACAAGGGAGTATACCTAGGAACAGATGGCTTGGGAACTACCCCTCTAGCCCTTGAGCCCTGCAGCCACAATATAAGGCTGTGGGTTTAGGGCACAAAGACCAGAAGCTATGCAGAATCAAGCCCCATACAAGCCGGTGCTGGAACAAGTAGACACCTACAATTTTGAAAAGCCTTAACAGGAAATGTACCCTTCACAAAAATTAACTCAAAGTGGTTCACAGAAGTAAAACATAAAATTCAAAAGTACAGCACCTGTAAAATGTAATTCAAAATCTATATGACCTGGTATACAGCAATGAAATATAGCTTCAGCCTTCTAGAATGCTGGGACTGGGGCTGGGGAGATGGCTCAGTGGAATAAGCGCTTCCCTGGCAAGTACAAGGGTCTGAGTTCAATCCCTGGTTCCGCCAAGAAAAAAAAAAAGAATGCTGGGACTACAGACATGTGTCACTGTCCTTGGCCAGTTTATTTATAATTTTGATACCTTAATCTAGGCCTTCACAGCTTTTCCTAAATGAATAAACATTATATTTTCAGAGACATTTTAGGTTAACAGCGAAAGTGAGTAGAAAATACACAGTTCCAACATACACCTTGTCCCCAAACCCATATAGCCTCCCCCACCATCAACATCCTGTACCAGACTGGTGCATTTGTTACAGTTGATGAACCTACACTGCAATGACTTTAAAAGACACAAATCTAATGGTATAAACTGTGAAAGAAATAACTGATAAATGAGATTTGTTAAAAGTAAAAATTTTGCTCCACAAAGGAAACTGTGGAATACAGTGCATATGGATAATCCTGCCACTCTAGAGGAGGACCATGACTTTGAGGTCAGCCTGGACTATAGGTGAGACTCTATTTCAAAAACAAAAAATGAGAGAGAGAGAGGGGCGGGGAGGCAGAAGAGGGAAAGAAAGGGTAGGGAGAAGAGGGGAGGGGAAGGAATGACAAGGCAAGCTGTAGACTATGAGAAATATTTGTATTTTCAAACGACATACCTAATAAAGGCTATTAATCTAAACTATACAAATAAGTCTTAAACTTTGACAGTTAAGAAAATACAGAACCAGGGGCCGGGGAGATGGCTCAGTAGAATAAGTGCTTGCCTGGCAAGCGCAAGGGTCTGAGTTCAATCCCCGGTTCCGCCAAAAAAAAGAAAATACAGAACCAGATTCAAAAACAGGTAAAAGACCCAGACATTTCACCAAAGATATAGAGACAACAAATAAACAGATGAAAAGATGTTCAGCATCATTTGTCATTAAAAACGGCAAGTTAAAACAGTAATGAGAAACTACTGTCCACACCTAAAATGGCCAAGGCCCAGCACCTGACAACACCAGGTGCTTGTGATGGACAGCATCAGAAGCTCTCTCATTCATTGCTGGTGGGAATACAAAGTGATACAACCCACCGTGAAAACAGTTGGCAGTTCTTTCCAAACTAATGTTCTTACCATATGATCCAGCAGACATGCTCCTTGGTACAACACTTACCCAAATGAACTGAAAAGTTATGTTCACACAAAAATTTCACATGGATTTGTATAATAGCTTTATTAATAATTGCTAAAACCCAGGAACAATCAAGCAAATCTACTGTGCCAATGTTCATAATATTCAGTAGTGGGCAAATGGATAGACTTGTACATCTTCACAATGGAAGATTATCTGGTGCTAAAAGAGATGAGCAACAAAGCCATGAAAATACAGAAAAGAATCTTAAATATATAGTAATAAGTCAATCAGAAAAGGCCACATATTCTGTACAAATTTAATTTCATCACAGTCTAGAAAAAATAACTATGGAGATACTAAAAAGATGAGTGGTTTCCAGGTGTTAGTATGGAAAGATGAAGGAATAAGTGGAAACTATACTGAACAGTGAAACTATACTGTATACCACAATAATAGATACATGTCATCATACATTAGTCAAAACACATACAACGCCAAGAGTGAACCTTAATACAAACTATGGACTTTAGTGACTAATGACTGTAAAACAGGGCAAAGGCTTGGGGAGAGACAAGGCAAGACCACCAGGCTTGTGCAAAGGCAACATGGTGTGGAATTTATCATGCCTGGGCGCAAGCAGACAGAAAGCAAAAAGACCTTCTGTAGGGAACAAAGAAGTATGTCCCTTTTCCGGGGATGAAAAGAAGGCAGGGGACCTTAGGTGGGAAGATTTTAATAAACATCTGTGGTCAAAGTTCTCTGGCTGTCTTGCACCTTGGTGAGCAAAGTCTTTGAAGGCCAGGCTAAATTTTCAGGTGTCTCCAGATGTCCCCAGATCTCCAAGACCTGCAAGATTCCTTGTCGTATCTTATCTTCTTTACCACATCCTGTGCTTCTGAGCTGAGTCCTCTGTTGAGAGTAGGGCCTCTGCTGGCAAGTAGCTGGGGGCTGATAGAGTCAGATCTGATTGGAGCCTTACAATGATCTAGGTTTATTAACGGTAACAAATACACTTCTGTGGTGTGGAATATTGACAGTGGAGAATGTGTTGTACATAGTAAAGGAGATATATGGGAACTCTATACCTTTTATAAAATTTTCTCTATGAACCTAAAAGTGTTTTTATAAAATAATCTACTTTAAAATATGTCTAAGTCTGGGGCTGGCCAGATAGCTGGGCAGACCAAAGCGCCTGCTTAGGCAGAGTGGACTGAGACTGGGCGTGGTGACATGCGCTTGTAATCCCAGAGCTTGGGAGGCTGAAAACAGAGGTCACTACAAGTCCAATCTATGTAGTGAAACCCTGTGAGCCCTGTACTAAATACATTTTTTTTTAAAAAAATGTGTATGTCTGAGGCTGGTGAGATAGCTCAGAGGTCTAAAGCACCTGCTTAGGCAAGCTTAGGCAACCTCAGGGACCACAATTTGATCCCTGGCACCACATGCTGCACCAGCCCCGCCCCCAGGGTAGGATGAACTGACCAAAATAAAATAAAATAAAATATGTGTAAATCCATGGGAATGGTTCTAAATGAAGAAACATCTACTCAATGAAAATCTACTAAATTTCAACTGAAACATGAGACTGGGCTATTTGAAACAAGGCTTAGTCACCCCTTCCTCTCTCTTAGTTCAAGAAGACAGAAACTACACTTCATAATGTTATAGACAAGAACACAGTAGTCCCTCTCCTGCAGCTCCCAGTTGGAGGTCTATCTTTCTGGGAACATTTCCACCCTGAGCTCAGCTACTTGTTGTTCAAACTCACTTCCAGGCAAATGAGGTTGAGAGGTGAGCACTCCCTTTTTTTTTTTTTTTTACCCAGCTCCTACTTAAGGTATGTAGTTTCTAACTAAGGTATGGCACCACTGAAAATATGATGGCTACCCTTAGTACAGGTAGCACAATTAGGGCTGGAAGACCACTCTCTCTCAATCTACCTGAGTTGGGGAAATGCCACAAGGACAATCCTCCTTCCACTATTCTAAAAGGAGGAGAAATCAAAATAACAAACACCCAGGAAATCCCTGAAGTCCTAGGCCACACCACATGTACGTTAGATCTCATAGGCTGACCTTTGGTAAGCTTTTTCACTCAAACCTTGCTAAAGGTTCACATATATGGACTTCACCTCATGGTTGTGATTTAATCAGAGGGAACTGTGGAAAAGGCATCATGTTGGAAGCCCCTGAAACGACTCAGTACCCTGTCAATCATTTCTGTCAATCTAACCCAGAGACCCAGTGAGAGACACCAAGGGTGGGGTACACTTCATTTAAAATCTGAAGGCCTGTTCTATCTGTGCTGCTTTCCATTTCCCTTTTGTCCTGACACCACTTTTCTGTTCGTGTCACCTTTTTATTTCTGTTGGCACAGACATGCCCTGAGCACATCTTCAACAAATGTAGCTGCTGTTTCTTTTACCATTGGCTATACACTTGAAATTCTTTACTCACTGTACATAAGAGCCTGAAATCTATCTGTCAGATCCATCACATGGCACTAACTTGACCTGGCTTTTGGAGCAGAGGTACTGCCCTGGCTTCAAGGAGATATGAAGCTGCTGCCTTTCTATACAGTGAGCACCCAGATCCTAAAGTAGGAGTGCTACTCAAAAGCTTGCTATTGACCTTGACCCTAGCACAGAGTTGTGGCTCTGAAATAATTGCCTCCAGGAAAAACAGGCCACAGAACAGAAGCTCTGAATGACTCCCCAAAGGAACTGACTTCACTTCTAACTCTGGAGAAATCCAAGTTCAGTGTGGCCTATAAAACAGTGGAGATGGTGGCACATGCTTGTAATCCCAGTACTCTGGGAGGCTGTGGAAGGAAGATCCAGAGTGTGAGCCCAGCCAGGGTAGCTTAGTGATTTAGCAAGATCCTGTTTCAAAAGGGCTGGAATGTAGCTCAGTGAAGATGCTCTGGGCTCAATCCCTAAAACTGAAAAAAAACAAAAAAACAAAAAAAACAAAAACCCTGGAGATTATGGTTCAAGGGTAAGAGAAGTTAGACTGATCAGAGTTGTAGGCTAAACTGCAGACTGACTAGTTTTCTGGGGAAAACCAGAGAGCAAGACAGCTGAGATGAACTCTCCTGGCATCAGAACCAATCCCCAAAACTATCAGTTTATAATTTTTAAAAACTAGTGAGCTATCACTTGAAAGGAGACAAAATGTTATTGGATTGGCTTGTACAGCAATTTATGCCATAAGAGATTTTTAGAAAACAGTATAGAGCGGCTGGTGAGATGGCTCAGTGGTCTAAAGCACCTACTTAGAAATTATATAGTGGAAGTGCCTTCTCTTTCGGTCTCTTTGGTCTCGCACAAGCGAGAGGAGGAAGGGAACGTCATCCTTTGGAAAGCGTCGTAATAAGACGTTGTGCCACCACTGCTGTAGCTCTAGGCCTATCACCTTCAGAAGTGAACTTATGGCAAATGCGGCTATCTCGCCAAGCGCAAGAGAAAGTATAACTGGAGTGTAAAGGCTAAAAGGTGAAATACCACCGGAAGTGGTCGATTGAGGCACCTAAAAATTATATATCGCAGATTCAGGCATGGATTCTGTGAAGGAACGACACCTAAACCTAAGAGAGCAGCTGTTACAGCATCCAGTTCATCTTGAAAATTGCAGCAATCACTCAAAATAAATGCTTTGGTTTTAAAAGATTAAAAAAAAAAATTAAGGGGCCGGGGAGATGGCTCAGTGGAATAAGCGCTTGCTCAGTGAAAAGCGCAAGGGCCTGAGTTCAATCTCCGGTTCCGCAAAAAAAAAAAAAAAATTACTGGAGTTTAAGTACTGGGTGTGGTCAAGGAAAGATACAGTCCACAAGAGTCCTGCCAACATTCAGGATGTGTGTGGGAAGCCAGGGCTGCACCTTCTAAGGAACAGCACTACAGGCTTCCAAATGCTGGAGTGTGAGGGAAAAGACTTCATTAAAGTTATGCAGTCAGTGACTAAACAAGTAAATAATGCTTTTGGCTGGGAGTAGAGAGATCGGTACCCAGAGTTCTGCATTATCTAAAATGACCAGTTTCCAACAGAAAAGTGGGAGACCTGTGAATAATCAGCCAAGAATATCCCACACAGAAAGCAGACAACAGACACTACTTGTGACAGCAACCAGATATTAGGTTTAATAGGCAGAAACTTCAAAGTAGTCATTATAAATAAGTTCAAAGAACTAAGTGAAATTATGAATAAAGAAGTAAAAAAACAAGGTGAGCGTGATGGCTCATGCATATAATCCTAACAGTCTGGGAGGCTGAGGCAGGAGGATCATACATTTGAATTCAGCAACTTAGGTCCTATCTCAAAATAAAAAATAAAACAGGCCTGAGAGTGTTTCTCAGTGGAAAGGCCCTAGGTTCAATCCCCAGTATCACAAAAAAGTCAAAAACTAAAAGATATTAGGATAATGTCACATCAAACATAGAAAATCAATAAAGAAATATAAGTAAGAATAAGCAAATAGAAATTCCTGAATTGAAAAGTATTACCAAAATTTTTAAAAGCAATTGGTATATTGTTTCCAAAGGTTCTAGAACAAACAATCACAAGCTGGGTGGCTTACACAACTGAAGTTTGTCCTCCAATAGTTTTGAAGGCTAAAAGTCTGAAATCAAGGTATTGGCAGGGCATGCTCACCCTGAAGTCCCTGGGGGAAATCTGTCCTTGCTTCTTCCACACATTCTTTGATTTGTGGCAGGAAATCTCCATTTCCATCTTAATCCAGCCATTTTCTGTCTGTGTCCAGATTTCCCTCTTTTTTTTTTAAATTTAGGACAGGGTCTACAGGGTCTACTGGGTCTACAGGGTCTCACTGTGTTGACTGGACTCCTAGTGATCCTCCTGTTTTCAGCCTCCCAAGGGCTGGGATTACAGGGGTGCACCACCATGTCCAGACTCAGATTTCCCTCTTCTCATAGTGACATTCAGTCATACCATATTACGGACCCACTGTACTCCAGTATTCCCCCATCCAAGTCATACGTGCAGCAACTATCCCAAATAAAGGCACATTCTGAGATTCTGAGGATTACAAGTCCAACCTATCATTTTAAAGGACAAAATTGAATTCATAACTAACTGGTAAATGTAATTATGCAATTCTAGAGGTAGTACAAATACTCATTTCTTCTCCTTTCTCAGCTGATTTAGAAAGCAATTGTGTAAGAAATTATTTTATTTTATTTTTTCAACAGTTCAAAACATTAATGCTTCACTCTAGACTGAGTCAGCCTTGATTAAGTACAGAAAGAATATATATTTAGAGGTAGAGTATTACATAAATGTCACTTAGGCTGATTTGTTAATAGTGTGATTCAAGTCTACTACAACTTTGCTGATTTTATGCTTTGTTATTCTATCCATTATTAAAAGTGAAGCAATTGTGTAAGACTCAGTCTCAAGTGATGTGCATCTCACTAAAATCTAGCTTGTTTTATGTTTTTATTTATTTATTTTTATTTATTTATTTGTATTTGGTACAGGCTCTACAGGGTCTCACTACACTGATGAAACTCGTAGTGACCCTTCCTGTTTTTCAACCTCCCAAGAGCTGAGATTACAGGCCCGCAGCATAATGCCCGGTCTCAAATGCTGCCTCAGTGCGCCCCGGGGCGGGGCCAGAACAGCAGGCTAGGGATCTAACTCCCAGTCCCTGCAACTGCCTAAGCAGGCACTTTAATTTGCTGAACTCTCTGGCCTACCCTTCAAGCTTGTTTTATACAGCTGACTTTCCATAACTTGTGGCTGCTTGTGGGCAGCTTTACATTTTTAAAATTAATTTTATTGAGAAACAAATAGCAATGAGACAGTTTCATAACGGATTAGTAGGCCAGTTCAATAATTAATACATTGCATATTGTTGTCTTAGTGGTTATTCATAGTACAAGATACAGACATGATATCCTGTCCACAAACACTATTAGAACAAATCTTTCTATTCACTGAATTAAGAGAAAGTAGCTGTATATCTATCCTAACTATTTTGAATATACAGACACAAAATGGTCCTTCATTTGTATCCCCTTTTTTTGTTTAGTTTTGTCAGAGATGGGTATTCCATTGCCATTTAAATATTGTAGGTGTGTGAATTTAGCAAAATAATCCAATATAGTCCAATAGTC
This sequence comes from Octodon degus, assembly GCF_000260255.1. NCBI lineage: Eukaryota > Metazoa > Chordata > Mammalia > Rodentia > Octodontidae > Octodon > Octodon degus. The sequence continues at coordinate 989,032 of NW_004524856.1, forward strand.
CATAAGAAATTATTTTAAAATAAAAATGCTACCTTAGCTAATAGTCACTTAATTCAAAAGAAAACAGTAAAGAAGGAATAGAAAAAAAAAGACATAAGACATATAAAAAGCAAACAGTAACAGGACAAGTATAAATTTAACCATCAATAATAATACTAAATGTAAATGGATTAAACAATCAAGAGGTAGAGATTATCACACCAGAATTATAAAACAGTATAGCAGCTGGGTTCATTGGTATGTGCCTGTAATCCCAGCACTCAAGAGACTGAAGCAGGAGGATTGCCATGATTTCAAGGCCAGTCTAGGCTACATAGTGAGTTGGGGGCCAGCCTGGACTATATGGCAATATCATCTTTGAAAACTGAAAACTAAAACAAACCCCCACAGTATAACAGTATAATTATATGCTGTCTACAAGAGACATTCTTTAAATTAAACACATAAATACATTGGCAATAAAAAGATAGGAAAAAACTTGCCATGAAAACTCTAATCAGTTTAAGATTCTTTTACCTGATTCACACGGAAACTGTGATTACCAGAATAGAGCTCTGCTTAGCAGTCTTGATGTCATCGTATGATATTGGTAATACTGGACACTGGCCCAGCTACTAGTCACTGCAAGTGCTGACTGTCACAGTGCGATGCCAGCTTGTCCTGGACACTAGTTTACTCTACCCAGTGTCTCTACCCACCACCGGCCAGTGCCAGTTTGTGCTGGATACCATTGGTCAGCTCTACTGGGTGCTGGCCGCTGCTGCTGATCTTTGTTGACTGATATTCTCTGGAGTTCTGTGGTATTGACAGCTCTGTTATTTTTGCCTTTCTTTGGAAATGACTGCTCTGTCCCCACCACTCAGGATAAAAATACCAAATAGATATATAGGAATTTTGGAGCCTATACTACTTGAGAAATAAGTCATAAGTAGGTTTACAGGAACACCAAAGTGAATCTATATTTTACTGGGTATTTATTTTAATAGGACCTGTGCTGTAGTACACAGGAGGGAGCCCTCCAACATTAAAACTCAAGAAGTGGCTGGGGATTGATGCTTAAAGAGCCTGTGTCAGAGAGGGACAGGGTTGGAACGAGGGAATCTTTTAGAAGGCTTGCTGTAAATGTTGAGTATCTAAATCGGGGGCCAGATCTCTTCCTTTCCACTCTTAGCCTTCCCACTGTGCCCTCTCCATTCAAAATGTAATGGTAGCTCCACATGGTGGTGTGCACCTGTAATCCCAGCACTTGGGAGGCCGAGGCAGGAGGATCACCATGAGTTTGAGGCCAACCTGAACTGCTTAGCAAGACTTCTCAAAAAAAAAAAAAAAAAAAAAAAAAAAACTAGACTAAATAAAATTTTAAAAATAAAAATGTAACCATATGCTCTAAAGTTGTGGGGTAGGGAAGGGGCATCACACTACCTGACTGGCTCCAGTCATGTTGGTGTGGAAAATAGAAGTTTGATAGTCAGGGCAGATCCTGCTAGATAGCCAGATCGGTCAGGGAGGACTGAGTCAAACTGTCCTTTGGAGTTCAAGGGGAAGCAAAGGATAGTAGTAGGCACACTGGCTGAGCCACAGCCCCTTCCCCGGCTGGCAGGGGGAAAATGAGGGAGCCAGGCATTTCTTATCTCTTTCACAAGTCAGATTTTTCCCAAGAATGTGAGGGTGGCTTGACTTATGAATAAGTCAATTGCTGAAATACACATTAATAAAACAAAGAAAAAAGATCACATGGTCATTTCAAATGACACAGAAAAAATAAAGGTTAACAAAATTCATGCCTTTCACAGTAAAAACCACTCAACAAATGAAGAATAAAAGAATTTTAAAAGTATGATAAGGGGCATATATAGAAAAGTCGGAGCTAAGCTCTTACTCAATGGTAATAAGCTGCAAACTTTCCTCCTTAGATTAGGAACACTACACAAATATCCTATCTTGCCATTTCTATTCAAACTTGTACTGCAAGTTCTACTTAGCACATCCAAAAGAAAACAATGGAAGGAAGAAAGGGAGGGAAGGAGGAAAGAAGGAAGGAGAAAAGGAAGAAAATTAAAATAGTTGAAGAAGGTCAAGGATGTCGCTCAGTGGCACAGTGCCTCCCTGGCAAGTGCAAGGTCCTGAGTTAGATTCTTGTGCCAACAAACAAATAGTTGAGGAAGAAATAGTAAGATTATCTCCATTCACAGAAGATATGATCTTAGGTACACAAAATCCTTAAAACTTACCCCAAAACCCTCTTAAAGCTAATAAATGTAAAGTTTCAGGGAATACTATCAACATTAGTTAAACAGTAGTATCTCGGTTCGTAAACACTTTTGTTTGTGAACAATTTGGTTCACAAACAGAAATGTTTGGCAAAATTTTGCTTTTCCTTGCGAAGTCTGCATCAAGTGGAAAACACCACTGTGGCCATCTTGCCAGCATGAGCAGTCATACCCATCTTTTCCAGAATCATGGAACAAATGAAGTGCATGAACCACAGTACCACATATTTCATATGACTCATAGCAATGAAAAATCCAAAATGAAATAGAGAAAACAATTGCATTCATAATAAGATCAAAATGGATAAAATATTTACAAATAAATTTAGCAGAGGTGCTCGATTTGCACAGTGAAAAATAATAAAAAAATTGATGAAAGAAATGGAAATACAGTCTAAATTTATGGATTAGAGTACTTATTGTTAAGATGTCAGTTCTGTCCCAAAAAAACCCTATAAGTTCAATGTAATTTGTATTCAAACCCCAGCAGCCTTTTTTTTTTTCACATAAATGGAAGAGCTGATCTTAAAATTCACATGGATTTCCAAATAAATCATTGGAAGTTGAAGAGACACTTCTGAATTTCTAGTCAAATTATAAAGCTATTATAATCAAAACTGTATTTAAAAAATATATTATACTAGCAAGAAAATCAAAATAATATATGGAATAAAATTGAAAATCCAAACAACTATAGACAGCATGAACACAAACTTGGATTTTAAGAGTGGCAATACTATTCAATAGGAAAAGAATAGTCTCCTCAACAAATAATGCTGAATTCTTTATCCTATTTTTTAAAATATAATCTAATTTTTAAATGTTTTTATCATATTATGTAGGGACTTAAAGTTCAACATATCAATACTTGATGAAAAATACCTGTTCCTTATTATGCCTAAGATGTTTGAAATGCAGTGAGATAGTGAGGTTAAGCTTAACAGCCTAAATCGTTTGATAATAACAATAAGCTTGTCTTCTGGATGGTTAACAACCTAAGTTTGCAGACCAAAATTAGAGAAAAAGGAGGGCTACAAGGAAAGCCAACATTTTGGCCCTAGCCTTCTAAGGTCAATTAAGACTCAGGACATATGAGAACTTGTACTGTAACATCATGTACCTCGGTAGTGTCCCAAATTTTCTGATCAAGGAGATTATGGGGCCAAAGAGGAAAGTGATCGATGACGTAGAGTGTGCCTAAGGAGAGTCACATGAGGAGAAGACACTCTCTCAGGCTTTCACAGAGAGCACATTGGCCAAGCAATGGCCGTGACTCATCCACATGACTGCACTGACAAAGGTTCTACAATCTGAGGTACAGGATCTCAGGATAAATCCTGAGGGCATTTCACTGACCTTCTCAGACCAAAAAGCTACAACTCTTGTTGCACAGGTCCTCCTTTACCTTGGTCTTAACCATCCAGTAGAAAAGTATGAAGATGAAATATAGGAAGTAAAGCCATGTTGTTATGTTGAACTGTGGGGGACTCAGGTCAATAATTTCTGACATTGCCAGTTAAACAGAAGACCCAATGCTATTATGGGCTACTGGACTCTTTTAGAATATTTTGCTGAGTTTACACACCTATAATATTCAATAACGGAACTTAGAACAAATGAGGTATACCGATGAATGTCCATTTTGTATCTGTGTATTCTAAGTGGTTAGGATAGACATATAGTTGCATTCTCTTAATGAATAGAATGATTTGTTCTAATGGTGTTTGTAAATAGGATCTCAAGTCCGCATCTTGTACAGCAATTAACCACTAAGAAGAATATATGCAGTGTATTATTTGTTGAAACTGTACTTCCGATTTGATTTGAAACTATCTCATTGCTGTTTATCAATAAAATTTTGAAAAAAAAATAATGCTGAAACAATAAACAGTCACATGCAAAGAAAGCTGGATTCCTACCTTACACTCAAATATCAAAAAAGGTCCAAAAACACAAGGCTAAGTCCTTAATTTTTTTTTTTTTTTTAAAAACCGGGAATGAAACCAAGCCCCTGCCCCTAACAAGCAAACCCTTATTCTACTGAGCTATCTCCCTGGCCCTAACTACTTAAATTTCTTAGAAAACACAAGGTCACCATAACCTTGTATTTGGCAAGTTTCACAGGACACTCAAAGCATAAACAACAAAAGACATAAGAAATAGATTCAACTTCATAAAAATTAAAAACTTCTTTGACACTACCAATAGTAAATACACAACTCATGGAAAATTTATAAATTGTACACCTGCTATGGTCTAATATTTAGAATATATAAAGAACAATTACAACTCAACAATATAAAGACTAATAATTATAAATGAGCAGAAGATTTAAATAGCTATTCCTCCAAAGAAAAGACAAGCAACACATGAAAAGAGGCTTAACATCATGAGTCATTAAAGAAATGCAAATCAAAAGAGCAGTGAGATCCTGCTTCGCACCCACTGAGGTAGATGGCTATCAGCAGAATGATACTTGATCAGCGGCGCCCACGGAAATGTGGAGGGTGATGTAGCTCAGCAGTAGAGCATCTCCCTAGCATGGGTGAGGCCCTGGTTTTGATCTCCAACACCACAAAATTTTTACATGAAACAAAAAGTGTGGAAAGATGATGCAGTCACTTCAGTCTGGCAGTTCCTCAAAAGACTAAACATAGAAGTACCATATAACTCAAAAATGCTATTACTAGGCTCCAAGAGAATTTATAATACACACACACACACACACACACACACACACACACTCACTCATAATTTTCAATCCATAGGCCTACCAACTGACAACTAGACACACAAAATGTGATATGTCCATACAATTGAATATTTTTCCACACAAAAAAGGAATGATATATATTACAACATAGATGAACTTTAAAAAGTCATGTGTTAAGTGAAAGAAACTGTTATGACTAGTGTCCAGATGTCCCCCCAAAGCCTCATGTGGTCATAGGGCTTTTTCAGAGGTGACTAGATCTAAAGTTTGTGATGCTAGGATTAACAATGTGTTATTTCCAAATTAGTCCACAGGTTGGGCATAGTTCTGGGTGCCACCATTAGGGTGGGTAGCCTAAACAGAATATAAAGGGACAGAAAGATGATATTATTGTCACTTGTAGCTGCTGCCAGGCTTCTTTCTACCTTCTTCTCACCTTGAACCATTTTTCCTTGGCAACGCTGCTCTGCCAAGCCACTCTACCTTCAAGCCAGCCAACTATGGACTAAAACCTCTACCAACTGTGAGCCAAATAAATCTTTCCCTCTTTAACTTTGGGTGTCAAGTATTTGGTCTCAGCAATGAGAAAAGTAACTAAGACAGAAGCCATTTACAAAAGAAGATACTATATATTATGATTTGTGTGTGTGTGTGTATCCCCAAAGCCTCATGCAGTCATTGAAGCTAGGCTGGGATTACAGGTGTGAGTGCTACACCCAGCCTGGGACAGATAGCCTGAATGTAACATAAGAGAGACAGAGAGACGGACTTTCTCTCTTCTGCCTCCGTAGCCATCATTGCTGTTGCTACTCCCTTTTGCTCTGGCTGTTTTGCTGCCTTCCCCCACCATGAACTGCTGCCCTCTGCCACATGCCGCTCTGCCTTGGAGCCAGCCAAGTATGGACTGAAACCTCCAGTAACTGTGAGCTAAATAAACCTTTCCTTCCCTAATTTTGGGTGTCAGGTATTTGTCTCAGCAAGGAGAGAAGAGTAACTGAGACACTATATAATACCATTTATATGAAATGTCCAGAATAGGCAAATCTATAGAGACAAAAAGTAGACCAGTCATTGCCTAGGCCTGGGGAGTGGTGGAGGGAGCAAGGGAACCTGAGGGATTGGGTCTCATAGCTAAAATGTTCTCGATGATTATAGAAATGTGCGATAAAATGTTCTAGAATTGATTATAATGGTAATTGCACATGTCTTTAATATACTAAAAACCATTATATTTATACTCGAAATGAATAAACTTTATGATATATAAATTACATCTCAATAAAGCCATTATAAATATTTTATTGAAACCAGGTTCCATTTTTTTTTTATTTTAGGGAAGGGTCTACAGGGTGTTCAGGGTCTCACTACTAGATCGGACTCATAGTGATCCACCTGTTTACAGCCTCCCAATAGCTGAGATTACATGCATGCGCCACCACGCCCAGTTTCAATTGCCCATCTCAGTGCACCCCTCGGGCGGGGCCAGAACAGCAGGCTCGGGGTTCCAACCCTTGGCCCCTCTGCCTGCTTACAGGTGCTTTAATCCACTGCGCTATTTGGCCGGCCCCCCAGGTTCCATTTTTGGGATCAATCTATTTCAGAAAAATACTACTCTGACTCTTACTTTTATACAAGTAAGAAGTACTAGTAGATCACAGTAAGTGACCCCTCTCTAGGGACATCTCAGTGGACATCAACCTTGGAGCACAAATGGAGCTGTCCTGTGGGCACAGCTGACAGGCTGTGGCCACGCTGCTAGAGCACAGTGTGCATGTGGAGCCCAGGTAAGTGAGGGCCCCACCTCCACCCTCTCCTGACCTTCAGAGACCTCTCCATCCCTTCACATTGGAATTGAGGCCCTAAATTTTTGTTTCTATCCTTGATCAATTTATTCTCTGGGGCGACACATGCTAGTCTCATGACGGCCTGACTCTAGCATTTCCCCTTTTCTGCTTCATGGATTCTGTTTTGCTTTTGTTTGGTTGGTTTTTCAATTTGTTTTTGTGTGTCTGTATGCTTTTTGTTTGGCTTGCTTTTAGTTTTTTGAGAAAGAGTCTCACTTTGTAGTCAAGGTCAGCCCTGAACTCACCAAGTAGACTAGGCTGACCTAAATCTGTTGTCTTTATGCCTCAGTCTCCAGTGCTGGCATTCCAAGCCTGCACCACCATGTGCAGCTAATTCCTGGATTTTGATAGTAACTAATTTCTGATTCCCAGCCCTCAGACTCTCTACAGCTGAAGTCACTCACAGTTTCAAGACCTGGCCTCCCCTCATAACTTCTTAGCTTGGCTTTGGGCAGGGCACTTAACTTCTCTGAGTCCGTTTCCTCATCTCTAAAGTACAAATAATAAGAGTGGGGGGACCTGGCCTTAGCTCAGTTGTTTAAGTGGCTGCTTCCACAAAGCTGTCAGCCTCAGGTTGCTGTAGTTCGATCCCCACAACACTCCAGCCAGCCAAACCACC
>NW_004524856.1:996577-1011584 GCF_000260255.1 Octodon degus
CCCTGAGGGCATTCGGAGCAATAATAATAATAATAATAATAATAATAATAATAATAATAAAGAGTGTTCTGATATTTCTACGGCATAGTATATTCAAAAGTGTCAGGAGAACTGAATCCAATATCTTGTCCCGTGTCAGGTGAAACCATTCAGTTCAATAGTTACAACCACTAACTTCCTTTAGACAGATATTAGGAAACAGAGCATAAGGCAGAGAGCAGGAAAAGGGCTGGATTCTCTTCCAGTCTCATGCCTATGTATAGCACTACCAGGAATGCTGCTCCCAATTCCCTGGTGTGTAGTTTTGGGGCAGAGCAATGAACAATCTTATGCAAAGTAATGTACACTCTCTCCACCCTGAGCTGCCCCCATCGCTGCCCAGCAATAGCTTGTCTCAGCCACATAAATGATGGAGGAAGTGAGCCAGCAAGTGCTGTGCTCTGCGTGGCCTTTCCCCACAGCCAAGCGATTTGATTACTCTTCGCAGTGCAGCAAGTTGGGAAGGAAAGCTTTCATGAGGAGAACCCTGCCAGGCCACCAGGCTGGCTGTCCTGCTGGTTGGAGCTGGCCAGCCCACCAGGCAGCAAGAGCCCCCAGACCAAGGCGTGGTGGGAAGGAAGTTGAAAGCCTTCAGTTACCATGAAGCTCTGGACATATCATCTCTAAGTGGAGTTAATAATCAAACCCTTCAGCAGCCAATAGCAGCACCCTGACTTGCATTCTCTGTGCTCTCTGGGGACCTCCTTAGGGAGATTTCAGCCCCCAGACTGCTGCTGGGCCCTGGAATGCAGCCTGCTCTCACTCCCCCACTCCATCACACAAACATTCCTGAGCCACTATAGAAACCCAGTCCCTATTCCAGATCTGCTCAAATGTCATCTTGAACAGGAAGTTTTCTCTGGACAGCCCCACCCCTACCCCTGCCAGATGTAACTGTCCCCCCTCCCCAGCTAGCTCTTCACTGTTCCTCTCCCAAGGCATTTATCTCATTCTGTCCTGGGTAACAGTTATGTATGTTCCTGTGTTTTCCTTCCTTCTCTACTACAGTCAAGGACTATAAACCCCACAATGCCCGACACAGGGCTACAGCCCACTTATTCAACAGATGTTTACTAAGCACCTACCAGGTACTTGCTGAGTATGCAGAAAACAAACTCGTGAGCCTGCTCAGAACCCCTTGTCTGTGTGGGCAACTTTCCCACCTCTTCCTGAAGCACAGCAGGCAGGCACAGAGAGGGGCTTCTTTTTTTTAAAATTAGAATATATTTTTTTATTTTTATTTTCAAAGTTTTATTAATAAACAGCAATGAGACAGTTTCAAATCAAATCGGAAGTACAATTTCAACAAATAATACACTGCATATATTCTTCTTAGTAGTTAATTGCTGTACAAGATGCGGACTGAGAGGGGGTTCTTAAAGTGGAGGGGAATAATTACACCTCTCCTCTTCCTCCCTTCCCCCAGGAGCAATAAAAGATGCCAGTGGTTGGGGACACAAGCTCGCCCCAAAAGAAAGGTATTCAGCTTAGTCCCAACCTTCCCCAACTCCAGCCCATATCTGGTCCCCTTGGAGACACAGAATGCCAGGTAGAGCTCTCCAGTCATCCAGAGACATCTACCCTTTCTTGACAAGCTCTTGCTCTCACCAGTGGTGTCTGCTAAACCTTTGCCCACACGGGGTACCAGGAGGGACACACTATAGCCATTACACATCCAGAGAGCCTTTCTTCTTTGGGAGACCATAATGCTTCTGTTCTGTGGTCTATTTGGTGATTTAAGAGTTGATTTCTCATCTCTAAGTGGAGTTAATAATCAAACCCTTCAGCAGCCAATAGCAGCACCCTGACCACTAGCCTACCAGAATATAAGGAAGGCCTGGGAATGTGGAGCTAGACTACACTTCCTTTCTGCTTTTAAAAACTTGCTGTTTAGAAAGATTGTGTCATCGAAAGGAACTGTCATACAGACTGATAAGAAACCTTAGAGCTCTTCTTATCCAACCATCACATTTTATTTATGAGAAAACTGAGGCCCAGAAAGGGTAAGTTCTGCATCAGTTCACCATATGACAGCATCAGAGGACCATCCCTGTAACACTCACTGCCGAAGTGGCTTTCATGAAGAACTAACTTCTACGGTCGCACTGTCCCAGCCCCCAAAATCCAAGGCCACAGTTCCTCATATTTTCTTTTTTTCCCTATAATTTTATTGATAAACAAATAACAATGAGACAGTTTCAAATCGAATTGGTAGGACAGTTTCAATAATTAACACATTGCATACATTCTTCCTAGTGGTTAATTGCTGTATAAGATGCGGACTTGATATCCTATTTACAAACACCATTAGAACAAATCCCTCTATTCATTAAGAGAATGTAACTATATATCTATCCTAACCACTTTGAATACACAGATACAAAATGGACATTCATCTGTATCCCCTTTTTTGTTAACTTCCATTATTTGAATATTATAGGTGTGTAAACTCAGCAAAATATTCTAAAAGAGTCCAGTAGCCCATAATAGCATTGGGTCTTCTGTTCAATTGGCAATGTCAGAAATTGTTAACCTGAGTCCCCCACAGCTCAACATAACAGCGTGGCTTTACTTCTTATATTTCATTTTTATACTTTTCTGCTGGATGGTTAAGACCAAGGTAAAGCAGGACCTATGCAACAAGAGTTGTAGCTTTTGGGTCTGAGAAGGTCAGTGAAATCCCCTCAGGATTTATCCTGAAATCCTGTACCTCAGACTGTAGAACCTTTGTCAGTGCAGCCATGTGGATGAGTCAAGGCCATTGCTTGGCCAATGTGCTCGAATAATGCAGTAAAAACAGATCCAAGTTCTTCCTCACCTGGGCTGTAGAGAAAGACTAAAAGTGACCAACAGGAGGCGACTTCAGGGGAGCGATGGCAATGCCCGCTTTAACTTGTGTGATGGCTTCACATGTGCATACATATGCTAAACCTCAATCTGTACACATCAAATGTATGTCACTGAGGGGACATGAACTTTACCAAAATAATGTAAAAAAGGGTGGGAGTAGAATCCTAACAGGCAAGAAAAAAAATAGCAATGCCTGAATACTGCTAACATGGCCTGCAGGCAGCCTTGCTGTGCAGGATTAGCTTTCCAGCATCCTAACTTCACAGGTATACCAGAGAGCTGTCTTCAAAGTGGCTGCATGTGGGGCCTCCTACAGGCACCAACTGGGCTCTGCTACTCAGCTGTGCAGAGCATCAGGCCCAACAGGCAAGGTCCTGCTCTTTGGCTTACTCCTGTGGCACAGGGGGCAAGCCAGAAATAGAGGCACAGCTAACTTTTCTGACTCCTAACTCCCTAAGGAATGACAGAAAATTTGCAGTCTGAGTTGAATGAAAACAAGAAATTTAGGCACTGATGAAACAGAACGGCACTCGAAAGATTGCCATTGTCTCCTGTGATAGCCATCCCACCCCATTCTCATGGTTTTCCCTCACTTCACAGCTCCCAGAGCGGACACCCATACATACGTGGTGCCTAAGATTAGCCCCCAAGCCACACAACTGGCTCTTTTTTATTTTTGCTTCCTACTCTCAATGATCTCTTTTGGAGTATCTACCATGTGAGAAACAAAGATGCCCAAGCCATTTCTCTGCCTGCCACATAAACTTGCAGTCCTGGAGAGGAATAAGAGAACCTCTGCTGGGTACAAAAAAGTGACACTTGCCATTAAAATTCTCCAAGTGCTGTATGCCTTCAAAAAGAACATCACTCATTTCTGTCCATCATGTTGAGCTGAGTCCTATAAGATGGGTCATTTCCCTGTACCTGTAAGAGACAGCATTGTTTCACATTTTGCAAAGGGTCCTTCAGATCACTCAACTGTTACAGCCACTGGACAAGGAAGCTGAGCTACATAATTCATCACATTTGAGAGAGAAATCAACTAAGCTTATAGAGAGGATGCACCCAGCTGGTGTTGCTACTCAGCCCGGGGCTTTGGCTTCACGACTTTTACTGCTCCGTGAAGCTGCCAAATAGGCAGAAATGGAGGAAGAAATGGCCAGAAAGCCTGTAGTTTGGGGGATGTGCTGGGCACTTCGGTTAGTGGAAAAATGAGAACTGAGTAAGGAATCGGTGAGCATGAGACTGGAAGAGCTGTTTGAGCTCAAGCGTGTTGGGAACTTAAAATGCTAAGGGCCTGTATGTTATCATTCCCCAACTATATTTCATAAGGCTAAAGTTAGAATCAGGGCTGGGAAGGTAGCTTGTAACAACAGTGGAGATGTAGGGACAGAACCGCCTTGGCTTTGATTTTAGGGACTCAACAGAACAAATTCCACTAAGGTAACCTCAGTCCCCTTCTGCAGCCATGGATACATTTCCAAAGGCTGCACAAGAAGACACATCTCCAGGTTAGATAATAAATGCCATTTCCTTCTGAGCAGATTGCTTTTTAGCTGCCATAGAAGGGACAGAAGGGTCAAGGACCAGAAAGCAGGGAAAGAAAATTAGAAGATAAAGGGAAGGCCAGGAAGGGAAGCAAGGCTTCCCTTGTCAGGCTACATCCTGACAGCCAGTTGGGCCCAGCCCAGGCTCTCCAGAGATGCCCTGGCCAGATTCCCACTAGGACAAATTCGACTTGAATAAATCTGGATTCCCCTTCAGCTCATTGTTGCTGCAGGCAGAAAACAAAAGCCTGCATGTGGAGAAGTTCTGCTTGTTGGTTGCACAGTGCTAGGCAAGAAAGGGCAAATCTCCCAAGGCTGGGAGAATTGGGGATGGGATCAGGAGAACTGATGGGACATGTGCTCTTGGCTTCTCCCCTTCCTCACTAGGTAAGTTCCTGAGCTTCTCCGGGTCTCGGTTTGCTCACATGTCAAATGATTCCTACAGGACCCACGTGAGAATCACACAGAAGGCCTGGTGCCACAGCCGGCTGAAAGGTAGGCAGGGGCTGGTGCTGAGTCCCTTCCTGCTGTGTTTAGAATAGCACATTAGGGATGCCCGCAACACAATGGAGCATGGAATTTTCTTACAAGCAGCAGATGAGCCTACTGGGGATTTCTTTTTCATATAACTTTATTTATTATTTTATATTTTAATTAATTCATGTTTGCAGTACATAATGGCTACACTCCCCATGGGAAATTGGTGCACATATACAATGAGTCATGTTTTTTATCCCTTTCCTCTTCCCTTCCTTTCTTCCTCCATCTCTTGGTCCCCTTTTCTTTCACAAAAGATGTATTTCTCTATTTCCTATGGTCCATCCTTTATTTTGCTCTTTATTTATATTTCAGGTTTCTCATAAAAGACAAACCATGTGATATTAAGCTTGTGTTCCTACCTGGTTTATTCCACTTAACAATATGGTCTTAAAGTGTATCTGGTTTTCCATGAATGACTCGAGTTTATCCTTCTTTATACAGAGTAGTATTCCATTGTGTCTAAATACATTTTCTTTATCCATGCCCCTATTGATGGAGATATGGGCTGCTTCCAATAGTGTCTATTTCTTTAGTGCAAAGACTGTTCATGAATGCTTCCCATGTAGATACCTTGGGAGAATGTGAGTGAGGAGAATGTACAGCCAAAGGAGAAATATTTATGAAATCTTTCCAGCAGGCCCAGGCTAGAGCTGGGAGGTAAACTAGTGAGCTGAACAGATTCTTCCAAAGAAAAGTAATCTAACAGGACCAGGGAGATAGCTCAGTGGAATAAATGCTTGCCTGGCAAGCGCAAGGTCCTGAGTTCGATCCCTCATACCAACAAAAATAAATAAATAAGAGTAATCTAAGAGTTAGGCACTGCTATAGTTTGAATGTGTCTCCCAGAAGTTTGTGCTTTGGAAATGTAATACCCAAATGTACAGGTTCATAGCATTGGAGGTGAGACCTTTGGGAGGCAGGTAGAATTAGATGAGATCATGTGGCTCACCATGATGGCATTCGTGGCTTTAAAAGAATAAGAAGGAGAATGCAATAGCATCCTTGCTCTGCCTTGCCCGTTGCCATGTTACGATGCAACACTGAAGGCCCTTGCTTGATTCTGGTGCCATGTTCTTGGGCTTCCTAAACTCAGAGCTACCAGCTAAATAAACCCAGCTGTCCTTTATAAGTGACCCAGTCTGTGGTATTCACTTATGGAAACAGAAAACGGTCTAAGAAGGGCATTAGCATTTCTGCCTTGAATTTGGGAAAGGAAATCAGTGGAGGACACTGTGAGGAAACAAAATATAGTCGATGGCCCAATATCTGTGCTCGCAGAGACTATTAATTCAATGACTAGAGGGAAAAAATAATTTTAGACTTTCCTTGCTGTCACTAGAAAGCATAAGAGATCCAGAAATGGGAAGATCTATAGAACTGAATGCTGGTAATTCCTGTCACACAGCCTTCAAGGCAATGCTGTCTTACAGGTCATTCTAACACAGTGTGTCTCAATCTTTAGTCACTTACTTGAAAGCCACCTTCCCAATATTTATCACATACACATTCCTCCTCAGCTACCATTGAATATTTTTATTTCACTTTTTCACTCTTTTACTTGAAGAAACTCTACTCATTCATGTAAACAAAAAAATACTACTTCATGATCTCAGTCAAATAAAACTATAAAAATAAATGCACTGCTATTAAAATAATATTCATTAATATTCCAGCAAAACTCATGTGATGTACTCCAAGGGAATATAGAGCTACTTTAGGAAGATGACTTCACATGACAAGACCACTTGCCTTGGGGATACAACCCTGGTGGCACAGCCACTGCCCATACAAGGACACAGATTGCAGCTGGAGGGACCTGATGCACAGATGGTTTGGAACATGGTTTCTTTGGTCCTACCCTAGAAGCTCCTCCCAGTAGAAAGTCAAGTGGCACTCACCCACTGGAGCCAGATTGGAAATAGGAACATAAGTCAGTCAGGGGAGGGACCAGTCATGATGCTCTGGCTCTCCATGGTTCAGATGGCAAACATTCTTAGATTCAAAAACTATACTCTGGAAACATCGATTTCATAGTTTGCCAACTGTAATTTTTGCAGTGCTTTCCTTCTTGTTTTCCTATAGTGTTTTATACATTTGCTGTTGAGAAGGCTAAATGTCTCAGGAGCCCAAAGGAGATGGATTTGGAACTAGTCCCCAGGTGGGTTAACAAAAAGCATGACTCAGGACACCTGTTATAGTGGGGACAGTAGCGATCAGTGAGAAGGAAGAAAATAAAATTACGAAGAAAATGAAACTGAGGAAATGCATCTGCTGTGGTCTGAATGTTGGTATAGCCCCCACACTCATATTTAGAACCTAATACCCAATCCGATGGTATGAAGTGATGGGACCTGTAGGAGATTAGGTCAGAAGGGTTCCTTCCATTCATAAATGAGACTTATGTCCTAATAAAAGGGGCTTCAGGGAAGGGAGCCTGCTTGCTCTTCGACCACATGAGGATACATTAAGATGCTATCTATGAGGAAAAGTCCCTCCCCAGACAGCAAATGTGAGCTGTCTTGATCTTGGATTTCCCAGCCTACAGAGCCATAAGCAGTACATTGCTACTGTCTACAAATTACCCAGCTCATTCTTATCACAATGACATATGCATAGCCATGTTTATAGCGGCATAACTAAAGCTTTAGCTAAATCTTGGGAGTGACCTATATGCCCATCAACAGATGAATGGATTAAGAAAATGCATTGACACACAACAGAGCACTACACTGCCATGACGAAAGATAAACTTAGGTCACATACAGGAAAATGGATTAACCTTGAGAGCATAATATTAAGTGAAGTAATTCAGACACACAAGCTTAAATATTGCATGATTTCTCTTCTACAGGAAAGCCAAAATATAAGCACAGAGCCAAATGAAAGGCAGATAATAGGAAATAAGGAGATAGATCCTTTTCAAAGGGGAAGATGATAAGGGATGGAGGGAAGAGGAACAAGGAGAGGGAAAGCAGATAGAAAAGGAATTAAGCTGTGTCATCTACATATACCATGTCCATACAAGGAATGTAAAACATTATATGCTACACACATGTACTAATACAAAAGAGAGAAAAAATTATGATAGAACATAAAAATATGAAACAGCTGCAGCTGTGAATTCTATGAGTGCTTTGTTGAAAATAACATTAAATGGCAAAACAGGCAGGCCATAGACACACTCTGTAGTGTTTCACTCTACATGCAAAATGGATCAAATTTGCCTATGATGAGATGAAAATGAAACAACGTAGCTTGATTCTTGAAACTATTATCCTTGGAGTCATTCTTTCATAATCATTACCGTCATTGGTCCCTGAATTGAGGACTTAGTGCACCCAGGGCACTGTGCAAAAATATAGACAAGGTCCCCATATTCAAGAACATAAAATCAAATTAGGAGACAAGCATATAAACAAAGAGGAAAACAATGTGTTAGGATCAGAGTTAGCAGTATCTCTGGCCACGAGACATTGCCTGATTTCTGAGCTCTCTATAAAAGCAGATAACCCAAACCTCTCCATGTAGGGTTTTTTGTTTGTTTGTTTTTTGCAGAACCAGGGATTGAATCAGGCCCTTGTGCTTGCCAGGCAAGCGCTTATTCTACTGAGCCATCTCCCCATCCTCCTCCAGGTAGTTTTTGACCTTAGTAAATATAAACTTAAATTTTTTTCAGAACAAAGTTTTCAAAATTGTAACAAGCAAAACAAATGAAAACCAAAAATATATTTTTCATTTTTTTTTTATTTCGGAGGATTTTTTTTTCTCAAACTCACGGTGATCTTCCTTCCTCAGCCTCTGGAGTGCTGAGATTACAGATGTGTGCCACACGCCCAGCAAGAATAGATTTGTTACACTATATATTTTTAATTTAGTTTTCAATTTGTTGATTCCATTTTAAAGCTTAGTTATTTTGACATTATAATTCAAATTTCCACCTTTTTGCAATATCAAAAGACCTGGCAATTCAAAACCATTAACATCACAATTAATGTGAAAGCCCTAATTAATGAGGGTTTCCAAGCATCACACGGTCATATTCTCATTTATGAAAACAGGTAAAACTGGGGCTGGAGAGATAGCTCAGAGACATAAACACCTACCTGGCAAGCACAAGGACCGCAGCTCAATCCCACATGCCATACAGTCTCAGCTCCAGATGCCCAGGTGCACCGTCTCGGCCCTGGATGCTGGCACCCACTGTGTGGCCCCAGAACCAGGCATGGTGGCACATGCCTGTAATCCAAGCTCTCAAGAGGTTGAGCCAGGAGGCTCTCTGTGAGTTCGAGACCAGCCTGGGGGCTACAAAAAATCAGCAAAAGGCCAGCCCAAACTGAACAGTGAGACCCTGTCTCAATAACAACAATAACAAATAAAACAGGTAATACTAATCTGTGATCAAAATAGATCAGTTGTTGTTTTATAGGGGAGGGGTGACAGTTATGAACCAGGGAACTTTCTAGGGTGACAATGTTCTATCTTGGTGTGTTAGTTACACAGGTAGGTGGACTGTGTATTTAAGATGTATAGTTATGTTGAGCTGTAGGAGACTCAGGTCAACAATTTCTGACATTGCCAGTGAAGCGGAAGATCCAATACTATTATGGAGCTCTGAATTCTTTTAGAATATTTTGCTGAGTTTACACACCTTTAATATTTAAATGATAGAACTTAACAAAAAAGGGGATACAGATGAATGTCCATTTTGTATCTGTGTATTGATAGTGGTTAGGATAGATATATAGTTACATTCTCTTAATGCATAGCGGGATTTGTTCTAATGGTGTTTGTAAATAGGATATCAAGTCCGCATCTTGTACAGCAATTAACCACTAGGAAGAATGTGTGCAATGTGTTAATTATTGAAACTGTCCTACCAATTTGGTTTGAAACTGTGTCATTGCTATTTGTTTCTCAATAAAATTATGGAAAAAATAAAAAAGATGTATACATTTACCATATGTAAATTATTCCTCAATAAGATAACTTAAGTGTCACTTAGAAGGTGACATTAAAAAATAAGTTACCTAGTCTATCCCTGAGGCTTTTCCTTTTTAGGCTGGCTGGCTGGCTCTCACATAAGGTGGAACTACGTGGGTCAAAAGCAACAAAAACCAGAATCAAAGAAAGCTAAGGACTGTGAGAAGGCAAGGTCCACAAGCACAGGCAGAGGGCAGAGAGAAGCTGCAGGACTGGCAGGCTGTTAGCTGGCAGCCTCCAGTCCAAGGAGAGTCCAGAGGTAACTAACCATACAGCAAAGCCTTTTTAAAATCAAGGTCATTCTAATCTGCAAAACCTTGGGCATGTCCAGCTTTGCCCAGCAAACAGCTTACCTGCCCAGCACAGGAAAAAATAATGCTCAGCATCAATGTCATTAGAGAAATTTAAACCAAAATCACAGTGAGAGGCCACTTTGTACCCACCAGTATGACTATAGTTAAAAAACAAACAACAACAACAAAAAACAGAAAATAACAAGTAGTGGTGAGGATATGGAGAAATTAGAACTTTTATGCATTGCTGGTGGAGTTATAAGGTGGTATAGTTACTAAAGAAACAATGAGAATTCCTCAAAAAATAAACACAGATGGGCCGGCCATATAGCTCAACGAACAAAAGCACCTGCTTAGGCAGAGCACAGTGGCTGGGGTTCGATCCCGGCGTGCCATGCCGGCCCGTGCGCTGAGACAGTGATTAAGACTGGGCATGGTGGCGTGCACCTATGATCCCAGCTCTTGGGGGGCCAAAAACAGGAGGATACTGCGAGTCCAATCTACATAGTGAGACCCCATAGACCCTGTAATAAATACATTTTTAAAAATAAAAATAAAAATAAACACAGAACTGGTTCAGCAATATTACTTTGGAGTAAATGCCCCAAAGAACTGAAAACAAAGACTTTAATAGCTGTTTGGACACTCACATTCATAGCAACACTATTCTACTAAAAGATGGAAGCTGCCTTAGATGTCAATTGACAGATGAGTAGCTAAACACTACATAGCTCCCTAAAGTACCAAAAAAAAAAAAAAAAGCCAGCCAAATAGCTCAGTGGATTAAAGCACCTACAAGCAGGTACAGGGGCAGGGGTTCAATCTCTGGGCCTGCTGTGCCAGCCCCGCCCCCCCAGGGCACTGTGAGACAGTGAATGAGATGCGGCATGGTGGCGCGTGCATGTAATCCCAGCTCTTGGGAGGCTGTAAACAGGAGGATCACTACAAGTCCAATCAAGTAGTGAGGCCCCGAACACCCTGTAGACCCTTCCCTATAGTATAAATAAATAAATAAATAAATAAATAAATAAATAAATAAATACTACATTGCATTCAATGGAATAGTACTCAGCTTTTAAATAGAAAAGAAATTCTGACATATACTACAACACACATGGTGTAAGAAAGGTAAACACAAAAAGGCTGATGGTGTATGATTCAATTTATAGGAGAACTAAAGTGGTGAAATTAATAGCCAGAGCAGAATTTTGATTTACGAGGGACATGGTAGGGTGAAGTTACTAATTAATAGGTACAGCGTTTCATGGAAAACTTCTGGAGATGGATGGTGGTAATAACTACACAACAATGGGAATTACTTAATGCCACTTTGACTGTACACTTAAAATGGTTAAACAGTACATTTTATGATATTTTACCATACACTCACATATAAAAAAATCACTTACCTTCCTAGCATTAAAGGCAAGTGAAGGGAAGGAACTTACAATGGCCTCAGTTCCCTAAGGCTCTTACCCCTGCTCATAACCCAGGGGGACATTTTGAGGTGAGGAGTGTGCTACTCCCTGTGCCTATGGGAAATGGCATCTGAAGCAAGGCAGAAAGTGAGTATCCCTTCTGTTTGCTGCACTAGGCCAGCTCAGCAGGGAAAGGGGTCAGGACAGGAGAGTGGAGGAAACAGAGGGCCTGGAGGGCCAGCCACACAAGGGAAAGGGTTGCTGGACATCAGGGAAACAAAGGAGAAGCCCCTTGCAAAAAGTACTTGTCTTCCTCAGTGAGAAACCCTGCTGAGAGCCCCACTCAGTGCAAGAAAATCCCAGCAAGGAGGGAAGCCAGGCCTCTCCAGAAGTGTTTCTTGGAGTGGCTATTCAAGCGTGGGCTCTGTGGTGTCCAGAAGGAATCAGAGAGGAAACTCCCTCTCAGAAACGCAGTCATGGAGGAAGATGGATGAATGCACTCCTAATCATTACCTTAGGGAGACTGCACCAGAACCCCCAGAATAAATCATAAGAGGCACTGCAGAACACCAGGAGGGAGAATGCTCTCCGGCTGGAAGACACTAGGGGAACTGAGACATGAAGGTAGGATGTGGCTTCAACTGGCTGGAAAGGGAAGCATGATCAGATCCCAGGACACTCGGGCCGAATAATTCTCAGGACCCCATATGTGGGCCTCTTGAGGTTCCTGTGATGTGTGCAATAAATAAAAGGAGACATGCTGTTAAGCACCTCTATCCTGCCTCCTCACAGTATCCCACCCTATGTCTCCCAGGGGAAAACCTTGGTTTCGTTTTGGTTTTTCCCTCTTTATTTGGCCCAAGCCCTCTCTGCGGAGCCAGTTCCTTCCTTCTTTCTTACTTTTAATTTTTCCTGCCTCAAATAAACTTTGCTACCATTTTTGATTATTTTGTTAAATTCTTTGTTGGAGACAGGAAACCTGGAAACCACTCCTAGGAGACTACCCAGGAACAGGATCTCATGGAAGACACCCTTTAAGTTGGCCATTGAGAAGGAGACTGTGATTTTTGTTCCAGTTGTTTGTATTTCTTGGGAAATACGCTCCTGTTTTTATGCTCATAATATAAAACATCCCAGCCTGACTTTTCTCAACTTATTTCTTACAGCAGAGCTTTAATATTAGCTTTGAGTCTAAAAATTGGTACAAGAACAAACTTGTATGCAATGACTGCCAGGGCCAGTAAGACTTAGCGCGTAACCACAGAGACACCAATTACTATATCAAATCTTGATATCCAAATATATTTAGTCACACAGTTAATTGCCCACTTACAAAAGAAATTTGACATCACACCTATGTCTGTGAAATGTCAGGAAAACTGAAAACCTTCTATCCACTATATATTTTTTTTCACTACGATGTCTGGGGCTCAAGTTATTTGGAAATGTGTATTACGGGGTCCAAATGTGTGGCCCTGGAATGTTGAGCATTATAAAAGATTAATCACTGCTGAAGTCTTTGCATGCCAAGCTCAAGAGTTTGTACTTAACTTTAATGCTTCTGTCAGAATGAGCACTAATCCCTCTCCCTGTCCCAGCTACAGGCTGCTAAGAAATGTCAAGATACAGCAGGCTGCAGTAGGGTGTGGCTGATGCCCACCCACAGAAGCACTGATGGCAGGCTCAGTGTGAAAATGATAAACAAAGCTATCCAGGTCCAGACACAGAGATAAGGAGGGCTTGCAAGGCATAAGAAAAGCTCACCATGTCACGAGTGGGAGCAGAGCCATGGCATTAGTTTTACCCAAGCCCTTGGGACATCTATAAGGCATGTGCCACTCACAGTGGTAGCATATCCCTGGGGGCATAATGGCACAAGGGCAGAAGGGTTTCTCCATGCAGCAATTGTTCTACCCTGCTGCTGACTGAAACCCCAGCTGGAACTGGGGCAAAGCACCCAGCTCCTCTCCTGTTAACCACCCCCCAAGCCTCCACTCTCACTCCTCTGCTTTTTTTCCAGGTCCCAGGACCCCAGCAGGCAAAATATGGTGGTGACCTGCCCTAAACAGGGAGTAAGGGCTGCCTGCAGGGTATCGTTAGCCAGGCATGGGTCTTCCAGCAGGACACAGAAACTTTTAGGGCAGCCCCTTAGCTTTACCCATGCCCCATGGGTGTTCTCTTCTGAAAGTTATCCTTCACCTCTTTCCTGGGCCAGATTGGCAGCCAGCAGGAATCTGGCCTCTGTCCCTCACTGAACTACCTTATGGCTACACTCACTGGCCAAAGGATCCCAGATGGAGGAAAAAATACTCTGATGGATAGAGCAGAAGTCCAGAGAAATCCCAGAAATGCATAATCCAGACCTATCACTTGGAATACAAAGGCGCATGCCCAGGTGGTGAAGCTCTCAGCTCTAGGACAGGCTGGCCCTCCCAGCAGCTTGGGGCTTCCTGCAGGCAATGGTATGATCTGGAGAGGCCAGAGGTCAAGCAGCAGGCCCCAAGATGTACCTCCCCACCCCCATCCCCAGGCAGGCCCTGTGGCATCCCAGGGAAAGAAACTGGCCTTGCCCCCCACCTCTGCCCCCACTTCGTGTGTGGCTTGGAGTGCTGGGGGAGAGAGGAGGGAGTATTTGGAGTTTTCGATGTGCCTGTGTACTCTTCTGGTGTTCCCACACCCAGAGTTTAATGAATCCTGCTTTCCTGAAGCTGTTTGAGCAGGAGAGGAGGGGCATTAAAGTCAGAAGGGGATCTGATGTGGAGTGTGATGGCATCAGCAATGGCCTGGGTAGACTACAGCCGCAGCCAGGTTTGGGGTGGGCTTGGGGAGCTCAGTTACTATATTACTATATGACACAGTGGCCTGGAGGTTTTCATCTTTCTGTGAGAGAACACTGCTCAGCACTACTGCCTCTGGCTGGGCAGCTCAGAGGGGCTAAACCACTGGGTGGCAACCATGGTGCGCAGGCCCGTCCTGGCCCAGTAAGTTTTCCAGGCTATGTTTTTCCCACCCTAATGTACTCCTATTAAGCCCATCCGAAAAGACCTTTTCACCCAAACCAGCTCAGAGTTCTCTTTCTCAGTGGTTTGTACTGCTGCTGTCACTAGGGGCTGTGGCATAGTAGTACCAACATTTATTTGCCCAAGCAAGGGCATTTTCAAACAACTACTATTGGCTGAAATCAAAAGGAGGTTTTAACAGACAAAGGTTGGAAAGACATTTTTTAGAGTTGTAAAAACTGAAGAAATCTGGGGGTCTGGCCCTAGCTCAGGCCTTTAAGTGGCTGCTTCCACAAAGCTGTCAGCCTCAGGTTGCTGGAGTTCGAACCTCACACCTCTCC
>NW_004524856.1:1011684-1048436 GCF_000260255.1 Octodon degus
GTCAGCCTCAGGTTGCTGGAGTTCGAACCTCACACCTCTCCCGCTGGCCAAAAGTGCCCTGAAGGCATTCGAGGAACAAAAAAAAAAAAAAAAAACTGAAGAAATCTGGTTTTGTGAATAACTACATCATCATTTCTATCTCTTTTTGACATAGGAAAGTGAAAAATTTGTGAGGCATAAGCACCAATATGCACTTGGGAATTGCAGACCTAGACAACAATTGAACGCCTAAAAGTTTAGTCTGGAGTCCATGTGATGCCCACATCCCACCAGTTTGCATAGCCCTTTGGAGGTTGCATATGCTCGTGTGCTCACAACCCTCTGGAACACAGATCCCCTGATTTCCATTTTATACATGAGGAAACCAAGCCTCAAAAACTGAAACAGATTGCCCAAAGTCACAGAGGTAGTAAAGACCCCAAGATCTGGATTAGTTCTCCTACACCATGTTTCCTCAACACAGTGGTGTCAGCAACTCAGTTTAACAAGTGAGGGTGTAATTCATGGATAGAGTGCTTGCTTAGCATGTATAAAGCCCTGGGTTCCATTGCCAGCAGTGCAAAATCTACAAATATTTTAAAAGATGAAAACAAAATTTATTAAGCATGGACCTATGGTCTATTGATGCAAAATCAAAGATTGTGTGTCCTTCATCCTCACACGGCTCACAGGGAAGTAGGGACATTACAGATAACTTGAACACATCACAATATTATATCATTGTGACAATCAATGACAAAGTTTGAATGTCCCTCACATGTGGCCAGGCACCCAGTAAGTATTCACTAACATAGAAATATTAGTTCCCTGACTTCCTTCCTTACCTTCTCCAAAGCATTAGGGAGTGATTTGGAAAACAGCCCTGCCACCTACAAGTACCCACACCTTCTGGCCTCAATGCAATGAGTTTTGTAGCACTTGAGAAGTGCTGGGTCATCTTGGACTATGTCCCTTCACATCTAGTGCAGTTAACCCCAGCCCTTTTAGCTAGTTTATCCTAGTCCATTTATCCTGTTGTGAGGATAAATGAGATGACACAGGTAAAGCACACAACACAGTGAACACACAATAAATGGTAGATATTATCAGGTAACAACTTGTCAAGAAAGGAGAAAAACACGCCACCCCATCCCTGCCAATGGCACCACTAGCCCTAGGACTCACATGATTGATGCAGGAGGCCAGAGGAGAGTAAGCAAACTAAATCCTTCTCAGCTCTGTTCCTGGTCCTCCATAGCACAGGACAGCAGAGGTGCAAAATAAGACGCACTTGACTGAAGATAAGACCAACATCCAGGGGGAGAGTTTCACTCCAGGACCAAAGTGTTACCCTACCACAAAGACCATGTGAGAGATAGCCTTGGGAGAGAGGACTGGAGAGGGAAAGAGTTGAACAGAGGTCTCCTGGGATCACCTTGGAGCCTGGGCAGGGCCAGCAAGATCACAGGACCTGTATACGCTGATGCAGGGGCAAGTTTGGTGAGGATAAACTCCAGAGGGGATGGACCTAAAGAAGATGCATTTAGTCCAGTGGTAGGCTTTAGTTCTTTCACCACTGCCTACATCTAGCAGTAGGCACTAATTTGTGCTCTACATTTTTACAGGTCAATTTCTGGGTGGCCTAAGTGACTTCTCTAAAATCACAGACCTCTTTTCTCTGGTTAAGGGAAGTTTGTGGGTGTTTCTTGTAAGTTTTCAGTATCCAGCTGACATCTGATGCGATTGTTGTCACTGACTTTACTACTATAGCCAAAGTGACATAATTGTTGCTGTCAATTGGTTTTCTCCCTATGCCAATAACTGGATTGCTCCAGAGTCATAAGCAATACTGCAGCCCACTCCCAAAGTACCAGGGGCTAGGCTAAATAAGCACAAACCCCAGCACAAAAAAACATACAAAAAATGAAAATATAAGACAACAAAATACTTCCCAAAACTCCCAAGTCCCCTAAAACTGGTTTAGTGGTACTGAAAGGGAAGGAATCATAAGCCACACAACAGAAAAAAAATCTGAAAAGTTAGCAATGGATGTAAAACAGTTCAATAAGGTGCTTGGCAAATTTTAAGAAAATATAAGTAATTACATAATAATCCTAATGAAACAAATGATTAATGAATCTAGAGAAGACGATAATAAAAATTTAGTGGAGCTGAAAAGACACCAAGCTGGGCGTGGTGGCATATGCCTGTAATCCTGGCACTTGGGAGGGTGAGGCAGGAGGATTACTGTGAGCTTGAGGCCAACCTGAGATACATAGTGAGTTCAGGGGCAGCTTGACCTATCCAGCAAGACCCTGTCTCAAAAAAAAAAAAAAAAAACCCAAAATAAATAAATATTTAAAAAAATGCAGAGATACCAAAAAATGAATGCCCACCATAGAAAAGAATGGAACTCCAAAGAAAAGTCCAAAAGATTAAAAATGTGATTGAAAGTTTGGGTCCCAGAAGCAACCAGTGTGAAGATAGTGTGTCAGATCTAAAGGACAGGACAAGGGGCCGGGGAGATGGCTCAGTAGAATAAGCGCTTCCCTGGAAAGCATATGGGCCTGAGTTCAATTCCCGGTTCTGAAAAAAAAAAAAAAAAGACAAGGCTGTGATCAGTGATTAGTTAATGAGAGATACCTTAAAAACAACAACAGAACACAAAATATAGATGCAACAGTTGCTAAATGACTCCAAGAAAACTAATATAAGAATAATGAAGTAATTATGCTGAGCTGTAAAAGGCTCAAGTCAACAACTTCTGACATTGCCAGTCCTATGGATAACCCACTACTATTTTGGACTGCTGAACTATATTGGATTTTTTTCTGAATTCACACACTTACAATATTTAAATGGCAATGGAATACCCATCTCTGACAAAAACTAAACAAAAAAGGGGATACAAAGGAAGGACCATTTTGTATCTGTATATTGAAAATAGTTAAGATAGATATACAGCTACTTTCTCTTAACTCAGTGAATAGAAAGATTTGTTCTAATAATGTTTGTGGACAGGATATCATGTCTGCATCTTGTACTATATATAACCACTAAGAAGACAACAATATGCAATGTATTTATTGTAAATGTCCTACTGACCTGTTTTGAAACTGTCTCATTGCTATTTGTTTCTCAATAAAAATATTTTTTAAAAAGAATAATGAATTAATGAAAAATCAGAAGACAGCACAAAAGGCATTAAAAACCTCTTTATAGAAATTATAGCAGACAACTTTCCAGACATGCAAAATGAATTTAGCATACAGATCAGTGAGGTATATAGAACCCTATATAGCCATGATCAGAAAAAAACTACTCCACTCCATGTTATAATACTAAAAGTACCAGAAACACAGCACAAAGAGAACCTTATGAAACTCATGACCACCGAACCAGTACTCAAAAAAAGTCTGAAGGATATCTTAGACGGAGATGTTCAAACTAATTGCCAAAAGTTCCAATAAAATGAATGTATCAGGTAGATCTAGCAACTAATTAGAAGGGTAAAAAAAGCAAAATAGCAACAGGAAAATAACAAAATAACAGAAATAAGTCAATACTCATCAATTATAACTATCAATGTAAATGGATTAAATCCACCAATCAAAAGACACAGATTAGCACAATGGATCAATAGGTAAAATTCAACTGTACACTGACAAGAAACACATTTAACACAAAAAGAAATTCATAAACTAAAAATTAAAGGATAAAAAGCAATATTTTAGCCAAAAGAAACCACAAAACAAGCAGGGGTAACTATCCTATCTTCAGACAAAGAGAAGCTGATCAAAAGAGGCAAAGAAAGACATTACATATTGGTTAAGGAAATAATTAAGCGGAAACAGATTTGGGCCGGCCAGATAGCTCAGCAGATTAAAGTGCTTGCTTACGTAAATGCAGCAGGGACCAGGGTTCGATCCCCAGCTTGCCATGCCAGCCTGGCCCCTGGGGGAGCACTAGACTAGCCAATCTTACCCAAAAAGGGAAGAAAAGACACACCTAGATATAGTTAAAAGTGAAAAATATAAAATCAAAACAGACACCACCAAAATCCAGAATATTATTAGCAACTACTTCGCAAACATATATGTCAAAAAACTGGAGAAGGCAGAAGAAATGGAACAATTCCTACATACATATAAATTACTGAAACTGAATCAAGAAGACTAAAAAATATCAAACAATCTAATAATATGCAGTGAAATTGAAGCAAGAATAAAAAAACTACCAACAAAGAAAAGCCCAAGACCTGAGGGACTTACAGCCAAATTCCATGAAAAGTTCGGGGACAATCTAGCACCAATACTCCTCAAACTCTTTAATGAAATTGAAATAGAAGGAGTTCTTCAAAAATCATTCTCAGGGGGCCTGGCCTTAGCTCAGTTGTTTAAGTGGCTGCTTCCACAAAGCTGTCAGGGTCAGGTTGCTGTAGTTCGATCCCCACAACACTCCAGCCAGCCAAACCACCCCTGAGGGTATTCGGAGGAAAAAAAAAAAAAAAAAAAAACCTTATTCCACTCTTTGCCGGGGAGATGGCTCAGTGGAATAAGCGCTTCCCTGACAAGTGCAAGGGCCTGAGTTCAATCCCTGGTTCTGAAAAAAAAAAATCATTCTCAGAAGCTAACATTATTCTGATACTGAAAACAAGTAAGTATCCAACCAAGAAAGAACTATAGCTATTTGGCCAGTCCTTGAACTATCAATTTTATTTATTTATTAATTTATTGAGAAACAAATAGCAATGAGACAGTTTCAAAATAGGTCAGTAGGACAGTTAAAATAATTAATACATATTGTTGTCTTTGTAGTGGTTATTCATAGTACAACATGGAAACATGATATTCTGTCCAAACACTATTAGTACAAATCTTTCTTTTCATTGAATTATGAGAAAGTAGCTGTATATCTATCCTAACTATTTTGTATATACAGGTACAAAATGGTCCTTCATTTGTATCTTCTTTTTTTGTTTAGTTTTGTCAGAGTGGGTATTCCATTGTGAGTTAAATATTGTAGGTGTGTGAATTCAGCAAAATATTCCAATATAGTCCAGTAGTCTATAATAGTAGTGGGTTATCCACAGAACTGGCAATGTCAGAAGTTGCTGACTTGAGCCTCTTACAGCTCAGCATATTAATATGGCTTTACTTTTTATACCTCATTTTTATACTTTTCTGCTGGATGATTAAGACCAAGATAAAGCAAGACCTATATAACAAGAAATGTAACTTTTGTAACTGCCAAGGTTAGTCAAATCCCCTCAGGGTTTACCCTGAAACCCTGTACCGCAGTTTGTAGCACCTTTGTCAGTGTCAGCCACGTGGATGAGTCACAGCCATTGCTTGACCAATTTGCTATCTGTGAAAGCCTGAGAGAATGTTTTCTCTCCATGTGACTCTCCTTATGAACTATCAATTTTAATTTTATGTTTTACTATATTAAACAATGAGTTGTAACAGGGAAAATATGAAAAATGAAATATTACATTTCTAATATTTATTGAGTATTTAAAAAGCATCAAAATTTCCCACATCAACTGGTTTTTGGTGTACAAAATCTAAAAAGGAACAACAGAAATAAATCCCTGAATGAGAGCCAGCCAAATAGCTCAGTGGATTAAAGCACCTGCAAGCAGGCACAGGGGCGGAGATTCCATCCCCGGGCCTGCTGTGCCAGCCCCACCCCCAGGGCACACTGAGACAGCAATTGAGACTGGGTGTGGTGGCACACGCCTGTTATCCCAGCTCTTAGGAGGCTGTAAACAGGTGGATCACGAGTCTGATCTAGTAGTGAGACCCTGAACACCCTGTAGACCCTTCTGTAAAAGACAAAAAATAAATAAAGAAATAAATAAAAATTCCTATATGAACTACAATGAAAATATCACTAGCACTCTCCAAAAAAATCTTTACTTAAGTCATCACACCTAAGACAGTCTTCACACATGACAACAGCATGCTCCATACACATGTATCATTTACACTGACAGCACATATGTTTTGATTTCCTGAACTTTTTGCAAAACATACTGACATCTCGCTGGCCTTGCTGTTTTGTCAGGAGGTTCTTATTATAGTATGCAATGTGTAGTTAATAGGAACATGAAATAGCAATAAAGTATCAAATTCTTCATATGTAATGCACACTTAGAACAAACATTTTCACATCAGCTGTGTACTTGTTTACAAAACCTAAGAGGTAGCATCAGAAATAAAGAGCTATATGAACTATAATTAAAATACCAATAGAACTCTACAACAAAAATAATTTGTGCTTCAACTGCCACACAGAAAACATCTTCACACATGAAAACTACATGTTCCATATTTAAGTATCACTTACACTGACAGCATGTATGTTTTGTTTTCTTGTCCTTTCTTATAAGGCACAGATGACATATTTTTACTTTTTCCGTTGTCATAATAGGTCTTTGGGATGCTGCCTACTCACCTATCAGCTCACCAGTATGCTTCATATTTTTTTTTGTGTAGTTTCCTTGGCAGAAACATTGTGTTTTTCCTCTGCTAAAAATGATCTCTTCTGAGTTCCAGTCCCAATCCTCTAAGAAAATTTCTCTGTGGTATTTGCATTTCTTACTTCCTTTGTAAACTATCAAACTATTTATCCCACACATTTAGGATCTAGTAAAACACAACCATTGACCAATGCTTTGTGTTTGAGTGACATCATAGTTACTGCATAAATCATCAACAACATCTATTCTGCCTTTGATTTTGTTATAGAAAGTTTCCATCTCAGGCTTCCATTTTGTCAAGGTTTCCCTATCAATAATTCCATCATAGTGAATGTTGACATCAGTAGTCCCACTCAGTTTTGTTTCATTGCCATATACAAGGCTAATGCAAATCTTTCTGAAATAAAATGATTGTAGTATATAATTCTGTTTTGAAATTGCAGCATTTCATTTGGAATTTCTGCTTTGTTCTTATGTAAAGTTTCTACACTGGTCAATTTGTGCTCTGTTAGCAAGTGTAACATCAGCTGGAAACTGATAAACCAATTGTTGAATGTCACATTCTGATTAGTTTGGGAAAGAGAGGTCTGGTCACAACCCCATTCAGTTTATTACTATATGAGTAAGGACCTGGTGACTGAGTTCCAGGATAAACTTCTAAATTGAAAGTATAAGTCTTTATACCTATAAGGGTAGAAATTTTGTGCTATATTTTGGCCCACTGCTCTTTCATAAGTCTTTCACATTCCTATGATCACCATGAGAAATCCCTGGTAAGTTCAGCAGACCTATCAATGCTTTCAGTTCAGCTAGTAAGAAGTCATAATAAATACATTTTTTGAATATGGCTATTGGTTCATACAGAACATTTTACTTGTATCTCAGCCTTTGTGTATTTCACAGCATCTTATATCATTTTATCTAACAATTTCCAACACTGAATGGCAGTGCTGGCATTTTGTCCAATACATTTCACCCCTGCCAAGACCCTCAGTATATTTTTAGACCTAGTTCTCACATTGGATCATTCCATTTGGTTTCATTTTGCAACATTCTGAGTAGTCAAATATGTACTCCCTGTTGTTTTCTTCATCTTCTGAATCAAACTTTGCATTCCTCGTGTCTGTGTTAGTGGATTCTTGTTCCATTTCACTGTCACAGGAACATTGGCTCTCATGGCCAGTATCAAAGCCATCATCATCATCACCATCCACATATACCTCTCTTCCATTATGAAAATACTTATTTTACCATAATGGCTCATCTTCATCATGCATGTATGAGTTATCTGATGATTCATTTTTGATCTCCTCCAAAACTTACAAATATGGTTTTTCATGTGCCATTTTACCAAACTGGGCTACTTCTACCAGGAAAATCAAAAGAAACCTTTTTTAAAAAACAAGCCCTAAAATGATGGAAGGGTATTATATCCTCTGTGATGCTCAGGTAAAAAATATACACAAAAACTGTTCCCAGGAGTGTCATGCGGATGTAAATCTCACATTGACAGTTTTGCATATGTCCACACACCTTTGTGGTACCAAGTGGGTAAACACAAAGATTGCCTCTTGTATTCCTCAGGGAAAGGTACTGAGATACACAGCCAGCTATTGTTATGCTAAAGTAAAAATTTACACTAGAAAAGTAAGAGATGTGTTTGTGGGATCTACTGTTATGCTCTGAGGGTAAACAAATACTGCTGGGGAAATTGGATATTCACATGCAGAAGATTGAGTCTAGACCCATATCTCTCACCATATACTAAACTAAAATCAAAATGGATCAAAGATCCAAGTGATAAAACAGAAACTTAATCCTCTGCAAGATAAAATGGGTACAACTATTGAAAACATGTGTAGGCAAGTACAGTTTGAACAGAATCCCAGTGGCACAAGAAGTAATGCTGAGAATCAACAAATGAGATCATATCAAGTTTGAAAGCTTCTGCACAGCAAAAGGAACAACCAACAGAGTAAAGAACAACCTATAGGTTGGGGAAAATATTTGCCAGCTATTCCTTGGAAAAAGGAGTAACATCTAGAACATATAAACAACTCAAAAAAATTAATCTCCCCAAACTAAAAGACCCAATTAAATATGGGCTACTGAAATGAATAGATACTTCTTGGAAGAAGTACAAATGGCCAATAAGTACTACATGAAAAAAATGTTCAATATTGCTGGCCAATAAGGAAATGCAAATTAAAACTACATTCAGATACATCTTACCCTGAAAGAATGACTACCAGAAATTCTAATAATAATTAATGCTGGTGAGGATGTGGTGAAAAAGGAACTCATCTATATTGTTTGTGGGAATGTAAACTAATACAACCACTATGGAAATCAGTGTGGAGATTCCTCAAAAAACTAAAAATGGAAATTCCACTTGATTGGCTATCCCCCTTCCAGGTGTCTTCCCCAAAGAGCTAAAGACATCAATATTACAGGGATACATGCATACCCATGTTTATAGAAGCACAATTTATAATAGCTAGATCGTGAAAACAGCATATTTCCTTATCCAACAAAAGAATGGATAAGGACAACATAGTATTTATGCACAAGAGAGTACTACTTTGCCATAAAGAAAGATAAATTGAGGCACTCATAGGTAAAGGAATGCAATTGGAGAATATAATGTTAAGTAAAATAAGTCAGACCACAAGCTTAAATATTGCATGGTTTCCCTTATATGACAAACACAAAATATGCATATATACAAATAAAGAGCAAGACAAAGAAGAGATAAATAAGAAGTAGAGAGAAATTCAAATACTTCTCCAAATTACCTATTCCATTGTTTTAAAAAGATTTAAT
This sequence comes from Octodon degus, assembly GCF_000260255.1. Lineage (NCBI taxonomy): Eukaryota > Metazoa > Chordata > Mammalia > Rodentia > Octodontidae > Octodon > Octodon degus. Next base: position 1,020,971 of record NW_004524856.1, read on the forward strand.
AGGCATACTGATTTGTTTCATTTATGTGGTCTTACTAGTTAAATTAGTTCACTGAAAATAAAGTTTTGTGTTATCTGTTCTTTGTAAGACTCTTTCTGGTCTATGTCCTGTACTCTGAGTAACAACTTTTGAAGATGATACGTGAAGTATTAACTATCATTATTCTCTCATTATTTTGTTATGAAACTTTGTTTCATTCTTTTCATAAAATAAAAAAAGAAAAAAGAAGAGAGAAAAACAAGACTCTCCTCCCTGCTAGCCCATCTACACACCCATCCTGCTTCCCTCCTGTCTTCAGCCTTTTGAATAAAGCTGGAAAACCTGAACCAGCAAAAAAATATCCTCTTCAGTAAACTCTTGGGAGAGAACTATCTTTTACATCAACAACACACCCTTGGCACAGCCTCTGGTGGAGCAGCCCAGAACTGGAGGTCTGGCTTCTTCTCTTTTCACCCCATCCAGATATTTACAGTGTAAACTCTGGGTGGTGAGTGGGAGGAGGGAGGAGCCCAGCCTGTGTCAAGAAAGCTCAGAAAGGAACTCACAGTCTCCACAAAGTAATGCACATTGTTCTAGAAAGGGAGTGGAGTCTTCATAAAAATGCAGAAATCATTGAATGAGAAGAAAAACATCTTCTCAGCAGTGAGGCAGATTGTGGTGGCCTTGGGGAGACCTTGTCTGTTTTTCCACCCTTAGAATGTAGTCTTCTAGAGAAAAGACTTGAGTTCAAGTTCACAAGCCCTATCTTAACCTTTCTGGTTTCATGGTGAAAGTAGGAAACTGTGTTGGATACTCTGTGTCTCATTTCCTAAACTCTTGCTGAACTGGAGCACCCCACTGACCCCGGATCTGGCATTTAATTTCAGTAAATAGACCTTGGTTACCAAGTCCCTCTGTGATTTCAAGCTGGACAGCTATCTTCTAGTCTTTGTCAAAGCACACCTGTGCATTTTACAGGCAGCATGTACCTATAATCTTATTCTGTCTTTTCCACTTAACATTATTCCACACACATTTTCTTGTACCAGCAGAATTCACAGAGTTGTCACATTTGGTGGCCACATGATATAAACTCATGGTGTCCTAAAACTCATAGTTTGCTTAGTCCAATCCTTATTAGTGATTGCTTAGGTTATATCTATTTGTTGATATAATAAATAGCACTTTGTATAATTTGCATTTGGAAAGTTCTTCTTCTGGACTGTTTTCTTGGATGCAAATTTCATTTCAGAAACACTTCAGAAGACATACCAAAAACTAAAGAAGCAAATACAGGGATGATTTATTCGATGAAGAGACAGGCATGTCCATGCACTGCACACTCAGTACATGAAGGAGGGCGCTGAGGAGAACCTACCCACCCAGCAGTAAACCAAATGGGACAGCACCGTAGTTCTGTCCAGGCTTTTCTTTTCAATGGAAGGAAAGAAGCTGAAAAAGCCCACATCATCAGTCTGACCTTCCGACAGGGAGTCAAGGATATGTAAGTGCAGTTGTGTGGGCACAGAAAGAATGGCTTTTTTCTGGAAACTTCTTGGTCTCGGAACTTGATTTAGGACTAGAACAGGGCATTTGTTCTCTAAACCAGTGTGTATTGACTCCTGTAATAGACAGTGCCGGTTGCCCACCTAACAGTCATACTCTGCACCTTCTTGCTCACTAACAGATCTCAAATTTGCTCATGGAGTTAGCAAAGATCCTTGCATATGAGGCAGGGAAAATCCACCTCCCAGTTCCAGTGTTTAATTATAATTTGTCTAAACAACTCACTGCTCTAAGAGGGAACTTGTATTACAGTCCTGGTTAAAATGAAAGAGGTGATCTCCTAGGAAATCTCCTCTTCCCAAATAACAGGACAAGGCCTCTGAAGAAAAGAAGGGCTGTGCTTCTTCTGACTTCTCCCTAGTGGACTGCAGATATAATACCTAAGGATGCAGCAGCTATCTTGTGGTCATAAGACAAGTATGAGGATGAAAGCCAACTCATCAAGGATGGTACAGCAGGTAGTAACCTACTTATTAACGTTTTACTATGTGAAAAAAACACCTCTATTGTTTAAGCTACTAATAGCTGAATTTTTGTTACTTTCAGCTCAAAGCAAACCCAGTTATATTTACTGTGTGTCTGGTACTTTGCTAAGTAACACAAAGAATATAAAAGAAATGCAAAGCACAATGCTTTGACTCAGCAAGCTGAGTCCACTGAGGAAGATGCAAAACAGAAATCACAATATATGAAAAATAACTATATACCAGAATGGGAATGGAAAAGACTAAGAAGACTATTTTAGCCAAGGTGTATAGAAAAAAGACAGAGTTAGAAGTATGCATAGTGTCTCTGAGGAACCATAAAGATGTAGATGGATCCTAGAAAGGAAGTGGGAGATGAGAGCAGGTCATAAGCTGGAGCCGTGCAAAACTAAGATTCACTCATTCAGGAATTTGACTATGAACTGATGCTCAGTGGAGAGCCAGTGCAGTAGGAATGTGTGGTGAAAACTGTACTTGAGAAAGATTAATTGGGTGGTAAGATGTAGACTAAGGTTGTGGTACTCAAATAGGAGATGATGGCTAGTAGGGTAGAATGAAAGAGATACTCTAAAGGGACAACATGACCTGGTCAGTGTAATGACTGTGAACAAGAGGCAGAAAGGGAAGTCACAGTATTAGGGAAGGAAGAGAGAGAGAAAGGGTAGGGGGAGAGGGAGGGCAGGAAAGGGGAAGGAATTAAGATTCCTCAACAGAGTGACCAGTAAATCAAGAAAAGGTGAGACTTTGGACTTCGACCTATTAAGATGACAGATGAGTGTGCAGATTATTGTGTCCCCCTAGACAATTTTCCAAGCAGAGGCCCCAGGTCTAGGATGTAGGGACAGGAGAGGCAACAAAAAAGGTAATATCATTCGGTTAAGCCTAGTGATTCACAAACTTCAGTCATCTTCATGACTTTTGCCTCACACTTAACAACTACACCACTGATCTAGCTAATATTTTTCTTAGGCTTCCTTTAAAAACACTTTAGCATGGTTCTAAACAATAATATCCCTGAGACCACCAGCTTTAATGTGGTAAAGATTTATTTAAAAAACACATTACAAAGTTAATAAAGTTAAAAATGTTCAGCCATATACCACTTGAAATTATTTCATGTGTTACTAGTTGACCAGGCCATCAGCCTTGGCAAAGCATCATCTCAGATACAAGTGATGACGGACCTGTTCTGTGAAAGTGAAGTATTGTAAGGACCTAATCTCTAAGCAAAGAGCATGGGTCTCCTGAACCCACACCCTTTCCAAGGCAGCAATTTATATTCTTTTCAGGGCCTATGAAGGGAGACGTCTTTAGGCATCAGAGTCAAGCTGCATGAGTTACAGCAATGGAAAGGAGGTGTCCTGGCTGTTGGAGGTGTCCTTGCCTTGGACACCTTGAGGCACTTTTGTGCATTAGGCACAGGAGGTTGCACGAACCAGGCAGAACATCCTCCAGAGCAACGTGCTCATAGTTAGACCTGAAGTCCCGTCAATAGGCTTCCAAGGAAGGACTCCTAAACTTGAGCTAACAGAGGCACTCAGAATAAGCTAAGTTGCAGCCTTCCTCCTCCCTTTCCTCCCATCACCGCCTCCACTCCCCAGCTCCCTTCCAAATCTGAGCTGGGCTTAGCATAAGAGGAGAATGACTCATAGAAACCAAAGACTGAGCCAGAGAGCCCAGGCTGCCAGGATTCCTCCCCAGCTGACAATAAGCAGGCCCATGGTGGACTCAGTTGTCCAAAGCCTTCAGGCCTTTAGAACCCAAAAGGTAATAAGCACTCTCTGGAGAAAGGACAGAAGACCAGAAAAAAAAACAGTAAAATGAACATAATCATATTGAATAATGCTTACAGGGAAATAACTATATGCCAGGTTTTTTACTAAGTGTTTTTCATGTGTTGTTTTATTGTTACTAAGATCTTATGAGACAGGTACACTTAGTGAAAGCATTTTAAAACTGAAGAAACTGGGAATCAGAGAGGGAAAGTAAATTGCTTAAAGCCACTCAGGAAGTGGAATAGCTGTATATAAGCCTACTATTCTGGCTCCAGAGTGAAGTGTAAATTCTTTTTTTTTGGTGGTACCAGGGATTGAACTCAGGACCCTGCACTTGCCAGGCAGGCGCTTATTCTACTGAGCTATCTCCCCGGTCCTAGAGTGCAAATTCTTAACCATTCTGCTTTCCACAACACCTTTTGAAGAATGTTGATACTGAGTACTGCTGCTTGGACTGGACATAGTTGCCTGACTCTGGGCAAGAAAACTATAGGTTGGCCAGTAGCCTATGGGGTGGCCTGAACTATCTGTCTGCATGGGATACAATGACCACTGGAATTACTCAGGCTCTCCTGTGAAATATGAATATGAGACATGGAAGTGGTCCTTAATCAGTAATAAAGGCAAAAATAGACATGCATACACGCACACACACACACACACACACACACACACACACACACACCCAAGGCAGAAGCCAGGAGGCAGGACAAAAGTCTTGAGTGATGATAAAACTATGAAGTTCAGTGGACAATACAGAGAAATCATTTTTAGTAGCAGGAATAAGAGTTTTTGAATCAACTAGCAGGACAATTATGAGCCAGTTTACCTAATGACTTGTCGATAACCTTATTTTTTTAAATCCATCAACCATTGTTCATCTACATTGCAAATCTCCAAAACTTTTACAAGTTCATTGTCTCCCCTTTCTGCTCTTGTCCCAGGACTGCTAAACACCTCATGGCAAACATACCCCAGTTGTATAGATAGGAACCATAATAAACACAATGGGGATTCAATGTGGTTGGGCGTGGCATCTTTGAGACACTGGTGGGTTTTCTCATCCATTCTTTCCAGTAGTTCTCTGTGCACCTTTGGCCTTGCCACATCTCCCTCATCCAATCTAACAGGGAAAGAAACCCATCAGGCAATGACTTCCCACAGCCAAATTTCCAAGTTCACTCACTGCATCTGTTCTTTCCACCTGCCCTTTCACGATCCCTCTCACTTGTGCCTGATCTCTATGCTTGTGCTCTGCCTTCTATCTCTTCCTACCACCCAGCAACCTCAAGCCTCCAGGAATCCCTCTCTGGCCTGAACCTCCTCCTATCATTCCTCTCAACTGTTACCCTCTTCTCCCTAGGACTGAAGCATACCCTGTCCTGTGACCCTCAATCATCTGCTCTTGTTCCCTATAACAGCCTAACTTCTTGAAAGAGCTATCTATACTTGCTCTCTCCACTTCCTCTCTCTCACTCTTCAGCATGATGTAGTCTCACAGCCAGTTCTACCACTTCTGAAACTATTTCTACAATGATTTCTTAGTACAAAATCACACCGTTGTTTCTCAGGCCTTCCCTTATGTTGGCTTCTCTGAACCACTGCCATCCTTAGCCACTGCCTTCACCTTGAGGCATTCTCTTACCTTGACCCCAGTGATATTATCTTCTCTTCTGCTTTTTCTCCCATATCTCTACCACTGCTCAGCCTCCTCATTCCTTCTGTCCATACCACAAATGTTGAGGTTTCCGAGAGCTTTCTCCTAAGCCTCCTTTTTATTCTCCCAACACTCTCTGCACAGTATCTCAAGGTTTCAATTGCCATCTATAAACTGATGGCTCAGATTTATCTCGTATTTCTCTTTTCTTTTCTTCTCTCTCTCTCTCTCTCTCTCTCTCTCTCTCTCTCTCTCTCTCTCTCTTTCAGTACTGGGGATTGAACTCGGGACCTTGCACTTGCCAGACAGACGCTTATGCTGCTGAGCTGTCTCCCTGACCTTATCTCTTATTTCTGGCCAAAGTATTTCCTGAGCCTCAGACCCATGGAGTCGATTTCCACCTGAGTGCCCCACAGCTAATCTGTTATGGCTTGTATATAGATGTCCTCAAAACCCTCATGCATTCATAGTTGGGGCTTTTCAGAGCTTGCTGGATCTAGGGTGTATGATCCTGGGAATAAGGTTGCATGGTACTAAATTAGTCAACTGATTATATTATCAGAGTTCTGAGTGTGGTTGTATGGGTAGCACCACCCAAAACCTTGTAACATGGACAGGATAAAAGGGAAAAATGGAAGGCAAGATGTTTTTGCTGCTGCTGCTCTTGCTGCTTGCTGCTTTGCTACCTCCTGCCCGCTTTGCCATGGACTGTTTTTTCTCTGTGATGCTCCTGTGCCATGCCACCCTATCTTGGGGACAGCCAACTATGGAATGAAACCTCCACAAACTGTAAGCTGAAATAAACTTTTCCTCCTTTAAATTTGCATATTGGGTATTTAGTCTCAGCAATGAGAAAAGTAACTGACATACCCTAAAGTTAACATGTCTAGAACTGAGATCAATATTATTCCTATGAAGCCTATTCTTCTCTGTTGTCTATAATAATTAATATTTAATTAGAAGTCTGCTAATTACACCACAGAAAATAGTATGTCTTGAATACATAGGTGTAGGCAGACATTTCATGAACAAAACTCAGACAGCATAGGAAAAACTGCGAAGAGTCAACAAATGGGTTCTCATCTTATTAAAAACTTTTGAACAACAAAATAAGTCACCAATAGAGTGAAAAGACAAGCCACAGAATGGGGAAAAAATCACAGCCAGTTTTCCCTCAGATAAAGGGCTTATATCTAGAACATATAAAGAGTTGAAAAAAAATTCAGACTTCCCAAATTCAAAGACCCAATCCAAAAATGGGCATCTGAGATGAATACACACTTCTCAGATGAAGAAATACAAATAGCAATATATGAATAAATGTTCATTCAACACATTGATCATCTAAGAGATGCAAATTAAAATACTAAGATTCCATCTCATACCAGAAAAACTGTCTATCGTCAAGAAATGAACCAATAACAAATTCTGGCAGGACTGTGGGGGAAAAAGGAACACTTCTCGGCTATTGGCGGGAGTGTAGACTGGTGCAACCATTGTGGAGATCAGTGTAGAGATCCCTCAATAAACTAGGACTCAAGGTCCCATTCGACCCCGCTCTTCTTCTTCTGGGTATTGTCCCATAAGAATTAAAAACATAGCACAGCTCTGTTTATAGCATATAAATATTTATAGCAGCACAATTTATATTATCTAGATTTTGTGAACAACTCAAATCCTCATCAACAAGGAATAGATTAAAAACGGTGATTTTTTTAATATACTGGAGTACTACTCAGCCATAAAGAAGGATAAACTTGAGTCTTTTATACATAAATGGATGTAACTTGAGACCATACTCATAAGTGAAATAAATCAGACCATATGTGCAAACATCATATAGTCTCACTAGTATGAGACATTAAACAAGTAAATAGGACTCAAAGTGTACAGTAGTGTGAATTGAGAAGAAACTGTTCAAAACAAAAGAGAACTATGATGAGGAAAGGGAAAAATTATATATATATGATAACTAAGATATACTGCTAGCGTCTCTTAGTTCACTGAAAAAAATGTTTGTACAATATTGTTTGGAAAATATCTCATGCTTATATATCTTGTACCCAGAGTAACTACTCTGAAGATAATAATATTCATGTATTAATTATTGTTGCTCTCCTATTATCTTGTTTTGAAATTCCATTTTTTGTTTTTCTTTTTATAATAAAAATACTAAAAAGGAGTAATTTCCACATCAGATATAGTAGTAGAATAATAACTAGGTATATTGTAGGACAATTTCTACAACTAGACCTAATTGAAAGAATTTTTATGTATTATTTCATTTAATAATTATAAGGAAGGCAGTGTTATTACCCTGATGCTTTGGGAAAAAAAGGCATAGGAGTTAAGAGACTTATGTAAGAGTACGGTGGATCGGTAGCAGATCTGGGGTTCAAGTTTAAAGCTGTGTAGCTTCAGAGCCACTTCTCTTGAGTGTCACACTACTAACTGTTCTCTCTTGGATCCAGCTGTGCAGGCCAACAACCTCGGCACCACCCCTAACTCCTAACTTTTCTTCACTGTCCACATCTCTCTGTTCTACCTCAAGAAATGACTGAGATCCATCCACTTCTTCCCACCTCCACTACAACTATCATCACCAGGTCAGTGGCATCTTTCACTTAACTCCCAGCCTCCAGTGTCCACACTTCCCTTCTCCCTTCCATATTGTTTCCACAGTGGGCTCTAGAAGGCAAGTCAGAGCTGAATGGAAACCATTTGGGTTAATCAGTGCCTTAGTTACTTTCTCATGGCTGAAACAAAATATTTGACAGCCACAAGATAAAGAAGGAAAGGTTTATTTATTTATTTTTATGTATTTAGTACAGGGTCTACAGGGTTTCACTACACAGATCAGACTCATAGTGATTCTCTTGTTTTCAGCCTCCCAGGCCCTGGGATCACAGGTGCAGGCAACCACACCCAGTCTCAGTTGCCCTCTCAGCACGCCCCGGGGGTGGGGCCAGCATGGCACACTGAGAATCAAACCCTGGTCCCTGTATCTGCCTAAAGAGGTGCTTTAGTCTGCTGAGCTATCTGGCCAGCCCAAGGAAAGGTTTATTTTAAATCACAGTTTGCAGAGATTTCAGATGGCTCCAACGTAGGGTGACACAGCAGAGGTGCACCACAAAGGAGAAGCAAGCCATAGCAGAGCAGGCAGGAGGCAGCAAGCAATGAAGCCTGCCTTCCATCTGTCCCTTTATATTCCATCCAGGCTACAAGTCCATTGATTGGTGCCACCCACACCCAGGTTGACGCTTCCATTATCCACACCTAGAACTATGATAAACCAATTTAGTTATTATATATCCTTAATCCTGGTATCACACATCCTAATCCAGCATCACACATCCATGATTCAGCCACCTTTCAAAAGCCCCACCTATAAGTACGTGAGGCTTTGGGGGAGACATCTAGATACAAGCCACAATATTCATCTTTCCATTACTATAACAATGCCTGAGATAATCCAAACAGAATAAAGGTTTATTTTAGCTTGTGGCTTGGTAGCTTCAGTCTATGCTTGCTTGGCCTATTGCTTTCGGGCCTGTGGTAAGAAGATAATACATCGTGGTGGGAGTGCATGGTGAAGGAATCTGGTCACCTCGTGGTGGTCAGATAGCAAAGAGAGAGGAAGAGGTTATGGTCTCAATAGCACCTTCAGCAGCATGCCCCCAGTGACCTAACTTCTAGTGGGCCCCACCTCCTAAACATTCTACCATCTCCCAATAGCATCATGGGCTGGGGGCCAGGTCTTCAGCAGGTACATTCATGATCCACCCTACGGCAACATTCCATGCCTCCCTCGTCCCCTCAATATAACACTCAAACATGCTTACCTGGTCCTTCATGACCTAGTCTCTTCCTGCCTGTGTAGGCTCAGACCTTCCCACTCCCCTCTGCCTTCATATGGCTTCCACCTACTTACCCTTCAGTCCTCTGACTAAATGAGAAAGTATTCCCTCCCTAGATGAGTGATGCCAACCTTGACACCCTAAGTCTAGTTTAGGTACCATCCCTTTATTATCCTGTACTCATCCTATCAGCACACTTTTTCTTTGTTTCTTTTTTCCTTCCTTCCTTCCTTCCTTTCTCCTTTCTTTCATCTTTTTTTGAGACAATGTCTCACTAAGTAATCTAAGCTAGCCTTGAACACTATGAATCACAATCCTTGTGCCTCAGTCTCCTGAATACTGAGATTACAGGTATACGCACAATGCCGACTTTATTAACATTTCCCTACCTCATGAGATTCTAAATTCTATGATGAGGGACATGCTGCTTTGTTCACCTCTGTACTCTTTCCTATGTCTGGCCCAGTTTGGTAAATACATATGGATATAAACAGTGCCAAAGTCCCCACTCTTCACCTTCCTTTCTCCAAGATACACTCAGTGGTCTGAGGAAGCAACCTGGGGCAAGCTCCCTTGCCCACAGGCCAAGCACATGCCTGTCAGCTCAGACCTTCCTTCCCAGCAGTGAGGCCAAAAGCCAGCTCCCTCCTGTTGTTCCATTGCTTGGACTGGCTTTCCATTCTGAATTTCAGTTATCATTTGACTTTTAGAACTAGAGTCAAGCTATTTCTTGGTTGCCGATTCTTTTAATAGCCCTGCAAGATGGATGGGAATGCAACAGAAATAACAATGATGACTCACCAAGCCCGTCTTCTCCTCCCCTCACCACTCGGCACAGAATCCAGCCCCACTGCCATCAAATGCTGTGCTAAATGAGTTAGCAGCAGCTCCTTGGCTATCTGAGACATTACACATGGGGAATGAGTAATCAAGGTGAGAAGTCATGTGATGGGCCAATAAGAGTCCATGGTTATGCTTTGAACTCATGAAACAGACAGGAAAAGGTAGAACAGAATGGCAAACTTTCAAAGAGCAAGGGGCTGTCATTGGGAAATAAGTGCAGAATATGGCAGGTTGCCTTAACAGTATCATCTGAAAGGATACAGGAAAGGCAAAACTTAGGCAGGCTTCCTCAGCTTTGCTCACACAATCCCTTTCTTCTCTAGAACTATATCAGATAAAGGCAGGCCATGTTCACATGTTGCTCCCCAGTGGGTAAATCAGCTATAAGAGTCAGTAGCACTGTTTCCTAAATATTCCTAGTTCAGTGCCTTCTGTGTACACAGTAAGATTATGTTTCCTGGCATGTTATGGTTGAGTAGGACCACATGACAAGTTCTGGCCAATGCATGGAAGGAAACTATATGTTAACTGCAGGCTGTAATACTTCAATGCCAATATAAGGTCCTATAGAGCTCTGTCTTTCCCTTTTCCATGGGGACCAGCAATGCTTGGCATGGTAACATCTCTGAGCCCCTCGGTTTTGAGGTAAGGAGACAAGAGTCCTCAGCTAACTCATCACAGACATTAATTAAGCAAGAGAAATAAGCATTTGTTGTTATGAGCCACTAAGATTTTGAGCTTGTCTGTCACCGAGGAAAACCTTAATACAGTCTGACTGATACATAAGATAAATCTTCCCATTGTGGTTTGGTACCATCAGAGAAAAGAAACTATAATAACAATAGTGAAAACAGCAGACAATTATTTATCAAAATTATCACCAAAAACATGTTAACCATATTGGTAAGTGGTAAGTTAGCAGTAATGTTCTAGATCATGGTTCAGATGGTAAGTTCACGAATGTTAGTTACATCGTTACATTAACAAATGAAAGAAAAGGCCTTATTAACTATAAGCGTCATCATTCTTGGGATGCAATCAGCAATTCTGAAATACATAGCATATGATAAGAGTCTCTGCTGATCCATCCAAGGACACAGGTTCTGAAGAATCCTGAGTCTTTTTGTCTAGGCCCAAGACCAGGTCTTTCCTGGCCCAGCTCTTACTCTTCAGTCCTGTGGAAATGACTTTTATTCCTCAGTTTCCTCTGGTTCTCCCTCCATCCCTAGATATAGAGCCCTCTCTCAAGTTCCCTGATCACTAAGAACCTCAGTTCTACTTTCTTGTTCTCCATAAACAAGCCCAGATCTCTGCTTGCTGCCAAAGAAAGTGCTATGTGTCCCTGGTATCTGTTTACTGTAACTCTGCACTGTCTTCTAGAAAAGGAACTCCTACAGGGATAGGGTGTGTGGGATTTGAGATCAAAGGGAACTGAATTTGAATCCTAGCAACACAATTACTTACAATGGTAAATAAATCATTTTCTATGTACCTCAATCTCTTATCTTTAAAATAGGTGCAAAAGCTCCAGATCAACCTGGGGACCTGGGTGATCTTCTGGGTTCTTCTACCTCTGGGAAGCTGTACTCTCTGGACCTGTTTCCTACCAGAAACAGCGACTGACCCTAAGGGACCATCTCTGGCACTCTATAGACCTGGAAAGGGGCAGAGCCCAGGAGTTTTCAATGTGTGATCCACTGAGCCCTAAGAGATATTTTGCAGAATGCTATGGAGAAGTTCTGACTTGGTCCCTTACTTATGATGGTTTGACTCATGATTTTTTCACATTACAATGACATGAAAGGAATGGACAACTCAGTAGAAACTGTACTCTGAATTTTGAATTTGGATCTTTTCCAAACTAGTGATGATATTCTCTTATGATGCTGGGCAGCAGCAGTGAGCCCTTGCTCCTGGTCAGCCACACAATCATGCAGCCAAACAGCTGAGGCTCCACAGTGTATTGTGCTGTTAGAATTTTTGTGGATGCAGATATCTAAGGATTACAAGAAATATTTAATAAAATTATTATAAAGTAGACTTTTTATTAAATGATTTTGCCCAACTGTAGACCAGTATAAGTACCCTGAACACATTTAAAGGAGGATTTTTTTAAAAAGTAGGCTAAACAAAGCTATAATGTCCAGTAGGCCATGTGCATTTTCAACCCATGGCGTGTTTACTGGGACACAACCCATGGAAAGCTGAAGATCATCTGTAATTGGAACTTAAGTGTTGTACATTCCATGAGTGAGGCTACAAGCAGAGAATCCTCGGCATACAGTAGCCATTGCTTGCCTTTTCCTTTTCTACTTCTTTTCAAAATGTCAACTGACTCACATTACTGACTCAAACTCGAGTTCTAATCTTCTGTTTTTAGTTTCCTCTTTCTGTTGGTGAACTTTCTGTGGCTATGACAAAATACCTGAGATAAGCACCTTAAAGGAGAAGCAACTTTTTTTTTTTTTTTGTATCTTAGGGAAGGGTCTACAGGGTGTTCAGGGTCTCACTACTAGCTCCGACTCGTAGTGATTCTCCTGTTTACAGCCTCCCAAGAGCTGGGATTACAGGTGTGCACCACCACTCCCAGTCTCAATTGCTGTCTCAGCATGCCCCTGAGGTGGGGCCAGCATGGCAGGCCAAGGGATCGAACCCCGGGACCCTGTGCCTGCTTGCAGGTACTTTAATCCACTGAGCTATTTAGCTGTCCTAGAAGCAACTTCTTTTGGCTTATAGTTTCAGAGGTTTCAGCAATGGTCGGCTCAATTACACTCCACCTCTTATGACTCCATTACCTCCCATAATACCACCAAATTATGGTCTTATCAATGAACCAATCCACTGATGTAACTAGAGCTCTCATGATTTAATCACCTTCCAAAAGTCTATCCTCTGGGCACATATGCTCTTGAGCCATAACCTTTTTCTTCTCCACCCCAGCTCCCACTGTGTGCTCATGCACACACACACACACACACACACACACACACACACATCCCCCATCACTTCTCAGCATAGCAGATACTTTCCTTCAAACTTGGTCCTTATTCACTGGCTAGTTCAAGGGCTTTAAATTTGTCATTTTGCTTATTTTTTGTTTGTTTGTGATTAGAAGTGGCAACACTGGGGCTGGGAGTGCAGGTCAATAGTAGCTCACTTGCCCAGCATGTATGAGGTCTGTGTTCTTTCCTTAGTCCTATGAAAAGAATGAAGATGGAAAGACAGAAGAAGAGAACAGAAGAGAAGGCAAAGAAACGTGGCACCTTTTTAAACAAAATCACCTGTAAGTATCCAACATAGGAGACCAAGTCAGAACTTCTCCATAGCAGTCCCCAAAATATCTCCTAGGTGTTCTCTAGGGCTCAGTAGATCACACATTGAAAACTGCTGGGCTCTGCCCCTTTCCAGGTCTATAGAGTGCCAGAGATGGTCCCTTAGGGTTCAGTCACCTGTTGAACACTGCCTAGGTTTCTGGTAGGAAACAGTTCCAGAGAGTAAAGCTTCCCAGAGGTAGAAGAACCCAGATCACCCAGGTACCCAGGTTGACTGACAGGGGATTAGCCCCAAAAGAGGAGGCAAAAGCAGCTAAGCTCCTGCTCCTATCTCTAGGCTTAGGGGGTCAACCCTGCCTCTCACTATGCCTAAGAAGAAGCTTCACTTACAATGAAGTATCAAGAACTGAACAACCTGGATTCAAAGCTCAGCACAACCACTTAGTAGCTGTGCAGCCTAGGGCAATTTGCTCCCTCTCACAGGGGCTCTGTAAAATACAAGTGGCACTCATGTTTCAGAATTCTTAGGAGAGATACAGACAGAGGTAGTAGGAAGCAACACAAGCATCTTCCCTTTTCTCACACAAGAGAGATTCACTTGCCTCCCAGAACTTACTTTATTTATTTATTTATTTATTTATTTATTTGGTGGAATGGGGGATTGAACTCAGGTTCTTGCGCTCCAGGGATGCACTTATTCCACTGAGCCATCTCTCCAGCACCCCTCCCAGAACTTTAGTTCCTGCTTAAGAGAAGCCTCAGGCCTCTTACAAATCTGTTAGACTTTTCCTGCAAAGAGGATGCTTCCCAGCCTGGGCTGAAATGAAGATCACCTCTTCCAGCCTCACGGCTCCTTTTTTCTACTTTCCCACTCAAGCACATAGCCTGAAGCACTGCTCAGTTGGCCAACTCAGAGAATTCTGGCAACCCAGTTGAACTGAGCCCATCAGAACCTATTTGTGCCACTGATGTAAACTTCTGCCCACAAGGCCCTAGAAAACTGAGGCTATAAGGCTTAGCTCAGTGAGAACTGACTCTGCCTGGAACTGACAGATCAGCAACAAAGATGCCTTCACTTGATTTTCAGTTTTCCAACAGCTTCCTACCCTTCTAATGTGCTGTGCAGGCGACACTGCACTTAACAGCAACAGATTGGTACTTTGGACTATGCACATTTGGTTTAATAAATGTGGTACCCCTGTGCCTCTTACATTTCCCTAGGCTAAAAGGCACTTTGACCAGTAAATGGTCCTTCAGACCACCTAGGTCACTATTATGGTTTGTGTCTAGATGTCACCCAAAGCCTCATGCAGTCACAGAGGGGACTTCTAGAATTTGTGAATGATTCATGGTCCAATGCTGGGATTATGGGTGTGAGTGCTGCTGGGACTATGGGTGTGAGTTCTACACCCACCCTGGTACAAATAGCCTGCATGCAATAAGAGAGGGAGAGAGGCTTTCTCTCTGCCACTGCTCCTCCCTTTTTGCTCTTGCTGCTTTTGCTGTTTTTTGCCACCATGAACCGCTGCCCTCTTCCATGTGCCACTCTGCCTTGGAGCCTGCTGATTATTGACTGAAACCTCTACTAACTGTGAGCTTAATAAACACTTCCTTCCTTGATTTTTGGTATCAGGTATTTTGTCCCAGCAACAAGAGAAAAGTAACCCAGACAGTCACTTATTGCTGCTAATCCTTTCCCAGAAGCAAAATGGAATGCAACTATTTAAGAGGAAGCCAAAATCTTGACAGTGATATGTTAGAGAGGCCCTGAAGGACAGTCAGGATTTTGTTGTGTGAGATCCAGAAAGGACTGCCACAGCAGTATGGGTGGCATACAATGTGTGTGGATGTGATTTCATGCATGTGTGGATGTGTATATGTGTCTTTTGCAAAGAGCTCACTTTAAAAAAAGTCCTGTCAGTTAAATCATTATAGAACAGCTAGAGAGAAACTCTAAAATAAGAACTCCAAGCTAGGTGTGGTTGCTCATGCCTATAATCCCAGTATTTGGGAGGCTGAGGCAAGGAGGAATATGAATCCAAGGCAAGCCTGGACAGCTTAGCATGATCTTGTCTCAAACAAAACAAAACATAATGGACTCCATGTTGAGGCTCCTTTTGATTGTCACTAAGATGTAGCTTGAAAAAGCCAAAGATTCTGTGGTTTCAGTACCAGTTAAGCATGGATGCCATCTATCCAAATGTTCAAGCTAAAAACCTTGTTATCTTTAACTCTTATTTTCCTCACTCTTCACATGCAATCCATCAAGAAATCATATTTACTCCAGAATATATCTCAAATCCATTCTCATCTCCCACTTCTATTGTCACCAATGTCATCATTAGTGTTCAAGTCACCATCATCATCATCATCCCTCTGCTGAACCAAACCTCTTCAATGGCCTCTCATTATATATACCCTTGCTTCCAGAAAGTGCATTTTCTAGAAGCAGTGGAAAGTATCTTTGAAAAATATAAACCAGAGCATAGATCCCTTTTTGTTGTTATAACAATCACAGAAATACATATTTAGAATGACCTTCCACTACCCTGGACCATTGAATGACTGTGAAGAACTACTCCTCCATTGTTCACCTTGGACAGTTCCCATGAGTAAAAACTAGGTACAGTTTGTTGGAGGCTGGGGAGATAGCTCAGTAGAATAAGCACTTGCCTGGCAAGCACAAGAGCCTGAGTTCAATCCCCAGTTCTGCAAAGAAAGAAAGAAGAAAAGAAGAAAGAAAGAAAGAAAGAAAGAAAGAAAGAAAGAAAGAAAGAAAGAAAGAAAGAAAGAAAGAAAGAACAGAAAAGAAATAGGAAAAAACATAAAAAGCTATCCCAAGGACCAATCAATATGCCAGGTGCTATCACACACAGCCCTTGAATCTACTGAAACTCAGAGAGTATTCTTTGCCATGATTGGCTCAGGGGCTGGCTTGTGAATCTAGCTTACCAAACTGAAAGTGTTTGGGGGTGCTGGGGGAAACAGAGGCAGGGCAAATGAGTAAGGAATAACAGCTGACACTTTTATAGAGTGCTTACCATATGCCAGGCCTGTGGCTTGGACACTACATGCATGCTTTCCCTATAATGCTTATGCAAACCCCATTAAGTTAGTGCAATTTTACCTCCAGAGACACTAAGTAAATTTTCTAAGATCATCCAACAGGTAAATGTCAGAGTCTTGATTTGGAACCAAAATGTTTCCTCCCCAATCTATCCACTTAACCACTTTATTTTCTCCTCCTCCTCTTCCTCCTTGCATTTATAAATTTGTTTTCTTTTCTCCTACTTTTTCTTTCCACCACGTTTCCTGCCACCTGTTCAATTTCTTCTCCTTACTTTCCCCTATTTGACATGAAGAAAACACTGTGTTCTTTGACTTGTTACCCATTATTAGTTTTTCAGCCATCCACCTCGGGTGAATGTCTTGGCATCTCAGCTTTCAATACACTGACTACAGGCAGGTGTCTCTGGTGTCTACAACAAGAAGCAGGAAGTCTTTTGGATGCAGTGACCCTCACAGGAAAAGAGACAGGGCAGCTCCTTGTGCACAAACAACAATCTGGGTCCAGGGAAGAGGTGACTGGGAGCTCTAAACACTCTTGGAAGGAGCTTGGTGGCAGTGTTGTGGAGATGAAATCTGTAGCTAGGAAGTGAAGGCTTTCCTGGGAGGATAAGCTTTGGGGTTTAGAAGCATTTAGTGTGTGGAGAAGTACTATATTGGTTTTCTTTTATTATTTAAAATTATTTCGGATAGCCTGGAAAAGAAGGAGCACATGCGTTGTTAGAATAATGGGATTTGGGTCTGCAAAAATGTGGAAAAGAGTTTTATTGCTTTTCCACAGTGATGATTTGCAGCAAAGAGCGAAGAACTAACTGCATCTAGAAGGCATCTCACACTTGATAACACTGATCTCTCCCTAAGCTGCCCAAGCTGCAGCGTTCTTATCTTGGCTAAGACACGCCTTCCAACAAGGTCATATCTGCCTCCCTGACCAAAGACGATTATCTCAAAAACCTCACTTTCTTTTAAGTCTGTGAATCTTTCCATATCCTCTCCAGAGCTGCCATAGGCTACCTTTGTCTGAACATCAACTATCACCCCCTCGGGCTGTGGTCACCCTCTCTGCACAGGCTCTACATTCGCACACTCCACGTAGAGCCTATTCTCTGCACCGCAGCCAAAGTGAGGATTTGAAAGCAAAATCAGATCATGTTACTTTTCTTCTTTGGGGGCTTCCTGTTTGTGAAGGACATTCTATAGTTTGCCTTTCTATGTATTATCTATATGGGACTTTGAGCCTGATCAAACCATATGATTGTTTGCTCTGGAGGAAGTCTAGCAAAAGCATGAGTGTAAAAGGAAATGAAAGCAGGACCTTAGTCCCTGTGGAAAGCTGCTGGGACAGCACGAGATGCTACATTGAGCTAAGTCAGAAATGATGACATGATTGCTAGCCAAGTCAAAGCTCAGTTCCCGGGATAATTACACTGTACCGCGCTTGATAATCCTGTTATTGATTCCTCCCTTTTCCCCTGCTTTTTGTGAGAATCGTAATAAAAGACTAGAGAAAATTGTGATCGAGGCTTCAGTCCTAGAGGCTGTAGCCCTCCCCCCATCCCATAACTTTGTCTCTCTTGTTTTTCTTTTCATTCACCACCCCTTATTTTTGGGTCCTGTCACCCCACACAGAAATGAACTTCTTACCAACACATGGTGCTCTTGGGATATAATCTTAAGACTTCCCCCACAGCCCACAAGCAAGACCCCATGGGATCTTGCTTACGCTTACACTGCTCACCCTCGCTGAGTGCTGCTCTGTCTCCTATTGCCCTGTGCTACACCACACTTGCCTCCACACAGCTTCTTTGATGTGCCATGCTTTCTCTCACCACAGAGTCTTGGTACATGGTATTCTCACAGCCTGGAAACATTTCCCAAATCCTCTCCAGCTCCAGCCCCTTTTTGTCATTGATTCCCTCAGGTAAGATTTCCTTGATCCCCAGAGACTATGTAAATTCTTTCTATAATTCATGCTACATTTATGTCGGTCATTACTTGATTAATGTCTGGCTCTCCCGTTAGATTCTTAGTTCCCTGGAGGCAAGGATTATAGTTTTTTGTTGTTGTTGTTGTTCACCACAGTGTCCCCAGCACCTGACAGTACCTGACTCATGATAGGTGCCCATTCAATATTTTTTGAATGAATAAATAGATGTGGATGCCCTTAACAAAGAGTAAGACAAAAATAAGGCAGTGCTGCAGAAACAGACAAACTGATCCCAGAATTCATGTGGAAATTCAAGAGACCCAAGTTGCCAAAATAATCTTGAAAATGAAAAACAAAGTGGAAAGGCTAATAGTTCTCAATTTCACAACTTACTGTAAGTAATCAAAATAACTAAAAAGAATCAAAATAATAAAATAGAATGGTGCTGGCATAAGAATACACACATAGATCAATGGAACAGTATTGAGAGTCCAGAAATAAATTCATGCATCTATAATCAGTTGTTCATTAGCAAGGATCCCCACACTATTGAACGAAGGAGAGGATAGTGTCTTTGAGAGGAGGTCCTGGAATAATGAAATATCTAACACGATGGTAAAGAATGAAGCTGGACCATTACTTCATGCCATGAACAAAATTTAACTCAAACTGGATCAAAGATGAAAATATAAGAGCTAAAGATATAAAACTCTTGAAAGGAAACACGGAGGTAAATCTGCATGCCCTTGCATTAGAACTCTGTTTGGCTTTATTTTTTTGGTTTTGTTTTGTTTTATTTTGTTGTTTTGCAGTGCTGGGGATGGGACCCAGGCCCTTGTGCATGCTAGGCAAACACTATTCCATACTACCACTGTTGGCATGGAGAACAAGACCCTGAGCCAACACTTTCTTATATACGATGCTAAAAGGATGAGTCATAAAAGCCAAAGTAAATAATGGATGTCACCAAAATTAAAAACATGTGTGCATCAAAAGAAGATATCAAGAAAGTGAAAAGGCAATCCACAAAGCAGGAGAAAATATTTGCAAATCATATTTGACTGGGGTTTAATGTACAGAGTACATACAAAATTCCTATAATCCCACATCAAAATTACAACCCAATTCAAAGATGGACAACATATTTGAATAGTCGGTTCTCCAAAAAGATATACAAATGGCCACTAAAATCATGAAACAATGCTCCCCATCACTAATCATTATGGAAATGCAAGTCAAAACCACAAAGAAGTAGCACTTCACGTTTACTAGGATGGCTACAATGAAAAATACAGATAAAAACAAGTATTGGTGAAGATACAGAGAAATCAGAACCCTCATATATTGTTGGTAGAAATATAAAAACTGGTATAGCCTCTGTGGAAAACAGTCTGACAGTTCCTCAAATGTTAAACATAGAGGTACCATATGCTCCAGCAATTCCACTCCTTGGTACGTACCCAAAAGAAATGAAATTACATATCCACAAAGACTTGATCATAAAGTCTTATAGCAACATTATTAATAATAGCCAAAGGATGGAAACAAGCCAAATGTCCTTCAATGTGTGGCTGTATAAATAAATTGTGATATATTCATACAAGGAAATATTTCTTGGCCACAAAAAATGAAATACTGGCATCTACAACGATATGGATGAACCTTAAAATATCATGCTGGGGCTGGCGAGATAGCTCAGCAGTCTAAAATGCCTGCTTACGCAAGCATGCAGGGACCTTAGTTCGATCCCCAGCACCACATCCTGTGCCAGCTCCACCTCCAGGGTAGGCTGAGCTGCCCACAAAAAAAAGAAACAAAAAAAATCACATTAAGTGAAAGAAGCCAGACCCAAAGACCACACACTGTATGATTCCATTTTCATGACATGCTCAAAACAGCAAGTCCACAAAGAGAAAAAGTAGATTAAGGGGCTGGGGAGATAGCTCAGCAGTTTAAGTGCTTGCCTGGCAAGCACAATGGGTTTGATCCCTGGTTCCTCATGCCATGCTGGCCCTGGAACCCAGGGTGCACTATGCTGGTCACCAAAATTGGGTGTGGTGATGTATGCCTGTAATCCCAGCGCTGGAGAGGCTGAGACAGGAGGGTCACTACGAGTCCGCACTGCGTAGTGAGACCCTGTACCAAATAAATAAATATTTTTTAATGTAGATTAAGTTTGGCATGGTGTCACACCTCTGTAATTCCATCTGTGAGGGAGTAAAATCTCAAGTTTGGGCCAAGTCTAGACAATTTAGCAAGACTCTACCTCAAAAGAGAAAATAAAAGAGGGTTGGGGATGTAGCTCAATGTAAAGGATTTAATTTCCCCAGTACTGAAAAGAAAAAAAGGTAAGAATGCAGCTAAGTGGCTGTCTGGGGGTACTGGAGGGTGACAAAGGGTTTCTTTTGGGGTAACTAAACTGTTCTAAAGTTGACCATGGTGATAGTTGTACAGTTCCTTGAGTACATCAAAGACCATCAAATTATATACTTTAAATGGGGAACTTGTATGATATCCAATTTATATCTCAACAAAGCTGTTGAAAAATAGGATGCTAGCATACAAAGATCAATAATCTAATCATACCATGTTTTGGGGGATGAGTGTTTCAGACAGAAGGAACAGCTAGCTAGTGCAAGGATCCTGGGGTAGGAATGAGCTAGGTGAGGAACAGAACGAGACCACTGCAGTTAAAGTGGCCAGTATGAAAGTGTTGAGAGGCAAGCGAAATGTAAAGTCTATTGGATGATGAGGAGCCACAGAAGCTTTAGGGTAGAGAAGCACCATTTCCTCAGCCTATGCGTGTCGCACGGTTGCTCCTAACTGGAAGGGGATGAGGAAGTGCAATCCTTTCACGTGACTGGAAGGAGAGGGAGAACTACTCAGTGACTAGCATGCTGAACAGCCATCCTGGTGTGTATGTCCCACGACAAGCCTGAATAGTTCAGTGTGACCAAGTCCTTCCTTCTTTCAAGTCAGCTCCTTATAGCAGGATTAAGAGCCCATGTTGGGCCATTTCCTGAGTCAGTTTTGTCTTTAGGATAGGGATTTTTTCAACCTAAGTTATATGAAGTTCTTTTTAAAACATTTTGTTTATTTATTTATTAATTGGATACAGGGTCTCACTAGGCAGTTCAGACTTGTAGTGATCCTCCTGTCTCTGCCTCCCCAGGGCTGCGATTACAAGAGTGCACCACTGTCTTAGTTACTCTTCTCTCGTTGCTGAGACAAATACCTGACACCCAAAATGAAGGAAGGAAAGGTTTATTTAGCTCACAGTTACTGGAGGTTTCAGTCCATACTCAGCTGGCTCCAAAGAAGAGCAGCACATAGCAGAGAGCAACCTTTCATGGTGGCAGCAAAGAGCAAGAGCGCAAGGGAGAGAAGTAGCAGCAGCTCAAGCAGCTGGCTTCTCTGCCCACCTTACATTATAATGCAATTCACCTGCTCCAGGGCAGGTGCAGCATCCACACCCACAGTAACCAATCACAAACTCCAGAAGCCACTCCAAGATTGCACGAGGCTCTGGGGGACAACTATATACAAACTGTAATCAGCCATCATGCCCAGTTTCATGGCCAGCACGGCGTGCCTGGGGTCCTGGGACTGGTATGGCATATGTGGTACCTGGAATTGAACTCAGGTCCTTGCACTTGCCAAGCAGGTGCTTAGACTGCCAAGCTATCTCCCCAGCCCTACATGAAGTTCTTAATGAAGAATTTTATGAAGAGAATCCAGGTCATTCCTGAACATGGTTGTGAAAAAAAAGGTGTTTACTTTCACTAAGCACTAATTGAAATGATGAATATAGGCAACAAACCACAGAAAAGTCAGCAATACTGGGACTCCGTTGGTAATAGAAATCACAGATTTGTATGGCAGTTGTTGCAGGTATCTCAAAATTTCATTCATTCAACATTTCAGTCATTACTAGACCCACAGTTAAACCTTATCATGAGAAATGGATTGACAAAGAAGCACATGCGTTGCTCTATGACACTTTAAAACTTTGTATTGGTACCTGTTTGTAGTACATAATGGCTACATTCCTTGTGGTCAGTTGCAGTGTGTACATAATATATTGTAACCTTTTTTTCATACCCGTCAGCTCCCCTCCCGCTTCCTCTCCCCTTCCACTCTTAGTCCCCTTCCCTTTTGTAAAAGATCTGTCTCCCTATTTTTTTTTTGGTGGTACCAGTGATTGAACTCAGAACCTTGTGCTTGCCAGGCAAGCACATACGGCACTGAGCTATCTCTCCACACCCCCCCTATTTTTTATTATCTATCTTTTATTTTGCTTTGTATTTATATTCATAGAAGAGAAACTATGTAACATTTAAGCTTTGTGTCTGATTTATTTCACTTAATATTATGATCCATCCATTTTGGAATATACAAGAAACTCAAAAAATTAGGCCCCAAAATAAAAGATCCAATAAAAAATGCACAACTAAAATGTTAGACTGTTTTCAGAAGAAATAGAAATGGTCAATGAATACATGAAGAAAACTGTTCAACATCTCTGGTGCATCCATTTTCTCACAAATGAGCCAAGTTCATCATCCTTTATGGCTGAATAGTACTCCACTGTGTATAAATGTCACATTTTCTTTACTCATTCATCTGTTGATGGCCGTATAGGCTGCTTCCAAGCTTTAGCTATCATGAATTCTGACGCTATAAACAAGGATATGCGTGTATTGTTGTAATATGATGTACTTAACTGTTTCAGAAAGATACCTAGAAGATGAATAGCTGAGTTAAATGGATTTTCTACTTTTAGTTTCTTGAGGAATTTCAATAATGATTTCTAGGGCCGGGGAGATGGCTCAGTAGAATAAGCACTCCCCTGGCAAGCGCAAGGGCCTGAGTTCAATCCCGCGTTCCGCCAAAAATAATGATGATGATGATGATGATGATGATGATGATGATGATGATGATGATGATTTCTATATGGTTGTACTAGTCAGTATGTTCCTACCAACAATGTGGAAGTGTTTGCTTTTCCTTGAAGCCTTGCCACTATGTGTCATTATTTGATTCCTTGTTGATAGTCATTCTTTCTGGAGTAAGATGGAATGTCAGAGTTATTTTAATTTACAATTCTGTAATGACCAGAGATGCTGAACACTGTGTTCATGTATTCATTGACCATTTTTATTTCTTCTGAAGAGTCTATTCATTTTAGTTGTGCATTTTTCATTGGATCTTTTATTTGGGGGGCTAATTTTTTGAGTTCCTTATATATTCCAAGTATTAGTCCTCTGGCTGAGCAGTATCTGGCAAAATTTTTTCCTACTCTGTGGTTTGCCTCTTTATTCATTTGTTTGTCTCTCTTGCTGTACACAAACTTTTTAATTTGACAAAAATGTCATTTATTGGTTCTTGGTACCATTTCTTGTGCCATTAAGGTTCTGCTCAAAAAATCCATGCTTATGCTTGCATCTTCAATAGTTTTACCTACTTTAACTTCCAGGAGATTAAGTGTTTCTGTTTTAAATTTTTTTGTACCAGGAACTGAACTCAGGACCATGCACTTGCCAGGCAGACGCTATACTGCTGAGCTATATCCACAACTACTGCTTTAAACCTAGATATCTTATCCATTTTGATTTTAGTTTAATACATGGTGAGAGATAAGGGTCTAGATTCAATCTTCAGCATGTGGATACCCAGTTTCCCCAGCACCACTTGTTAAAAGCAGCTGTCTTTGTCCCCTCTGTCAAAGATCAGGAAGCTGAATGTGCCTAGAGTTGTTTCTGCTTCCCCCATTCTGCTCCATTGATCCACGTGTCTTTTTTTATGCCAATGCCATGCTTCTTTCATTACTGTACCTTTGTAGCATAAATTGAGGTCCAGCATTTGATGCCTCACGGTATTTTTTTGTCAACCAAGGTTGTTTTTGGTATTCTAGGTGTACTCTTGTTCCATATAAATTTTAGGATTGTTTTCTCTGTTGTTTTTTGTTGTTGTTGGTGGTGGTGGTGGTGGTGGAACTGGGGATTGAACTCAGGCTCTTGCACTTGCCAGGCAAGCACTTATTCTACTGAGCCATCTCCCCGGCCCCTATGGCAGAAGGTTTTTTTTTATTTTGTTTGTTTGTTTGTTTGTTTTTTGGTAGCCTCAGAATGCCTTCAGGGCAGGTGTGGTAAGGCCCAAGGAACAGGGGAGTCGAACCACAGCATTGTGAGACAGAGTGCTTTGTTTAAGCAGGCACTTAAACAACTGAGCTAATTGGGCAGGCCCCCTGTTTTCTCTGTTTCTGTGAAGAATAGTATTGGTATTTTGATTGTGATTGCATTGTCTGTATATCAGTTTCGGAAGTATAGCCACTATGACAACATTGGTTCTACCTATCCAGGAATGAGTGATATCTTTCCATTTTCTGATGTCCACTTTACACACAAGGGAGCATGAGTAGTTAGAGTGGTGTGGCCTTCATTGTATAGTTCTTTCACTTTCTTGCTTAGGATAGTTCCTAAGTATTTAATTTTTCTTGATGTTATTGTTAACTCTGTCACAATTTTTAAAAAATACTTTGATAACTGTATTTTAGCACAGTTCTTTTCCTTAGAAGATCTATATATTTCAACTTGTTCTTTTAAAAATTCTGAAAAAGACCAAGAACATCATCTTAAAGGACAGCTCATGTTATATTAGTCTCCATCTGGTCTTCATTGTAACTTACTGCATTGCTCCTTAGTAGTTCCACAAAGTCTTACATTCAAGACTTAATCTATGATAGCATAGAACATTAAAGGAAACAGAAAACTCAGTAGCAAGCTTCAAATAACACTTCTTGGGACTAAAAGAGTAAATCTGGGTCATACTGAATGGTATCTCCAGGAAATAGCCCCGGCTTTCTGATGCATGGTAGAAATACTGGTCTGAGGAAGCCAGTTTGCTGCTGGCTTGCCAGAACCAATCCTTTAGCTTCTCCACGCCTGAGTCTCCTCATTTCTGCACAATGAGTTTCTGGATGGCCCCACAGCCTGTGGAGCTGTGAAAGGCTGAGTTTATGTTTCTGTACTATCTGCTTCCATGGGATTCCCCAAACAAGGTCTGGTGCACCAAGCACTCCCCTGACCATAACACTGAGCTTAAGGGACCTCCCAAGGATTCTCTACAACATGGTAAAGAGGAAAAGGTGCTTTTCCCAGATCCCAAAATGCCACCCACAGTCTTACCCTACTTGCCTGTGCTCATGAGGGTTTCCCTGTCCAGGACACTCTGTCTCTCTGTCAAGGACCCAATGCACAGCACAGCATTATGACAAAGCTGTGACAGGCTATACCAAACTCCTATAGCTCTAGGCATGACACATCTTTTATTTATTATTTATTTATTTTGTATTTTAGGGGAGGGTTTACAGGGTGTTCAGAGTCTCACTAC
The DNA here is from genome assembly GCF_000260255.1 of Octodon degus. Lineage (NCBI taxonomy): Eukaryota > Metazoa > Chordata > Mammalia > Rodentia > Octodontidae > Octodon > Octodon degus. The sequence goes on from NW_004524856.1 coordinate 1,046,790, forward strand.
TAGATCAGACTTATAGTGATCTGCCTGTTTACAGCCTCACAAAAGCTGGGATTACAGGCGCACACCACCACACCCAGTGTCAATTGCCATCTCAGTGTGCCCCAGGGGCAGGGCTGGCACTGCAGGCCTGGGGATTGAACCCCCTGGTCCCTGTGCCTGCTTGCCGATGCTTTAATCCACTGAGATATTTGGCTGGCCCTGAGGCATCATTTAGTGCAATCTTCTAACACATGCATCTGTTACCCCCCATCTACAGTATAAATTTTTATGAGTGGGACTCACATTTCATCCTGTTCAGCATGTCTATGACCCAACCCTATTCTTTTATCTGCAGTGATCGAGACAAAGAAGGTTGAGTGGGCACTAAGAAATCAATTCTCCCAGGCTCAAATCCTGGTTCTGCAACTTACTAACTAGGTTATCTTTTGTAATGACGAGAAAATGGCCTCATTTGTAGGTAGTGACATAGTGGCAACATCTCTGTGCTTTTATTCCTTCTCCTATAAAATTGGGGAAATAACACTTACTTTGCACAAAATAAAGATGAAGGAACAAATAGAAGCAAAGCACTGGACACCTACTCAGAATAATTATTTATACATTTTATGTAACAAATATTTAATGCATGCCAGACTTGCAGCCTTTAAAAGATGGCTATAAGTAGGTACTATTATTATAATGATCTCTTATTCACACATGTGGAAACTAATGCAACAAGATGTCACGTTACTTGTCCAGGGTTATTATAAAGCAAATAAAAAAGCGAGCAAGCACTCAAACCCAGGAGGGCTGGCCTCAAGGCTCAAGCACGGAAGCACTTCGCTGTCTATGCTACCTCTTAACAACACTTATCTTTCTTCTGTCACGGTTAGATCAACTACAGGTGTAAAGAAAACAAAGCCAAGGGGTGTGCATCCTTCTCCTAGCTCACTTTCTGCTGCTCCCGGGTACTTTTTTTTGGTGTGTGTGTGTGTGGAACCAGGGATTGAACTGAGGCCCTTGTGCTTGCCAGGGAAGCGCTTATTCCACTGAGCCATCTCCCCAGGCCCTCCCAGGTGCTTTTGATGCACCAGGCACGCGTGTTTATTTCCTCTTCCCTCCAGTTGACATTTACAGTCTGACCCAATTGAGTCCTTCCTTCTAATCCTGCACTTGTATGCCCATCTGTGTTGCCAACCTGGTGAGCAGCAAGATGGCGAACGAAGTGAAGGGGAAACAGGCCATCTGCTCCGTGTGAATAGATTACTTACCTTAAGAGTCTTGCTCAGCCACTTTGGGATTTGCATAAATTTCTGCCCCTCATAGGAAGCACAGACTACTTCATTTGGAAGGGGATTTTTAATCTAACCTGTGTCTCCAAAAGTAGGTCCTCTGAGCCATGAATACTCGCAGCCCAATCTCCCTTATAGAATTATAGACTGCATATACTGCAGTAAGCCTGAGAAAGGTCTGAGTCTCTCATTTTAGGGTGGGAGAGACTGTAAAGGGAAGGAGGTCACCAGGGATACAGTAGATACATAGTATTTGTTTAGAGATGAAATACCAATGACTCATATGCTTGATAGGTGAGGGGTACAGTCTAAGATCACAGGGCCAAGTTGCTCACTGTCCCAAGTGCTTCATGCAAACTCTACACACTGAACTCAC
>NW_004524856.1:1048836-1063422 GCF_000260255.1 Octodon degus
ATTGCTTCTTTAATGTGACATCCTTGAGATACTTGGTGGCCTTTCGGATATGCATACCCTTGATGGCCTGGGCAGTTTCACGTGTGTTCTTAAAGTGAACATGAAGATTTGAGCCTCTTGATTTGCATGATTTTGTGGGGTTTTCTGGGTCAAGAGAGTAGCGAACCATTTTCACAGGTCACCTAAGGCCGCTTACAGGAAGAGCGAGGATGCACATTTTAAAGTGTGCAACGAGAGAGATTCTAATTAAATTGGTTCAAAGTAAAAGTCAGAGACATATCTATATATCTAAAATTCTATATCTATATCTATATCTATATTCTTTTAAGTTCCCAAAGTGATTCCAATGGCCAGCCAAAGTTGAGAACCATTGAATCACTTAACCAATTTTTAAAAAAAAATTTTTCATTTTAATAGAAAAAAAAGATAAAATAGCACTGAAACAGTTTCAAAACAGGTTAGTAGGACAGTTACAATAATTAATACATTGCATATTGTTGTCTTTGTAGTTATTCAGAGGACAAGATGTAAACATGATGTCTTGTCTAAATAATATTAGCACAAACCTTTCTTCTCATTGAACTAAGAGAAAGTAGCTGTATATCTATCCTAACTCTCTTGTATATGCATATATATTTTTTTCACTACAAAATGGTCCTTTATTTATATCCCCCTTTTTTGTTCTGCTTTGTCAGAGATGGCTGTTCCATTGCTGTTAGAGAAGCTGTATTTGGAGAAGTCTTTAAAGGACCTTTTCATTCTTGCTGCCAGTAAAAAATGTGCAACTGTCCTTTCACATTCTATAGGAATTTAAATTTTAGAACACCCATGGTTGTTGGAAAATAGCAGTTTCATTTTCTGTCTAAGGTATGTGATTTAGACAGATAGTGATGTTAAGCTTAACTGCCTCTAAAGATAATAATATCAGTAAGCTTCTCTTCTGGATGTTTAACAACTAAAGTTTGCAGACCAAAAATTAGACACATAGATGGGCTAAGAAGATAGCTAATATTTTGGCCCTAGCCCTTCAAGGTCAGTGAGGACTCAGGACATAAGGGAACCTCTGCTGTGACATCCTGTAACTAAGTGGTGGCCCAAATTTTCTAAACAAACTTTCTCAAACTTACCAGAACAAGTTTAAAATTTGATCATTCTCTCTCTCTCTCTGTCTCTCTCTCTCTCTCTCTCTCTCTCTCTCTCTCTCTCTCTCTCTCTCTCTCTCTCTCTCTCTCTCTCTGTCAACGCATGACAGGTTATTCAATTCATTTCAAGTATTCCAAAATACCTAAGGTTAAAAACCAAAACAAATACTGAGAGGCTGGGGAGATGGCTCAGTAGCATAAGCACCTGCCCAACAAACACAAAGCCCTGAGTTCAATCCCCAGAACAACAACAGAAAAGAAACAAACAAATACTGATTATTGGCTTGAGGGTGTTAGGGTTAGGATCTAAACTATTCCCCCTAACTTTCACGTACATAGAAGGTAACTGGATCATGGGGACCTATATTCATCAGTGCACTCATCCACTGAGGAGCTCATAGCTAAAAGTGTTGTTAGAAGGCGGGGGCCTGATCTGAAGCAGCGGGTCACTAGGCTTGTGACCACAAGGCTGTATCTCACTCACCAGCTTCTCCCTTCTCTCTCTGCTTCCTGGATACCATAGGTTGAGCACCTTTTTCTCGTCTGTGCCTCTCTGTCATCCTGTTTCTGCCCTGGAGACAGCCAACCATGAGCTAAAACCATAAGCCAAAACAAATCTCTTGTCTTTAAGTTGAGCGTGGTGGGTAGTTTGCCCCAGCAATGTGAACACGACTAAAACAGAGACTGATTGGTAAAAGTGGGGTCATCGCTGTGACTGTACCTGACCATGTGCTTCAGAAGCCCTTGGGAATTCACTGCAAGAGGAACTTCAAAGATTTTGCAGAAGTGGGCTAGAAAAGCCCTAGAATGTTGTAAGTGGTGGTTGATTTGTGATATTGGTCAGAGCTCAGACTTGAATACTGATAGAAATGTGAACAGTAAAGGCCAGGCTTAGGAGGTTTCAGCTGAGAACAAGAAATCCATGGGCAGTTGGAGCACAGGCTATGTATGTTGTGTTCGAACAGAACATTTGTGTGCATTTTACCCATGTCCTGAGTTTTTGTGGGAGATAAAAGATGAGGAATGACATGCCAATTAATCTAGCAGAGGAAACTGCAGAGCAGGCCCAAACTAAGACAGTGGAATAGATACTTCCAGCTGCTTTCAGTCCAATTTACAGTGAGAATCAGGAGCAAAAATCTACTTGAAAAGTTTTTAGTTTCACCCAGAAAGAAATGCTAGTAAAGTTGGAGCAAAGGAAAACAGAGAAGTATTAGCATTTTTAAAAAGTAAAATAATAGCATTTTTCAAAGTCAAGCCATTTGCATGAGAACAATAGGAAAGATGGCTTGAAGACATCTCAAGAATCTGCAAAACCCCACCCTTAAGGTTACAGAGTACAAAACCATAGAGCTTTTACTATGAAAGAGCTTCAGGATCCCTCCAGAAAGGCCACCTAAGGAGCTGGTTTCTCAGGAAATTGCTTTGCCCTGTATTTTGTCCCACTGAAGAGAAAGTGACTAAGACAAAGGGTAAATTTTTTAAAAAATCATACTTTATCTAATTTATAAGCTGCATGAGGACAAAGATTTTTGCCTGTCTCATTCACTCCTGTATCTCCAGTGCCTACAACAGTTCAGTTGGTTTTTTCAGGCTTCACAATCTTTCCACTTGCCACCATAAACAAATCAGTTTTAATTTCAATGACTCTATTTTTTGTTTTCCTAAACGGAAGTAATAATTCACAGGATAGTCTTGAGGACCACATGAGATAACATAACATAAAGTGCTTCGCAAATGAAAAAAATTCAAATGTTAATTTTGCAGAGAAAACTGCCATTTCCTTTTCTGTTCTTCCTGCGCTTCCCCAATCAATTTGTTTTTTTGTTTTTTTTTTTTTTTTGGTTTTTGGATTTTTTTTCATATTTTTTTAGGGAAGAGTCTACAGGGAGTTCAGGGTCTCACTACTAGATCGGACTCTTAGTGATTCTCATGTTTACAGCCTTCCAAGAGCTGGGATTATGAGATGGAAACCTGGCCCTGTGCGCCTGTTTGCAGGGGCTTTAATCCTCTGAGCTATTTGGCCTGCCCTTCCCCCAATCAATTTGAATGCCTTTTAGTCCTACCAAGTGCAGTCCTGCTGAATCTCCTCATCCCACTCCAAAGCCCTGCACCAGACCCTATCCCAACAAGGCCACTCCCTAGCGACGGTCAAAACACATTCTTTCCCCACTTCAAGTTCAGTACAACCTATTCTCCACTAACTGTGATGAAGAGCATGGACACGGATCCAAATGCTGCGTCTTCGATTTACTAAACCTCCTTTTTCTTATTGGCACTGGAGATGGAACCCAGGACCTTGTACATGCTGAACACACACTCTGTCAGAGAACTACACCCCCAGGCTTATCTAACTCTTAAGGAAATTCTCTATTCTTCTGAGCCTGTTTTCTCATCATGAAATATAGAGACAATAATTAATTTTATTATGCAGTTGTTGTGAGAATAAAATAAGTTAATAATGTACATATGCCATGTACATAGAAAACTCCCAAATATGATAATAAAAGCCATCAGTTTTTTTGCAAAACTGTGTTTTAAATATGGAAATAATTTTTTTAAATGCATTTGGTTGTTACAGGGTCTTACTACGCAGCTTGGACTCGTAGTGACCCTCCTGTTTTCAGCCTCCCCAGTGCTGGAATTAGAGGTGTGCACCACCATGCCTGGATTTGGTGGCCAGCTCTGCTTGCCCTGGGGGTGAGGCTGGCACAGCATGTGGTACAGGGCATGACCCCAGGTCCCTACATTTGCCTAAGCAGGTACTTAGTCCCCTGAGCTATCTTGCCAGCCTTAAATAACTTTTTTTTAAAAGAGAATGACAATTTAAAAGGGGGTGTTCTCATCAGGTCCAAAATTAAGACGAGCTGATCCAGCTTTGACATGGGTCACTTTCTGTTATCTGTAACTTATTTGGCTGGCCAAATGCAGTGCACAATCATACTACTCCCTCTGTCTGTTAGTCATTCAGCAAGTATGTACTGAGCACTTACTGCATACCAGGGCACTGGAGAAATACAGACAGGGGAAAAATATAGTCCTCGGGGAGTCTGTGGGAAATGAGCTCTTAAAATAAAAGACTATAGACTGAATACTACCAGCCATGTAGCACTGGTATTGCAGACAAAAGACCTAGGACTCAATAAACCACTACTTGGGCATTATGAGGTACACAATATTGGTAATAGCAAAAATTACAAATTGTATAAGGGAAAGCATTAACAAATACAACAGATTTATTGGATAATAAGCAAAGGTTGAAAAAAATACAAAAACCCATCTCATCCTAGGTCATTTAATCATTCAAAAATATTCATAGCATACCTACTTCTAAATGAAGAGGGATGACTCAGTCACTGTCCCTGCCCTCAAGACTGATAATAAATATATGACATTGAAGGGTGGCTTTTCTATTTACAAATGTTGGGGGCCTGGCCCTAGCTCCATTCTTTAAGTGGCTGTTTCCACAATGATGGCAGCCTCAGGTTACTGTAGTTCGATCCCCACAACACTCCAGCCATCCAAAAGTGCCCTGAAGGCATTCAAGGAGAAAAAAAAAAAGAGGCCTTACAAATGTTACACACACACACACACACACACACACACACACACACAGGATTTCATCTGATCCTCTTGACAGAAAACAGTTATTACCTCTATTAGCAAGCACTGGTGCCAAGCATATAACCAGGGCTTCTTCCTGTACCCAAAGACCAACTACCAGCTCATGACCATCTAATCTAGCTCTAATTTCTTTTGTGCCAGAGGAGTTCCTTGGCTCTCATCTGAACCTACTGGGATCTAAATGCTCAGTAGTTCCATAATATCTCCAAATCCCCACACCTTTAAGACAGGTTTTAACTCCTTCAGGTACAGGGCCCTAACTTCTACTTTTCCATTCATCTTAGGCCAAGGAAAAGCCAGGGTGCTCTTCTAAGTTCCAAGAGAGTCCTGTTTACTTTCAAGAAATGATAAAGGAAAAGAAATCAAAATGGATTCAAGGAGGGCCAATACATGTAGGCAGGCTCTGCCTCAAATGCCTGGCCCCAGGCTGAGCCACCTGGAGGAAACAAGGGTTCCAATGGGGAAGAAAGCATGGGAGTCAGAGAAGGTTGTAAAGAGGAGAGAGTGTCTGAGTGCGAGTCGTCAAGGATGCATAGCAGTTTTCTGGAAAACAAGAGGAAAAAGCTAAGGAAGACTTCCCTACATCTGCGCCCTATGCTTTTCCCATGGTGATCCGCAGTGTGGTGCTTTCCTTCCACACTATCTTCTCCACTCAGAAGCCAGCAGTAAGTCTTATGACCATTATCTGGCACAGAGCCTGCCACGGGTTCAGTACAATGATCCAGGTAGGAATTAGCTCTTGGAGCCAGCTCTAAATAACCAGATTAGAGATAAACTACTTTCCTTTATTAAAAAACAGAAAAATTAAAGGAAAAATATCTCAGGTATGCCCAAACTCAACATTTTAAAGGCAATTCAACAGAACACAGCAACATTTTTAAGTGAGAGTTAAGTGTGAAGTGATGGAGTGTTGGTTTTTCCACCTAGAGCCCAGAAGTCACAATGAAGCTACCGTGATTAACAAGCTGCCCAGGTGTTTATAAAGAAAGTAAACATTCAGCCTACAACTGAGACAGGAGCCAGGGAGATAGCTTGATCGATGGTCTAAGCACCTGCCTGGCAAGTGCAAGGACCAGGGTTTGATCCCCGGTACTGCATGCCATGCAGGCCCCACGCTGAGCAGGCCACCGGAACCAGGCGTGGTGGTGCATGCCTGTAATCCCAGCACTAGGGAGGTTGAGGCAGGAGGATCATTATGAGTCCAAGCTGTGTAGTGAGACTCTGTACCAAAAAAAAAAAAAAAGATTTAAAAAATAAAAAAGAACTTGGAAGGCAGACATCACCAGAGAGAAAGTGGTCCAGCCTGGAGGGATGCAGCACAGATAGGGCAAGCAGCAGCAGGGCAAGTTAAGTGGGTAGGGCTCAAGGGGAGGCCTGCAAATTCCTCAAGAGCAAGACCTATCTCTGACAAACTTCTGCATGTCTGATGCCTGGTCCTGCCTTGCACCACAAGACAGTTTGTCCTGTCCAACAAGTTGTATTCTACAAGGGCATCCAGCAAAAGGGCCTCAAGTTAGGGTTACAATTTAGTCAATTTGATGCCCTGTCTGACTATCTAGGGAGGAAGGGGCACCTTTATTTCATTGTTTTGCCCCAAAATGGTGACCTTTTTTCCATAATTTTATTGAGAAACAAATAGCAATGACACAGTTTCAAACCAAATTGGTAGGACAGTTTCAATAATTAACACATTGCATACATTCTTCCTAGTGGTTAATTGCTGTACAAGATGCAGACATGATATCCTATTTACAAACACTATTAGAACAAATCCCTCTATTCATTAAGAGAATGTAACTGTATATCGATCCTAGCCATTTGAAGACACAGATACAAAATGGACATTCATTTGTATTCCCTTTTTGTTGTTAAGTTCCATTATTTGAATATCATAGGTGTGTAAACTCAGCAAAATATTCTAAAAGAGTCCAGTAACCCATAATAGTATTGGGTCTTCTGCTTCACTGGCAATGTCAGAAATTGTTGACCTGAGTCCCCTACAGCTCAACATAACAGCATGGCTTTACTTCTTATACTTCGTTTTTATACTTTTCTGCTGGATGGTTAAGACCAAGGTAAAAAGAAAAAAAAAAGATCAAGGTAAAAAGAAAAAAAAGATCAAGATAAAGCAAGACCCATAAAATTGGTCTAATCAGAGGATGCTCCATTTTCTAATAGTCATGCTCAGAAAAGGTGCCCTTGTCTAAAAGTTCCACCAAAATGGTGGCTTTTCCTATTGGTCCACCAAGAAGCAGCACCCTTTTGCCATTCCTCTACTTAGAGGGAACACATTTGCCACAAATGCTAGCAGCTCCCACGGCATCCAAGAAGAATGCAGTGGACTTTTCCTGGGATAGAGCGATTCCTCATCTTCACTGTACCTTTCCCTCCCCACTCCCGTCTCCATGTGCGTCAAGTAGTCTGGCAGCTACAGCCACAAAATATAAAACCTCTCTTCAAGTGAATGACATTTCTTTCCTAAATCTACTGTTTTCATTAACCTGGAGTTACAGGGAAAAAAAGGCTCTTTCAGAATGGGAAGTGAACTTATATAACCCATTATTCTAAGACTTAACACAAGCTGGAAGTTGGAACTCAGTGAGACTTCACTATCCAGAATTCTCAACAAATGAGTTCTCTTCATAGCTACATTCCCTGGCAGTGGGAATAGTCACCACTTTTCAGTGCTGAACCTTCTAATTCTCACCATTTTGAGTAGAACTTTTTCTGAAAACATACTTTTTACCCTTCTTAAACAGATTTTTCTTTTTAAAAATTTTACTAGAGGCATTTTTTAAAAATATAACTGATAAAAGTACAAAAATTATACATATTAATCAATTTTTTTAAATCAATTTTGAAGACAAGTCTTCACAACATGTTTACGTTATACAGTCTTTCCTTTCCTTTCCTTTCCTTTCCTTTCCTTTCCTTTCCTTTCCTTTCCTTTCCTTTTCTTTTGAGATAAGGTCTCGCTATATTGCCCAGACTGTTCTCTCACTCCTAGGTCCAAGTACTCCTCTGCCTCAGCCTCTTGAGTAGCTGTGACTATAGACTTAAGCCACTACTGCAGCCAGCTACACGTACAATATATAAATCAGGTTAAACATACCTGCTTCTTCAGACATTTGTCATTTCTTTATGGTGAAAGCTTTCAACAGATTCTTCTTGATTTTGTACCATCCTTGGCATTTGGTATAGCTTGAGAGGCAAATCATAGTATTACCTTTAACATCTCTCTTTTCTGACCATAGCAGGGAGGAAACAGGCCAAAAGTGCCTCCCTTATTTCTTCCCTTTCCCTTGGCCTCTTTGTCCCAGTATTCCCCAGGAAGTTTCTGACAGAGTTAACTAAGTGAATATCTCAGGACCCTGAAATAGCCATGGGTAGGCTATACAGGAGACATCCAAACACACAGCCACTGACCCCAGAGATGACTTTGGGCCAGTTCTCCTCTCTCCGGGTGCCTGCTGATCTAGATCCACATTCTAAAGGCATTTATGTTGAGATCAAGAAGGGAAAACAAAAGATGCTCTTTTTTCTAAATTCCATTTGTTAGAGTGTATATGGAATGCGAAATATTCAACACATGTATACATTTGCTCTCCATTGTGTGCACTATTATGGACAAAATAATCTACTGTATTAAATGGAGTACCACATCAGAAAATGCGGTAAAGTATGGAGTCTAATGTACACATTGATGGAGGAGTCACTATTTCAACTTCCATTTGTAATATCTGACATGACCTAGCTGAGAGCACTAACTAGTACAAGACAGGAATCTGGCCTTTTGCCTGCACTCCTGACAAATGTACACACGGTAGAGCTTTTATATTTTATTACAAAGAAAAGTTGAGTTTGACCTGATGTAGGAACCCAACCTGGTATTATCATGAGTGGCATAAGTGGCTATAAAATAGGAAAACAAAATTACTGTCTTCATTTAAAATACTAGTAGAGCCAGGTGTGGTGGTGCATACTGATAATCCCAGGGCTCAGTAGCTGAAACAGGAGCATCACTGAAAGTGTGAGGCCAGCCTGAGTTATAAAGCAAATTCAAGGTCAGCCTGAACTGCATAGTGAGACCTTGTCTCAAAAAATAAAATAAAATGTCACTAATTTATGATGACCTGTCATAAGCAAAAAATATGTAAAATGAAAGATAACTTAACATACATTTATTATTTTCATTAATGCAATAAAGGGTTTCATTTTTTCTAATGTCATTTGTTCTTATATAGAATTAAAGTGTATTACTTCACTTTGTAGTGTTACTGTTTGCAATTAATTCATACACGAGAACATTTTTAGTCAGTTATTTTAATCTAAGCCCACACTATAGCTCATGTTCATTATGCACAACATATTATAATTTATAAAAGATTATATGATCAACAGCTGAGTATGTAGTGTTTGCCTAACACCTGTAAGGCTCTAAGTTTTATCCTTAGGACAGAAAAAAAAAAAAAGATTATATGGTCAAAGAGGTTGGGAAACTGGCCTGGTCTCTTCCAGCTGTAACTGTCTATAACATAACAAGCCTTCTTCTCACCAGCTATACAGTAGAACCACTTGGGAACCTTTATGAAGGAGTGATTCCTAGGACTCCTCCCCCAGAAATTCTGTTTTTGTTTTTTGTTTTTGTTCTTATTTTTGTTTAGTTTTTTTTGGAACCAGGGATTGAATTCAGGCCCTTGTGCTTGCCAGGGAAGCACTTATTCTACTGAGCCATCTCCCTAGCCCCAGAAATTCTGGTTTTCTTGGCGTGAGGTAGGCCACAGCATGAGTAGCTTTTCAAAGCTCTCCAAGTGATTTGCTTTTCGTCATCAGTGTCTAGATAACATTATGTACTTTCATTAAAAACTGAAAAGTGCAACCAGATAAGCAGTGTGAAAGATTCTACACAGGGGAATGACTAAATGGCCTGGAGGTTGGATGTCTTGGAGACACTGCCAAGATGTGCTCATGACCTTCCTGGTTACAAGCTCAGGGTGAGTTAGGCCTGTAGGACCTTTAGGCAAAGTGATTGATACATCCTTGAAATACTCTTAGGCATCATAGGTTTTGTGAGAAAAAGATGTCTCGTCACCTATCAGTCAAATTAGTTCTATAAAACAGATAAACCTAACCAGAAGCCATGCACACTTCCACAGGCAAAGAGAACCAAGCCAGAAAGCCACTTGCACAAGCACTCTGCTCAAAAGCACGAGATGTTGCTGGGCTGGTTGCTCTGCATCTGTTCTCTGACACTTCATGAGAACCCTCCATTGGCATTCCAACCTGGCAGGTTCCATGGTCGGCCAGCACCATATATTCTCAGTGACGGTAAATACATCTCAAGGCTGCCAGGACTTTCACTGGTGCCTCAGTTTCAGTTCCAAAAAAAATGCTTCCCCCCTTGGTTAGCAAAGCAGCGAACAGATGCCAGTGGGGGAGAAGGAAAGGGAGAGTCAAAGAAAATGAAAATCCTTGGGTTGGTAGAGATGAGCTGACAGCTCCAAAAGCATGCTGCAGCTCCTCGGTGGGCACACAGGTATTCTTCACATATTCTTAAAAAATGGAAGAAAGGCTGCAATTTGGAGCTGTCTAGGAAATACTATAATTTTGCCTGGATAGTACCCCCAGCCAGGAGTTTCAAAAGACGTCATGAAATTTCATCTGCTTGACTTGTATCTAGTGATGGTGTTGTATTATCATGACATATGTGCCAAACATCTTACATACATTATTTTGGATTCTCACAACAACTCTCTGAATTTCACGGCATAAACCCCATTTTACAGATGAAGAGCTATGGCTCAGGCACATCAGTCAGCAAATAAGTGCTGGGCTAGTGGAACTTAAACTCATAGCTACTGAATCCAAATCCCAAGACCCTTTTTCTTAACAAGCCATCCATTTTTGTTTGTTTGTTTTGTTTTGTTTTTTGGTGGAACCGGGGATTGAACTCAGGCCCTTGCACTTGCCAGGCAAGTACTTAATCTACTGAGCCATCTCCCAGCCCCTTTGCTGTTTTCCTTTTTGTTTTTGTTTTTTCTTTTATGGTGGAACCAGGGATTGAACTCAGGCCCATTCTACTGAGCTTTCACCCAGCCCTCAACATGCCATCCATTGATTGTGCCTATCAAAAGCAATAAATACTCATTTGGGAAATTTGGAAAAATAAAGAATGGTATAAGGGAATAACACTCCACATTAGCTTTCTGTCTCTGTGACAAAATACCTGAGATAACCAACTTAAAAGGAAGGAAGGTTTATTTTGGTTCACAGTTTCAGTTGATGATCACTTGTTTCTGTCTATAGCAGCACAGTACATCACTGTGGCAAGAACACATAGCAGAAGATTCGTGATTTCTGTCTGAAGCCAGCAGAAGAACCCTCAACTGACCGACAACACAATGACCAGTAGGCCTCACCTCCTAAAGGTTCTACTTCCTCCCAATAGCACCACAGGCTGGCAGCAGGCCTTTAACTTGTGAGCCTTTGGAGGATACTCAAGACCCCAACTGAGTTCCACAATCCCATCACCTTGAAAGAAACTATTGTTAGCATCTTCACATATGCTCTGCCAGTTTCTCTTTTACATGAGCTTGTGCTTTATTTTGGATAATATTATAAATGCAAATTTATTCCTGGATTTTCTACTTAGCATTATTTTATACACTTCTACATAACCTTATATATTTGTTTACAGCATATTTTTTCTTTTTTTTTTTTTTCTTCTTTTTTTATGACACCAGGGATTGAACTCAGGACCCTGCACTTGCCAGGCAAGTGCTTATTCTACTGAGCTATCTCCCTGGCCCAGCATAGTTTTTCATAGCTGTATACTACCCTACCACAGACCAAGAGAAATATATATATAACTATTCTCCTATTTTTGAATGTTTTGTTATTTTTATTTTCAAAATATTATTTTTCCCACAGTATCTTATCATTCCCTTGGCATTAAGGTCCTGAAAGTGGAATTTCTGGGTCAAAAGAGACAGACACACAGTAAATAGCAATAACGATGCTTCTTGCAAATGCAGAAGGCCACAAGCATGTTAGTGAAAGGAGACCTCAGTCACCTCCAAGCCTCCCAGTTGGGAAGAACAATCATGGTTTGGTTTTTTGCAAGTACTGGAAATCAGACTAAATTATCAGGCAGCTAATTACACTGTTCTCAAGAAGCAAGTGATTCCAGTCAAAGTAAAAGCAGCTGATACATTTTAAAAACTCCTCTTTAACTCTATTTTTCAATGGAAAATAAACCATTTTTCCTAGGCTTGTGGGAGTAGCTCACTGGTAATATGCTTACTTAACATGCTCAAGGCCCTGAATTCGAGTTCCAGCATCTCAGAAAAAAGAACATTTTTTTTCTGATTTTTCCTAGATGATTTGCAGACCATTCTAAAGAAACTATGTTACTTAGAAAGAAAAATACTGTAATAATAAAATATGTAGTCAAACCTCAAATGTTACCCTCACAGAAAAGTAAGAACATATGTATTTAGCTTCGGTGTCCAACTGGATTCACACAGTTGGGTAAACAGAGGCAGGTAGATTTTGCTTCATCTCTCTTTTTCCCTGTGAGAAGTCCCTCCTGGTCTGGTCTTCTCAGAGAGGCATGAGCCACGGCTCTGCAAAGCAGGAAGGGGCCGAGGTTGCCCAAGTCTACTCTACCCCAGGAAGATGAAAACTGAATGTAGATTAGAAACTTCACAGTTAACATCACAACTTCATTTTAACCTTTCCAAGTCTCTCTGGTCTCCAATGCCTCAGCCAAAAAAAAGGGGGGGGGTTATGAGGACCTTCCTGCCCTGCCTCTACCCCAGGGACCCGTTCTGAGTTGAAAGATGCCTTGTACCCTCTGCTCCTGAATTGCTCACAGTTATTTCTTCCCAACATCAGCTATCTTGTACATCCAAGACCTTGCACGGTGGCTTTCTGAGCTGGGAATTCCCTCCCCAACCTTCTGCAACTGGCCAGCTCCAGATCAGCCTTCAGAACTCAGCCATCACATCCTCCAGGAAGCTTCCCCACCTCCCTGCTGAGTCAGGTGTGCCCTTCTGTCTTCCCTTCCCTGGAGCCTCAAGCTGTGTCTCCACAGCGGGAAAGTTATCTGCCCTTTTCACTGGGCTGAAGGCCAGCATTCTGGTTCATTTCCATATCCCCAGAAAGGAGCACAGGACCACCCTAAGGTCAGGGAGTCTGTAAATGTGGGCTGGCTAAAAAGAAAGATGAAATGCAGTTTAACAGGTGTAGTATTTATTAAGTGCCTACTAAGTGCCAAGTGCTGTTTTAGGAGCTGGGGATATGGCAAGGCAAACACAGAAAGATCTCCTTCATACATTTTGTTGAGGTGCTTACATTTTAGAAAGAGAGAGAGGGAGGGAAGGGAGGGAAGAATGGAGGGAGGGCAAGGAAAGGCAAGGAAGAAGCTACCTAATTGAGCAAATCTCCCAAGTTAAAGGACTGCTATCAGGTGGTCTCATGTATACCCAGACCCACTGCCTATCACACTCAGCCTAGGTGTGAGCCACTTGTACAGACACTTAACACATAACTCTTACTTGTGGCATTATTAAATTAGCCTCACCCATTTGATATTCCCATCCTGAGTAGTGTATAATTTGTTGGAAATGAAGATCATCGTGTGTGTGTGTGTGTGTGTGTGTGTGTGTGTGTGTGTGTGTTGAACCAAGACTTTCACACTGAGCTATACCCCCGGCATTTTCTAAATTTTTCTAGAATTTCAGAACAAAGTCTTGCTAAGCTGCTGAACTGCTCAGGCTGAACTTGTCATCCTCCTACCCCAGTCTCCCAGAGTATGGAATTACATGAGTGCATCACCATGCCTGGCTTGAAAAACGTTGTCTTAACTGAAGTCAATCAAATTTATTTCAGAAAGACAAATACTAGCCGTTTAGACTGATGGGGGCATATAGATAAAAAGGAATAAGTTCTAATGTTCTTTAGCATAGTAGCATGACTGGAGTTCACAATAGCCTTTAAGCTATTTTATGAATAACTAGAAGAGAGAAGCATGCAGTCTCAAAACATGATGTAATAATATGGAGTTAGAAATATTATACTGATTTTACCAGTTCCTACTATATACATAGGTTGAAATGTCACACTGTACTCTATAAATGTATACAATTATGCGCTAATTAAACTTTTTTTCAAATGGCTAGTGAACTGGAAAGGCTAACTACCCTTATCTGATCATTATCACACTGTGACCTATACATTTGTATAATTCAGAAGAAAACTTCAGGGCCAGCCAGATAGCTCAGTGAACTAAAGTGCCTGCTTAGGCAGAGTGCAGCAGCAGGGGTTTCGATCCCGGGCCTGCTGTGCCAGCCCCGCCCCCGGGGTGCACTGAGGCGGCATTTGAGACTGGGCATGGTGGTGCGCACCTGTAATGCCAGCACTTGGGAGGCTGAAAACAGAAGAATGACTATGAGTTCAATCTACGTAGTGAGACCCTGTAGGCCCTGTACCAAATACATTAAAAAAAATTCAATGGTGGCTTATCTTAGTGAAATCATGCAGTTCTATAGAGCAGAGAAGAACTCACAGCTTGAACCAGGAGGGCTGGGCCAGTGGTCCCTGACTAAGAGCAGGAGATTCTAGAGGGCCACGTGTTGGCAGAAGAAGGCCATTACTTAGCAGATCCACCTTTTGCTGAATTAGCACTACTCCTCATATATGTGAAAAATAAAATTCTCAGGTTTAAAAATACAAATGCAGGGGCTGGTGAGATGGCTCAGTGGTCTAAAGCACCTACTTAAAACAAGCTTAGCAAAAAAGCACAGGGACCACGGTTCAA
>NW_004524856.1:1065440-1071154 GCF_000260255.1 Octodon degus
TAATAAAATAGCAGAAAATAGGGTGTGGAAAGGTAGGGTAGTGTCCAAATTGGATTGAAACGGTACATGTATAAAGATGGCAGGAAGATCAGGAGAAAAGACCCCAAAGGAAAGGTAACCATCGAAGGACAGTGTCAGGTCACTGGCCAGCCACCCTCACCCGCCTGAAGATCCTTTCTCCAGAGCAATTTTCCACTCAAACCATAAGGGAGACTCTGTTGCTCTGGGCAATGGCACACACCTGTAACTCCAGCTACTTCAGTTGGCTAAGGCAGGAGGATCACCAAATTTGAGACCAATCTGAGCAACACAGTGAGACTTGTCTCAAAATTTAAAACAAAAAGGAGACCATGTTTTGCTTTGACAAGGGAGCCTAGTGCCTCACATCTGCCTTCTCCTCTCCAGGGCCATCTTATCTTCTAAGTAGAAAGTATGGAAACCACAGGGGTCTGGCTTTACAGCTCCCTCAGTGATGAGCGACAGCAGAGTCATTCCTCATCCTGGACAAGTTCCAGGTAAAGAAAATGCCAGAGCAGTGAACAACTGGCCCTGAACTGAGCTTGACTGCACCAGGCAGAGCACGGGCTGGGAATGTCAGAAAGCCTGGCTTCTAGGTCAAGGCCTTACTGTCACCGACTTGCTACACGACCTGGTCAGTGCCACATTTTGATAGGCAGATTGAATACATGCGTAAGCTACCACCAGCAGGTGTACGAGAGAGATGGGGAGGAGGGGAGAAAGAATCTAGTAAGCAGCTATTTTAATTTCAACATGCAAGTGAGTTTTGAATCATTTCCAAAAAAAGTAATGTTTTATGTGAAAATTTCTATTCCTTTCATTTAGGATTACATATGTGGAAGCCCTAAAATCTTTTTAGCACTCGAGGCTACTAACAGTCTTGATCCAGCTGGATGACTCTGAGAAGGTCCCTTCCTCTTCTGGGCCTGAGTTATCAAAAGCTAGCGTGCTCACAACGATTAGTTGACTGAACTGTTAGTGCTAGGTCGTGTAAATAAACTCACCCATGCCAGAGAACTCCAGCTAGGGACAGGTGAAACAAATGTTTCCTCCTGAAACCTAATCAGCTTCATCAAGATCAAAGTTGAGCCCAAGAACCACAATTTTTTTACTACATTTTACTAATCTGACATCTTGACATTTTTATCACTTTAGTTGGTTGTGTCTCTAAAAAAGGAGAGGATTAAGTTTCTTGTTTCCAAAGTGGAAGAAATTCTAGTGGACATTTTGGTGTACAGACTTCCAGGGAAGATGTTTTCAACACGTGGAAACATCATGAAGCAAAACAGGAATTTCATGATATTTAAAATAAAATGGAGGGGCAGAGAGTTTAGCTCCACAGCAAAGCTCCTGCCTGGCAAGTGTGAAGTCCTGAGTTCTATGCCTGGTTCCAAAAAAGCAAAAAAATTAAAATAAAAAGGAAAGTGGAGAAAAGAAAAGAAAAGAAAAGAAATGTATTTGTTTCCCCTCCTTATCTTGTCAACCCACCATCCCAAGGGTCCCTGAGGATGAAAAGTAAGACAGAGATAAAATAAATCCTGGCAAAGTGTCTGTCCCAAATGCCAAAAAGATCCTCCATGCTCCATCCAACTCAAGAGGCCATCTCCTCTCCTCCTTATTTTTTCCCATTTTTGTTTTTTATTAGTACATGTTTACATAGTACATGTTTGCATACATTTCTCGCAGGGAGTTGGTGCATGTACATAACACATCTCAATTCTGTTTTTCATCCGCTTTTCCTCCACTCCCTCCCAACCCCCCTTGAGCAAAGATGGTCCTACTCAGAGTGCCCACGCCTCATCTTGTGATAAACCCTCTGAGTCTGAAGATGCAGGTTTCACCTCCACGTGGATTTACACCAGCCTCCCCCAACCCTCGAATTATGATTTAAACATAAATAAACCAGCTGTCTTTTCTGATTTGGAGCCAGGGTTGCCGCAAAGTTGGAAAATCAAGAGGTAGGAATTTCATGTAATGATGAAGAGGGAGTTTCCACCATGGACCCTACTAGCTGTATTGAAGCCAAAATAATTGCAAGAAGCAACGGAGCATCTTTCCCACAGCAAGTTCATGTGCTAGGGTAAAATGATAGCTCTCTGGTGTTATTATACATACCAACAGTCATCTAGTGCTTCAGTGACTTCCTAGATCTCAAAGGAGATATTATACCCCCAGGCTGATGGCCTGATTGCTTTTGTAATTATCATCTAAACACCTACAAACATTAAATAGATCTCAAAGGGAGGAACTGAAAAACTTGGATTGACTCAGCATATGGCAGCAGGCATGGAGCTATATGCCACTGGTTTTGACCATACCATTCTTGAGATGAAATGCACAGAATACAGGTCATAGATGCAACAGAATGGTCACATCGAAAGCCAGATTTGGGGAAAAACTCAATTTACAGGTAGTACCACGCCTAGGGCACGGCAACTGCTATGGATCCAGAGCCATAGAGGCCTAATGCAGTCCTGAGTGCATTCCCCTTCTATTCCCAGCCCCCCTTCCATGCCAGTCATAAGAGCTTCTAGGGCAGTCTCAAAGGGGTTCAAGTTACCAAAGATCAGCCTTTAGTGGCTGAGAGGGTGTTGCCAGGCAACTAGGCCAGTCTGGTCCCGCTCCTGTAACCTTGAAGATGGTGGAGGCATGACCTGTGATAGTAGAGAATCACTTGGACTCCTTCATCATCCACTTTCTCTTCTACCTCATTTTCCTTTCCCTGTCCTCTCTCTACTGCTTCCTAGGGTCCCAATCCTGCCATGAAACTGCAAGTGTGACATGCCATTATTCAGCCCCTCCATGCCAGCCAAGCTGTCCCTGCAGGGAAGCTACAAGCTGTTGCCCTGTCAGCTGTCATTCATTCAGGCCACACTGCTTCTGAGCCTTCCTTGCTCTTCCTGCCCCTGTGGTTGAAAGCAATAGCTAGGGGAAGAATACAGGTGGTAATTTAGTCAGATGGAAGGTATGTGTGGTACAGTGTTGGCCAGAAATGCTGGCTCCCAGCAGAACAGTCAGGAAAGGAGTGAAAGCGCCAGCAGGAAAAGATACTGGGAAGAAGAAAAGGCAAGACCTGACTATATCTAGATGTTTGTTTGCTTGTTTGTGGCCAAAACCTAATATTCAGCCTGCTGGACACCTTGTTGAAACTTATGCATAAGCAACAAGGGAGTGCCAGATGGTACACTGTTATCCTCCCCAATTCTCTTTTCATTTGGCACTTCCACTTAGACCATTGCTGAGAAGGCCTAATCTAAGTGCTATGCCATCATAGCTCCTGAAGAGAAAATGTGCACTAGGAACCTCAAGGGAAGTCTAGGATAGAGCATCAGACTAGAAAATGGAAAATTTGACCTTCTGGCCAACTTACAAAGGTAGCCATGTTCCAGTTATGCAGCAGTCCTGGGGGCGGGGTACGCTCCAAGCTGAACAACATGCATATTCTCAAAGGCAAATGGTCATGCTACAAATGAGAAATGACCACTCTCCCAGCTCTTGCACACAAGAAGCCAAACCAATGGCAATTTATATTAAGAATTGTTCCCTTTCCTTAAAAGACATCTATTGCACAATCCCATCTTTTTCTAACCAGCTAGGGCTATGGGTAACTTGGTGAAGCCATGCCTTCCCTCCCGAGGAAATAGCTGACTGATTTTGCAGACAGAAAGGTAGAAAAAGCAGAGCCTCTTCCTTGGCCTGGACTGATCCTGCTGAACTCAGTAGGTGGCTTTCTGAAAACTGTGCAAGGATTTAGAAAACTATTGTCCAAACTGTCTTATCAAATTTCTCCTAGACTAATCCTGGTAATAAGTGAGATGGGGGAGACCAAGAAAAAAGACCTTATTACTCTTTTTGTTAACTGAGAGCCACCCAGACCTAGGGCCCCAGCTTTCCCAGTCCCCTGCCTTGCAGAGGTTTCTGACTCTGTGTGCATGTTGCATCTGGCAGTCATCTGGTCTCCCACCTTCCTTTTCTCATAGAAAGCATTTCATTTTTCTCCACCAGAGCCCCATGCCATCTAGACAGAGACCTTTAGGAAGATAGGGACTAGGGCATCTGATTCCTGTCCTGAAGGCGTGAGGTTTGCAATAGACAGGCGCTGATCCATACAGTTCTCTCCCAAGACAGCTAGAGGCTTGCAGTCAAAAGCCACCCAATAGCCATCTCCTGCCTTCATCTAAGATTTTCTGGTCACACTGTTCCTTCTCTCCCCTAACTTTCTGGAGCCACCAACTGGCCCTGGATCCTGGCCTGTTGCAGCTGTGGTTAGCATTTCCAGCTTACTCAGTCCCTTTGCTTTCAGCAGAGGTCCCACACTCTAAGGGGGCGCTTCGTTTCTACGGAGAAGATCCTCCGTTTAAAATATAGGGATCCAAAGCAGCAAAGGCCAAGGGCCTGCGCTATCTGCCTACCCTCTCACTGATCCTGTGTGCTTGGCCAGGGCACCTCTGAGACCTGGCGTTTCTCAGGCACAGCTGTTTCCTAAAGTGAATGCGCTTCAGGAAACTAATGACAGTTCCTTGAAATGATTCTCTGCAGCAAATCTGTGCAGCCGGACCTTAGCCGCAGGGGGTCAGGGAAGCCCACTGCAGTTTCCCCTCCCCTCAGCTGGCCACTCCCCAGCGCCAGGCCTGAAACGTGCTGCGAGAAGCAGGCGGGAGAGCGCTCTGATGCTCCAGAGAGTGAGCGGCGTCCACGCTGCAGCGCGAAGTTGCACACGTTCAAAGGCAAGAGACGCCGCCGCCTGGCTCCTGCCGCAGAGTAGGTAGCGGGCGGCTCGGGAGCGCTTTCTGAAGTGGCCAGAGTTCCTGGAGCCAAGCAAAGAAGCCGCCGACGCGGCCATTCCACTCCCGACGCCACAGTGATCTGGACGCCTCGGTGCTGAGGGCGGCGCCGAACCGTCCTGGACCCTGCGGTCCCCCCTCTCCCCCCAGAGCCCAGGAGGCGGCCGCTGACTCCAGAACCAGCCCCTCTAAGGGCACAGGGCCACTCAGGACGGCACAACCAAGTCCATGAGCAGGAAGTGGCAGCGTTGGGTTAGGGCATGTGGGAAGGGGTCGGGGAGACGTTACCCCCGCCGCACCAGGAGGCGAGGAGAGGCAGGGAGAATCTGAGAGAGGTGGACGCGGAGCGGCGCGCTGGTGGCACCCCCGAGGCGGGGCAGACGCGGGCCGCGGGCGGCGGGGCGGCGCGCACTTTACCTAGCTCTCCGTCGTCCTCCGGGCCAAGCAGGCGGCAGGGAAGGCGGCGGCGGAGGCGCACGGTGCGCCGGTACAGGCTGTCGGTGCGGCATCCCAGGGCCAGCAGGTGCCCCTCTAGGTCCCCGAGCAGAGCCAGCGAGTGGCCACAAAGGTCGGCGAGCTGCCGGAGTAGGCTGAGCGCGGCCAGGTGGCTCACGTCGCGAAGCTCGGCCAACGGCTGCGGTGGATTGCGCGGGCACAGACGCTGGGGCACCACCGTGCGCCGGTAGAACGGCATCCCGGGCGCGGGCGCAGGGGACCAGCCGGGAGGCGCGGCCAGCTCGCCCGTATAGGCGCCCCTGACCCGCGGACCCCTGAGCGGCGGCCCCAGCTCCGGGTCTAGCAGGCCCCTGGGCGTGGACAGGCAAGCGAGTGGGCGCCAAGGACGCCGGTCGGGTGGGCGGGCTGATGGGTTCACAGCCTAGAGCGCCGGTTCCCTCCCCCCCCCCCCCCCCC
>NW_004524856.1:1071254-1085431 GCF_000260255.1 Octodon degus
CTGGGCTCCTCCTCCTCCTCCTCCCCTCCTTTCTCCTCCTCCTTCTCACTCTGCGACTTCGGGATCCCACACACGCACCTTTTTTTTTTTTCTTCTTCTTCTTCTTTTACGGTCAGAGATTCGCAGATTAACGCTTGATCCTGGAGAGGAGGGAAGTAGAAGCAGAAAGACAGAGCCGGAGCATGAAAAGAAGGAAGGGGAGGCCGTGGTGATGTTCAGGGCAGGATGTGTGCCCGTGTCCTTCCTCCTGCGGAGCTCCAGGTACTGAGGGTGAAAGTTGTTTTCGGTTAGCTTTTAAAGTTCAACTTTTCCTTCGGAAGTACTGAAAACTGAACCGCGCGGGGGCCTACAACAGCAAGGAACCATAAGAGAACGACCGATCAAATAGTCTTCATTCTTGTAGCATTGGTTCCTCAAACCTATACTGTGGCATTCAGCCAGCTAGGTTAGGCTATGAGTACAACAGGCTAGTACCCAATAGCTTGGAAATAAGAGGAAAGAAGCAAGTGTCTTACTCCACTGCTCTCCTGTGAGTCCCCACAGTTCCTGGACTTCTGTAAAGCCATTGAAAGGAAGAAATGCAAACAACCCCATTTGATTGAATAAGGGCACTAGTGCATATGTTTTTTGTGGTACTGGGGATTGAACTCAGGCCCTTGCACTTGCCAGGCAAGCGCTTATTCTACTGAGCTATCTCCCTGGCCCCTTGCATATGTTTAATGCAAAAAGACAATTCTGAGCTGCTTCCTTCTGGTGGAGGCTGCTACCTGCAGCAGACTTCCTCCTTGGCCACAGTGGGCTCCTGAGGTGGCCCAGAGAGAGGGCTTAGGGGAACTGGGTGTGCTTTCAGTGCTGCCATTCTATTATGTGCCGTTTTTTTGAGTTTTAGAAGGTAGAAAAGAGGCAACATTGTCATCCTCAGAAAATCAAAGTGCCAGGGTCTGGGGAGATGGCTCAGTAGAATAAGTGCAAGGCCCTGAGTTCAATCCCTGGGAGAGAGAGAGAGAGAGAGAGAGAGAGAGAGAGAGAGAGAGAGAGAGAATGAAAGTGGATAAGTGTCCATGTACTTGGGGAGTTCCTCCTAAAAGTACTTTCTGCATGCTGACTGGCATCTGCCTCTCTTCTAGCACACGACTTTGACTGGGTTCTTCTTCTTAATTCTCTCATCTTTTCTCCTACAAATATTCACATCTTTGTAATCCCTTGTAATCTATTAGCAAAACACTGAGCAGAATACCGTGTCCACACTACAGTGTGGCCTGTTTCTGTTTATTGCTTCAGAGAATTAAAGGTCCTTTAAGCAATTCAAGAAGGCTGTACAAGTATATTTTAAAGTTTCTTTTGAAAAAGTAGATTTTCAATGTTTACATTACAAAAATAAGTATGTGAGGTGATGGATATGTTACTAGCTTGATTTAATCATGTGACTATCTATACATACATACAGCAAAGCACACTATACTCAATAAATAAATATAATTCTTAGTCAATTAAAATAAAATAAAGAGTACTATAATCCAAATAGCCTGGTCAGTAATTACTTATTTAATAAATTAGAGCATGGAGACTAGAAAAGTTGGGTTTTAATTAAAATAAGAATCAACAAATGGGAAAAAGATAACCTTCTTTCTGAATTGTAAAGACCAATTGTAGAATAAGAATTCAAAGTTTTCTATTTGGTCAACTCAAGCCAGAGCCAAGACAGTGACTGGCAGGAAGTAGGGACTTGGCCAGACTCTCCAGAAATACATTTCTTTGACCTATGAGCTGCTTAGACTGATCTCTGCTTAGAAGAAGAAATGAGGTATGAGCAGATTGAAGGAGACTGTGTGGGCAGTTTTGCAGCCTGAGCGTATCAGGCCCAAGATGGGACTGGTGACCTATTCTGATTCCTGAAGCTGATGAATCTTTCCAAGCTCCATGTAACAAGCTCAATTCCAAGCAACTTGGCTTTGGCCCTCTGCCCTTCCCCCAGCCTCATTCACTCACTCCAGCCTCTTCAATGACTGTCCTGGTTTTCATCAAGGAAACATCAAGGACTTGCAATGGAGCCACCTCAGAGCAGAGCCCCTCCTCCCTTCCCAGGACTACAGTGGGGGTGCATATATGATGGAAGGGGCCCAGGCAGTATGTCTTCACCCTCTTTCTTAGTTCTGGTCTCTTCCAAGTAGGAAGGGTGAGACCAGACTGAGGGGTTGCCTTGGGTTCAAGAGGCAGAACTGGATAGAGACACCCTCGAGGAAAGCAGTGCAAGAGGCTTGGCTCTGGTCTGTGAATGGACAGTCATGACTCCAAAAGTGTCACATTCCAGCCAAATACACCAAATGAGGAAGCATCTAAGAAGTGTCCTCATCACCCTCCAGCACCACATCCTAGAGGGTAATATGATTATGCTTGTTTAATAGTAATATTTCTTCATAACAGTATTATATTTCCTACTTAGTTAGCACCTGAGGGCAGGAGCCATGTCTACTTCTGGCCCATTGCTGAGCCCAGTGACTGGCATACAGTAGACAGTCGGGAAGTATCTACTGAATGAATAAATGAAGCCAGATTACAGGCAGAGCCAGATATGAAGAGCCTTAGCAAATGGCAATAGTCCTTGTGGTGCCTTGAACAGAATACTGCCTGACATGAAGAAGGAGGAGGCTTCAGAACTTTTTATCTAGAGGCAATATGATGGCCAAGGCTGCTGTGGCCACCTGCACCCACATCATCAGAGCCGAGTAGCCAGTAAGTACACTGTGAAATAGGCATTTGCTTTGATTCACCTGTAAACCTGGCACTACACATTCAGGAGAGAGAGGAAGGAAGGTGCAGAAGGAAAGAAGGGAGGTCCCAGTTAAGGGACCAACCAGCCAACTCTCACGCTCCAGGCCTGTAGCATTTCCTTCTGTTCACCATGCTTGGAATTGCAATCTAAGCCTAAATTGGGCCGACCTGTGGAACTGGACACAGCTCTTACCCAAAAGCAGAAAAGACTGGCATAGACAGGAGGGAATCAGGAGGGTTGACCGCTGGTGGTCAGCAAGGTCCTAGTTTCCTTCCCATCTCCCTTCCTTCCTTCTTTCCTTCTTTCCTTCTTTCCTTCCTTCCTTCCTTTTTTCCTCCCTTCCTAGCTTGTTGTAAGGAAACTAGAATTTCAGCCAGTCATGATGGCACACACTTGTAATTTTAGCACTTGAAGGCTGAAGTAGGATGATTGGAAATTTAACCCCAGCCTGGACTACACAGTGAGACCCCCACCTCAAAACAAAATAAGCAAACAAAAAGAACCTAGAATTTCAATAAAGAATGAATTTGAAAGAATGAACAAATGGCATAGGTTATGACATTTTTCCTTCTTAAAGCTGGCACTTTTTGCATCTGCAAAATGGAAATGCTTCCATGTGACTACTTCTCGCATATATCCAAATGGTAGTAACTTGGCTAAGTACGGCTGCCATTTTTCTCCCTAACATTCCTCCATAATCAATCATTTAATTGTTTTCGTTTAGTTGGTTTATTTGGGGGTTTTTTCAGCGCTGCAAGATCAAACCTGCATGCTAGGCAATGCTCTACATCAAGCCTGCGTTATCTAAGTTTTAAGAACATACATTGCACCCGACAGCCGTTTGCTATGAGACTTAGGAAAGGTGCTTTCATTATGAATGAGAAAAAAATACATAGCCACTAGGGGATCAAAAAGGCTGCTTATCATCCCAGCTCTAACATTTCCCTGGCTCTAAGTGTCTGTACCAAGAGAAATTAATGAAAATTGCTAAATACTAGATGTATTCTTTTTTTAAAAATATCATTTACGCCTTTTTGTATTAATACTTGGCTTCCCAGTAAAAACACAAGTAGACTCTCTTTCCTCATACAGGCAGCCCTGTAGCCCAAAGAAAGAGCTGGCAGCGTTTTAATGGGACTAGAACCTATAATTCAGTTTAACAATAACTCACAACCTTTGGACCAACATATAGAGCCTATAATTCAATCAACAGTGGATACAGTGTCAACGCTAATCAATGTTACACAATGAGAAGAGTGGGAGCACTAAGGGAACCGGTGCTACAAGATATGAGAAGAAAAAGTACCCTTCTGCCCTGGAAGCAGTAGAGGCTTCCAGAGAAGGGAGGAGCTGGGGAGGGAGATGCTGAAAACTTGCACGGCCATCAATCACCTCCTCCAGCAATAGGTGTGAGTCAAAGATGGCATGAAGCATACACTGTGTGGCTTATAAACCACAGAAATTTATCTCTCACACTTCTGGATGCTGGGAATTACAAGATCAAGGTGCCAACAGAATCACTGTTTGGACAGGGTCTGTTTTCTGACATCTCCCTGATCCTTACATGGTGGAAAGAGGCAAGGCAGCTAGCTAAGGAATCTTTTATAAGATTTCCCTCAAGATCTAATCACTCCCCACCAAAAAAAAAAAAAAATCTCTCCTAATAGCATTACATTTGGCATTAAGTTTCACCATATGAATTCTGAGGAGGGAACACATTGAGATGATAGAGTTTTTCATATATAGTAAGTAAACTTTATCTGCTCCTTGAAAATGACACTGCC
Organism: Octodon degus; assembly: GCF_000260255.1. NCBI lineage: Eukaryota > Metazoa > Chordata > Mammalia > Rodentia > Octodontidae > Octodon > Octodon degus. The sequence continues at coordinate 1,075,812 of NW_004524856.1, forward strand.
AACCGTCACATATTTGCACGCAGTACAGTTTGTATTTACTATTTACAATTTACAGTAGTATTTTTTCCTCTGAAAAGTGTAAGTACAAAAGCTAAGTAAATAATGAGGTACTGCCATTTGGGAGTTATTATATGTATTAGCTTAAAGAATCAGTCATTAGCAAATATTGAAGAATCAGTATTACTCATACTTGAAGAATCAGTATGAGTAATAGTCAATTAAATGTTGGCATTTATTAGAAAAGAGTGCACTAGGGCCAGCCAAATAGCTCAGCAGATTAAAGCACTTGCAAGCAGGCACAGGGGCCTGGGGTTCAATCCCTGGGCCTGCCATGCCGGCCCAGGCCCCGGGGTGCGCTGAGATGGCAATTGAGACTGGGCGTGGTGGCCCACACCTGTAATCCCAACTCCTGGGAGGCTGTGAACTGGCAGATCACTACGAGTCTGATCCAATAGTGAGACCCTGAACATCCTGTAGACCCTTCCCTAAAATACAAAAGAAGAAGAAAGAAGAAAGAAGAAGAAGAAGACTGCACTGAGTTTCACCTGAAAATGTATTGCACAGATCTTTGTCTTTTTGTTTTGCTTTGTTTTGTTTTGTTTTTTAAGATTTTTTTTTTATTTTCATTTTGTGTGTGCATGTGTGTGTGTGTGTGCGGAACCGGGAATTGAACTCAGGCCCTTATGCTTGCCAGGGAAGTGCTTATTCCATTGAGCCATCTCCCTGGCCCCTGTCTTTTTTTTTTTTTTTTTTTTTTTTTTTTTTTTTTTGGTACTGAGGATTGAACTCAGGACCTTCTGCTGAGCCACCACCCCAGCTGCACAAATCTTTTTAAAAAGAGAAGATATCACCCTAAAGTAAGTAAGACAAGCAGATCCTTAAAAAGAAGGACAAGAACAATTAAAGGAACATTAATTGAGCCCATAAATAAGTTAAGTTATTCAAAATATCTTTCAAATGACATAAAATTCTTCCCCAAAGAAAACCGAAGATGAAAAAAAAACACTATCACCATTTCTCCATGGATGAAATAAATCTATTGTAAAAGCAGTCTGCAATATACCTATGGGCCAATGTCAGGTCTTTCTTTGTAGTGGCTAGAGAAGGACCTTAAATGACAGCTTCATTCTTGAATGAATGAGTATTCCTGGACAGTTTTCCAAGCAGCAGTTGCTCAATATCACTCTGCCCATTTCTTCAAGATGAAGATCAAAGCTATGACATTAGCCGCTCTTATGGTTTGTGTCTAGTTGTCCCCCCAAAGCCTCATGTAAGTTATGGGGCATTCCCAGCTGGAGGAGCAATGAGTGGCTTAGGGACGGGGCCTGAGGACCAGGGCAGGGCCTGAGGGGTGGGGCCAAGAGGTGTGAACTGTTAAACTGGCTAGCCTGTGATTTCTCAGAGGTGTGAAGAGGGTCATCCTAGACATAACAGCGCCCCAGCCTCTACTCCAGTATCTTGAAACCTCCAGTAACTGTGAGCTAAATAAACCCTTCTTTCCCTCATTTTGAGTGTCAGGTATTTGTCCCAGCAATAAGAGAAGAGTAACTAAGACAGGCACACATCTTCTCTTTCCAAAATTTTCTGAGTCTGATCATCAGGGAACTTTAGTTCAGCGGTTATAACTTTGCCAGTGAGACTAAGACCTCACTGTCTTAGTCTCATAACCCATCATATACTCAAAGATCACTTTTCATAAATATTCAGACTCGGTTGGTTCTCCCAAGAATGAGACATCAGCATGGTACAAATTGGCACCTTTATAAGGTGTCACTACAGTTGTTGCATACATATTTTTTTCATATGCCTTTAAACAAAGGTCCTTTAAATTGTGACTCTGATTTTAAAAAACTGATTACAGTTGCCTCCTGTGTTAGTTATGTCTGTAGTGCCATAATTGTTACATTAACATTGTCTTCATTCTCCTGCTGCATGTAGCTTTGCTGATATTCCTTCTGCAGTTCCTCCAGTTAAAGTTTGCAGCCCCATTACTTTTGCAGTCATTCCTTCTTCGTGAGCATTGAGGATTTTGTCATATCTTTTGGCTGTTCTCTGTAGATCATCATCCTTCTCTGCAATTTTTTAATGTAACTGATTCGTCTCTTCTTGATGGCTTTCTAAAAGTTCAGCTTCCAGACAGGAGAGTGTAGTGGATTTCTAACTGGTGGTCAACTTGTTACATTCAGCTGAACTGAACTAGCATGGTGCTGGGTGCGGGATGCCCACCTGAGGATTGTTGCCAGCAGAATAAAGGCAGAACAGGAGAAGCTGCCAGAATGCTGTTAGGGATGCTGTTTGCAGAAGCTGTTGGAGCTGTGGGAAGCTACTAGTTCTCTTGGGCTGTTCTGCTGGAGGACCTCGTCATGTTGGCTTTCCCAATGAACTTTGGAGAAGCTTGGGTCCTCATCTTGAGCATCGCTTCCTGGCTCTGGAGGGGAAGATGGTGCACTGCTTGGCCTCATGAAGCTTGTCACATTGGCTTTCCTGGTGGGAACTCAGATTTCTTCATCACTGGAGGAGCCCAGAAGCTCACTGCTGCTGAGGATGGCTGTGGTACTTTTGGGGGACCTCTGGTGCTTACCCTGAGTATTGCTTCCTGGCTCCAGTTCAGATCCCTCAGCCTGCTAGCACAGATCCTCCATCCCACTAGCACAGACTTTCTACCACTGACCTTTGGGCCTTTCCAGTGCAGATCCATGAAGCAGGCCCACATGAGACTTTGTTGTGGGCTCAAGGCCTCCAGTTGGACTTGTGGGAGGCAGTGATGTTATGAGCTCTAGGTTTTCATCTGGACTTATGCAGGATATTAGGATCCAGGCCCTCAGCTGGAATCTTTAGTGTTCAGTATGTGGATAGATTTCCGGCACTTCTTGCAAGTAATTCTTGGGTGATTCCTTATAAAGTAATACCATAAAGTGTGTCCTGTATTCTATTTTTCCCCTTGCAGAACTCCAAACCATGACAAAGGGGTTATTACACAGGTCAGGACATTATGGTTAATTAGGAAAAAGTATTAGACCTGAATAACCAATGTTTTTGCTTTATCAAGCCCATGTCCAATAAAAATGATGCAAAACATGAATGACAAACACAGAAAAGAATTAGACTCCATAAAAAGGCTCCAAATAGCAATTCAGGAAATTAAAAATTCTATTGAAACTATGGGCAGCAGAAGTGAGTGATGTGAGGAGAGAGCCAAAGAACTAGATGCTACGGCTGATGTCAGTAATAAATTACTGAGTAAAATCTTAAAAACAAAAGAACATCATTTTGTTTGTTTGTTGTCATGTACCCTAGCAGCTAACTAGAAGCCCTAGTGACAACAAGGTTAGGGCCCACAGCAGAGGTGGTATTACATCTTTTCCGGCCTGCAACCAGTGGCTTGAGAGATGAATGTCAATGCATAAGATTTTTTTAAATGCATTTAATACAGGGTCTACAAGGTCTACAGGGTCTCACTGCACAGATTGGACTCATAGTGATCCTCCTGTTTTCAGCCTGCCAAGTGCTGGGATTACAGGCCCGTGCCACCATGCCCAGTCTCATTCGTGGGACCGGCACCACATTCTGGGGATCAAACCTACGCTCGGCCTAAGCAGGCACTTGAGGCCGTTGAGCTATCAGGCTGGCCCTAATGTATGAAATTTAAATGATGGTAGCATCCCCCTCCCCCATAGGAGAGGAGATTGAAGTGGAACCAAATGTCTCCAGAGTGGCAGCAGGATCAGATAGCCAGCCCACAGCACCCCACCTTGTAACAGGCAACATGAAAGGGCACATGCCAGTGGACATGGAACAGAGGAGACTGCAAGGACCAGGAGGAGCCAAGGGTACACGAGACTGGGAACAGTCTCGGCTGTCTCTGTCTGAGGGTACCACAGCAACTGGGACAGAGACAGAGATAAGCAGGGTGAGGAGTAGGTGGGCCACCAAGGGACATACAAAAGTACCGGCTGAGAACAGTGTCCCCATCCCTCACATCTGGAGATCAGTATCAGCACCATACCCAGAATTAATCCCACTGCAAACTCAGCAGTTTGGGGATCTGACTTGGAAACTACCACAGAACTGTAGACACAAAAGGAAGTTTATTAGTTTTTTCTTTTGGTTTCATTTTCCTTTTTCTGTCTTTTTTTTAAAGAGAATACAAAATGTTAAAAAAAAAATTGGGGGTTGCTGGAGAGATAGCTCAGTGGTCTAAGCGCCTGCCTGACAACTGCAAGGACCTGGGTTTGATCCTCGGTAGCACACCATGCAGGCCCTAGAATCCCAGGCACGCTGTGCTGACCAATGAAACCTGGTGTGGTGGTACACACCTGTAACAGCAGCGTTGAGGAAGCTGAGACAGGAGGATCACCACAAGTCCAAGCTGTGTAGTGAGACCCTGTACCAAATAGATAGATAGATAGACAGATAGATAGATAGATAGATAGATAGATAGATAGATAGATAGATAGATAGATAGAAAAAGAAAGAAAGAGAAGAAAAAAACAAATGATACAGGGCTGGGGAGATGACTCAGTAGAGGAAGCGCTTGCTTGGCAAGCACAAGGGCCTGAGTTCAATCCCCAGTTCTCCCCAAAAAAAGAAAAAAATAAATGATACAGAGTTTCACTAAACAAAATAATAGAAAATTGACAATGGTTGCTGTATTACATAATGTTCTCTTCAAATTAGTTGTTTAGATTACCAGACATAAACATGCAAAATTGGTATAAAAAGGTATAAGAAATTAAAAATAAAAGAAAAAATAAGTAATTTTAAAAAAAAATTTAAGCATTAACTGCTCCCTTCAATAAACCAGTAGAAATCATCAATATAATTGTCCAAGCTATCCTGCATATGTCTATGAATATATCTATTTCCTTTCTGTCATTTGTCCTTTTCCTCATCCCAGTTTTTCCTTCCTATTGAATGAATTTTTTCCCTTTCACAGTATCTATTTTCTTTTTCAGATTTCATTTACTCTTTCAAGGTTTTTACACTAGGAAGACAAGAGGTTATAGATAGTTTAGGTCTTTACCTTTGTTTTTATTCTGTTCTATTTGTCTTCTTTCTTTTGTATGGTGATCCTTTATCCTCAAGCCCTGCTTCAATTATATTTCTCTTCATTTATCTCTCTGTTTTATCCCTATACCTCTTAAATTTCTCAACCACAGTGTAAAATCACTCTACTAAGAGAAAGCTCTTTGCATACAAGTTCCTGGATTATGTTGGACGTTGTTATGTAACTATTGATCTTGCCCCTGTGGTTAAAGGTACAAAAATTAATAGTTACCACAGTTTGACAAGTTCTAGGCTATACTTGGTGCTATTTTATTGCTAATTGTACTACTTTAGCCAGGATGTTGCCCCTGTTGTAATCAGTTGTTCTCCTTGTATGTGAACACTGATTGTTTAGCGTCATAAACAATAGCCTTAGTCCAAATAAAAAAGCAGGGTCTTGGGACAGACGCAAAGATCAAGAATCACGTATACCTAGAACATGTCTTTAAGGAACACACATCTAAAGAAGCCTCAATACTAGTGATAAAGTTATCTACTATAAAAATTCACAAGCATCAACACAACAAAAAAATTTTTAAATAGAAAATGATAAGACTCAACGTCAAAATGCAACCCCAGATCTCCAGCCCAGGACAAATCAAGGGAAATACAATACAGAATAAATCAGAAGTCACCCACATGAAATTTCTGAAATGATATCAGCAAAAGTAAAGAAATAGTCATATGAGTCTATAGAGGAAAACAAAGCAGAAATTACTCAGGTTAAAAAAAAAGAGATGAAAACCATAATAAAGGATTTGCTCAACAAATGTAGAGTAGACATAAATAAGATAAGCTAGAAGAGCATAGGAAAATGGTGCAAGCCATCAGTGTTCAATATAGGAAAGAAGTGGAGTCCATGAAACAGATTCAAACATATATCCAAGAAATCAAAATTTCCATTGAGTGGGCTTAATGGCACACACCTATAATTCCAGCACATGAGAGGCTGAGGCAGGATGATGGCTGTGAGTTCAAAGCCAGCCTGAACAACAAAATGAGTTCAAGGCCAGTCTGAACTGCATAGTAAAACTCTGTTTCAAACAGACTTAAAAAATTAAAATTCCACTGAAAGTTTGCAAAACCAACTCAAAAAAAGTGAAGATACAATAGGAGACCTAGAAGACAGGTTATGGTCAGCAGTCATAAAAAGAAACATCTTTTTTTTCTTTTCTCTTTCTTTCTTTCTTTTTTTCTTTCTTTTCTCTTTTCTTTTTTTTTCTTTTCTTTTCTTTTCTCTTTTCTTCTTTTCTTTTCTTTTCTTTCTCTTTTTTCTTCTTTTCTTTTTTCTTTTCTTTCTTTTTTTTCTTTCCTTCTTTCTTTCTTTTCTCTTTCTTTCTTTCTTTCTTTTTTTTTTCTTTTTTTCCAGTACTGAAAATCAAACTCAGGACCTTGTGCTTGCCAGGAAGGTCTTATGCCACTGAGCTATCTCCCTGGCCCCAAAGAAACATCTCCTAAAAATAGGAAAGAGCCATAAAAATACAGTCCAAGAGGAACAAAGTAACATGGACTGAAGTCAATGAAAAAGCAAGAGTCATCATGTAAGGATGGCTCAACATGTACAAATCGATAAATTTAATACTCTATCAATAGAGCCAAGGACAAAAGTCACATGATCATTACAATAGACACAGAAAAAGCATTTAAAAGAGTCTAATACCCATTCATGTTAAAAAAAAAAAAACTTTACAGAAAACTAGAACATATGGTCTTTCTCTCTATCTGATAAAAAGACTTCTATGACAAACCAACAGCCAACATCATACTGAATGGTCAAAAACTGAAAGCCTTTACTCTAAAATCAGGAACAAGACAAGGATGTCCACTATTACTACCCCTATTAAATATAGTTCTGGAAGCATTTTCCAGAGCAATTAAACAAAAGAAAGAAAGAAAAGGAGTAAAGATATGAAACAAAGAAGTTAAATTATCATTATCTGCAGACAACATGATACACTACATAGAACATCCCATATTCTAGATTTAGTAAACAAATGCAATCACATAGTTCGATACAAATTCAACAATCAAAACTCAATAACATTCCTGTACACAACTAATAAACTCACTGACAGAGAAATTTAGGGAAACAAGTCCTTTTACAGTAGTATTGAAAAAATACTTAGGAATCACTCTAACAAAGGAAGTAAAAGATCTCTACACTAAAATCTACAGTGCTCTGAAAGAGATTAAAGAGGATATCAGAAAATGGTACAGTATCCCTTGCTCTTAGTAGGAAAACCAACACAGTGAAAAGACCATACTCCCAAAATTGCTATATAGATTTAATGTAAGCCAAATCAAAATTCTAATAGCATATCTCACAGAAATAAAGAACATTTCCTAAAATTCATTTGCAACCACAAGAGACCTACAATAGCAAAAGCAATTCTGGGCAATAAGGGCAAAGAAGAGAGCACCACAATCCCTGACTTGAAATTATACTATAGAGCTACTGTCATTTAAAAAAGCATGGTACTGGAAAACAAAACAAACAAAAAAGATCTGAATATCAGTGGAACAGAATAGAAGATACAGAAACAACTCCAACTGCACTCAGCCAACTTACCTTGGACAAGGATGCCAAACACCTTCACTGGAAGAAAAATAGCATCTTTAATAAATTATGCTGGGAAAACCTGCTTTCCACGTGCCAGAGATTAAAACTAGAACTATATCTTTCACCATGAACTAAAATAAGATGGATTAAAGATCTAAATATTAAAATACAAACACTAAATTTGCTAGAAGAGAGTAGGTAGAACTCTTGACACAAGTATAGGCAAAGACTTCATGAATAAAAACACTAATTGCACAAGAAATACTTCAAAGAATGGACAACTCAGATAGCATCTTATTAAAAAGCTTTTGAAGAGCAAAAGAAATCATCAACAGACTGAAAAGACAACCCACAAAGTAGAAAAAAAAATTATCCAGTTGTTCCTCAGACAAAGGACTAATATCTAAGCTGTGTGTGGTGGTGCATGTGTATAATCCCAGCACTTGAGAAGCTGCTACAGGAGGACTGCCATGAGTTAGAGGTCACCCTGGGCTACATAGTGAGTTCAAGGCCAGCCTGAACTACATAATGAAACCCTGTCTCAAGAAGACAATCAATTGATCATTAAGTGGACTAATATCTAGAACATACAAAAAACTGAAAAAATGAGACCAAATTTAAACACCCAATCCAAAAATGGGCATCTAGGTCAGTTGTGCTGGATCACAAATAGATCAACTAGACAACAACAACAAAGAAATATCAGTGTAATCCCAACACTCCAGAGGCTGAGGCAGAAGAATCACTGAATTCTAGGCCATCCTGAGCTACAGAGTGAGTTCAAGTCCAGTCTTAACTGCACAGTGAGACTCTATCTCAACAACAACAAAGGCATCTGAGATGAATAGACACTTCTCAGATGAAAAAGTACAAGTGGCAAATAACTATACGAAAAAATGTTCAACATCACTGGTCATTTGAGAGATGCAAATTAAAACAACACTGAGATCTCACCTCACTCTAGAAAGAATGGTTGTTATCAAGAAATCAACTAGTAACAAATGCTGATAGATCTGTGGGGGAAAAGGAATGTTGCTTCACTGTAGATGGGAGTATAGACTAGTGCAACCACCATGGAAATCAGTGTGGAGATTCCTCAAAAACCTAGGGATCTTATTTGACCCCACTATTCCCCTTCTTGTTATCTTGCAAAAAAGAATTCAAAGCATCATACCACAGCACTATATGTGCACCAACGCTTATAGCAGCATGGTTTGTTATAGCTATATCTTGGAAACAACCCAAATGTCCACCAACTGATGAATGGTTAAAGAAGTGACTTTTTATAAAATGAAACACTACTCTGCCATGAAGAAGGACAAGCTTGAAGCATTTCTAGCTAAGTGAGACCGTAAGTGAAATAAATCAGACAAATATGTGAATATCACATTTTCTCTCTGGTGTAACAAACAGAAAGTGCCAATAAGAATCAAAATGTATAAAAGATATTGTGAAACAAGAAAAAGTTGTTCAAAAAGAAATGGGCACTAGGGAGGGGGAAGAGAAAATGAAGGAAGGGTGAAGAAAAGAATGATAAAATGTAAACAAAGCTTTGTAAGTAAGGAGGAGGAAGGGCCAGCAAGATAACTTAGTGGATTAAAGCCCCTGCTTAGGCAGATACAAGGGTTGGAGGTTCCATCCCCCCCGACCCCTGTGTCGGCCCCGACCCCGGGGCATGCTGAGACAGCGATTGAGACTGGGTATGGTGGCACGGACCTGTAATCTCAGCACTTGGGAGGCTGAAAACAGGAGAATCAGTACAAGTATGATCTGTGTAGTGAGACCCTATAGACCCTGCACTAAATACAAAGTAAATAAATAAATAAAAGGAGGAGAAGAGGGATTGAAGAGGGAAGAGGGGAATGGGAATTGTACAGCTACAACTTCCTGATGATGAATGTGAAATATATACATATATATCCAATAAACTTTATAATAAAAAAGAACATGAAAAATGGATTCAACAGCTCTTGGATGATGTAAAGAAAACTAACCAAAGGTTAATTGGAATTAG
>NW_004524856.1:1092826-1098153 GCF_000260255.1 Octodon degus
CACACACACACACACACACACACACACATAAATAAATAAATATTTTTTTAAAAAGCCCTGAGGAAAATAGGTATAGAAATACTTTATTGCAACTTGATAAAAGCCATTTATTAAAAAAGCACTACTGCCAACATTATATTAAACAGGGAAATACTGAAAGCATTCCCGTTCAAATCAGGAACAAGACAAAGATCTCCACTAACACCACTCCTAATTCAATATACTGCTTGAAATATTAGCAAGAGCAAATAGGCAAGAGAAAGAAATAAAAAGGCTATGTATAGGAAAGGAAGAAGTCAAATTATTATTATTTGCAGATGACATGATCCTTTACACAGAAAACAGAAATAATTCCACCAAAGACTTATACAATTAATAATTAAATTTGGTAATGTAGCAGGATACAAAGTCAATACACAAAAATCAATAGCATTGGGGCCAGTGAGATAGCTCAGTGGTCTAAAGCACCTGCTTAGGCAAGCTTAGGCAAGTGTGTAAGAACTGCGGTTTGATCCCCCACACCACATGCTGTGCCAGCCCCGCCCCCACCCCCAGGGCAGGCTGAGCCAGCCAGAGTCTGGTGCACTCCTGTAATCCCTGCACTATGGGGCTGAAAGCAGAAGGATCACAAGTCCAAGCTGTGTAGTGAGACCCTGGAACAACCAAATACATTTAAAAAGAAAAGACATTAAAAGGACACTGAAATTCCATGCAAACTGTATAGAAACATCAATAACAATCCAGAACTTATTACTTACATTTAAAAGGAACTAAGGGCCGGCCAAATAGCTCAGCAGATTAAAGCGCCTGCAAGCAGGTGCAGGGGCAGGGGTTCGATCCCCGGGCCTGCTAAAGACGGTGATTGAGACTGGATGTGGTGGTACGCGCCTGTAATCCCAGCTCTTGGGAGACTGTAAAAAGGCAGATCACTATGAGTCCAATCCAACAAAAAGTTGTTACAGTGATATTTGAGAAAGTAGACTTCAAGAATATGCCCTGGGATAAAAAGGATGTTAAAGAGATAAAAGAAGTGCAAAGCTTTAAAATTCTTGAAAGCAAATTAATACATACAGAAGAAATAGTCAATTCTACAATTATACTTGGAGGTTTCAACACTCCTCTCTTGGTGATCTTAAAATAAAATAAGTAGAAAATCAGTAGGGATATAGAAGATCTGAACAACACTATCAACCAAATTTACCTATCTGATATCAGAATGCTCTCATAATCAAAGTCAGAATAAACATTCTTTGCAAGTACACATTGGTCATTTTGCCAAAAGGGACCAAGCCTGAGCCACAAAACAAACCTCAAAAAATTCTACATAATTGGAGTCATGACAAGTATGTTTTTTTACCATAATGCAACTAAACTACAAATCAGTAACAGAATAATATTTAGGAAATCTGCAAAATATTTATAAAAACAGCATACATTTCAATAAACAATGAGTGGAGCCAGCCAGATAGCTCAGCAGACTAAAGCACCTGCTTAGGCAGGCACAGGGACAGAGTTTGATCCCTGCTGTGTAGTGCTGGCCCCGTCTCTGGAGTGCACTGAGATGGTGACTGAGACTGGGCATGGTGGCGCAGGACTGTAATCCCAGCATTTGGGAAGCTGAAAACTGGAGAATCACGACGAGTCTCATCTACATAGTGAGACCCTGTAGACCTTGTACTAAAAACATTTAAAAAAGAACAAGAAGAAGAAGAAATAAACAATGAATGGAGCAAGGAATGGTGGCACATACCTGCAATCCCAGCACTCCAAAAGCTGAGGCAGGAAGACCACTGTGAATTCAAGGCCTAACTACATTACACAGCAAGCTTCTGTCTCAAAAAACAAATCAAGACCCATGGTTTACAATGCAGTTATGGCCAAGTCCAAGAACCACACCACGCACAACCAGCCCTGAAAATGGCACAGAAATGGCATCAAGAAACCTCGGTCACAAAGATATGAATCTCTGAAGGGGATAGATCCCAAGTTCCTCAGGAACATGCATTTTGCCAAGAAGCACAACAAGAAGGGCCTCAAGAAGATGCAAGCAAACAATGCCAAGGCCATGAGTGCACGCGCCAAGGCTATCAAGGCCCTCGTCAAGCCCAAGGAGGTTGAGCCCAAGCTCATCCCAAAGACAGTAAACCGCAAGCTTGCTCGACTTGCCTACATTGCCCACTCAAAGCTTGGGAAGTGTACCCGTGCCCGCATTGCCAAGGTTCGCAGGCCTTGCCAGCCAAAGGCCCAGGCTCCAGCCAAGGCTCCAGCTTCTGCTCCAGCCCAGGCTCCCAAAGGTGTCCAAGCCCCTGTGAAGGCTCCACAGGAAAAGCCTCTTATCTGCTGATGTCAAAACAGAAGGACTGCTGTGACCCTCGGGGAGCCATCTGGGAGGGGCTGGTGTCTTCCTTTGCTCTTTGTACAAATAAACCTGAGGCAGGATTAAAAAAAAAAATGAAAGAAAAATATATCAATGAAACAATGAGTAAACAGAGAAAAATTTATTTAAATGACTTAAAATGAAAATGAAAATGCAACATACCAAATTTGTAGAATACTGCTCACGCAGAATTAGAGGGGAATTGATAACATTAATTAAAAGGCACTCACATCAGTGATCAAAATTTGTACCTTGAAAAACTAGAAAAAAGAGAGCAAGCTAACTCAGTGCAACCAGAAAATAGTAAATCATAAAAGATATTACCAAATGACCATAAAACAATATATAATTAGTAATTACTTCTTATTTGCAAAAGATGACAAAATTGTTAATCACCAGACAGACAATAAAAACAAAAGGAAAATGGTAAGAAGTCCCAACATCAAGGGGAAAAGAATAACAATACAGACTCTATGCAGTAAAAGTATAAGGGAATATTTGTGATTTTTTCCAACTTTAAGAAATCAGTAATAGAAAGGAATTATTTTAAACTAATAACAAAGAAGTTACAAGAAACATTTAATGGAGAAACGAGGTGTCTTAGTTACTTTTTACTCATTGCTGGGACAAATACCCAACACCCAAAATGAAGGAAGGAAAGGTTTACTTAGCTCACAGTTACTGGAGGGTTCAGTCCATATTCCGCTGGCTCCAAGGCAAACGACAGCAGTTCACGCGGCAGAAAACAATGAAGAGCAGAGCAGGAGCAGCAGCTGCAGTGTCCAAGCCTCTCTCTTCCTTCTGCGCTGACTGCGAAGATCGGATCAGAGCTCCTCCAAAGTGGCACGGCTCCGAAGACTGGGACTTCTCCGAGGAAGTGGGGCGGGGCGGCAGGAAACCAGGCAGGGCGGCTTCCTGCCTTTCTTAATTCCTGGCCCCTGCCTACTTGCAGGGCTAGGCCCCCATGCTGAGAACTGCTGGAGCTGATTCAGCCAAGTTGACGCAATGTATCAACTAACACACGAGGGCTGGCCAAATAGCACAGTGGATTAAAGCATCTGCAAGCAGGCACAGAGGCTGGTGGTTCAATCCCCGGGCCTGCTGTGCTGACCCCGCCCCTGGGGTATGCTGAGCAGTGAATGAACCTGGGAGCCTGAGCCTGGTGTGGGCCTGTAATCCCAGCTCTTGGGAGGCTACAAACAGGCGGATAACTACGAGTCTGATCTAGTAGTGAGACCCTGAACACCCTGTAGACCCATCACTAAAAATACAAAAAATAAAAATAAGTTAAAAAATTAATGGAGAAATGTTGAGATTTAATGTAAGATCAGAAATAAAACCAAAGATGTCTGCTCTTATCACATATTCAACATTTTGTACAGGAGCACCCAAAAAAATCCACAAGGCAAAATAATACACATAAATTAAAAAGTTTGAAAATAAAGGAATACAGGGGCTGGTGAGATGGCTCAGTGGTCTAAAGCACCTACTTGGAACAAGCTTAGCGAAGCCCAGGGACCACGGTTCAATCCCCCAGCACCACATGCCAGCCAGCCCAGCCCCCTGGTGGGCTGAGCTGGCCACACACACACACACACACACACACACACATAAATAAATAAATAAAAGAAAATAAAGGAATACAATTACTCATTACTTGTGGGTGAACTAATTCTGTCCAAAGAAAAACAAAATAATAAATTATAAAAATTAATGAAAAGCTGGGCACAGTTGGTGAACGTGTAATCCCAGCACTCTGGGAGATTAAGGCAGGAGAATTGAAAGTGTTGGAGTTCAACTTGGGCTACGAAGATCCTTCACAAAAAAAAATTTAAAGAAAATTTTAAAAACAGGCGTGAGGCATAGCTTAATATGAAGGCCTTGAGTTCAAACCCCAGCATTACACTGCATACAGACACACACAAAAAAAAAATTGTAAAAGGATATAGAAAAGTTGCTGAACAGAATCAATATACAAGAATTGTGGATTCCAAAAGAGCATGGACACATAAAAGATGAATTTTTAAAATGCAACTTATGATAATACATATGCTGAAAATACATCAGCGTACACTTAATGTAAGTTGTGCATTATCTCTAAGGGAAAAATAATAAGCCCTTATTGAAATACCTACATAAAAGGAGGGGTATTCCATAGTCTCAGATTGGAAGAGTCAATATTATGAAAATGTCAGAACTCCCTAAATTGATTAATGGAAAAAGATTGAGACTTCCTGCACACTCGCACCTAAACAGACAATTTATAGCAGAGAAGTGAAGCAAGGAGCAGACAGAAGAGGATGGCCTTTTCAGTACCACTGGTACCAAGTTGGAGAAAAAAATGAAACAAAAGTCTGCTTTTCATCCTGAAACTTAATTCCTAGTAGATCTAAAACCTAAATTTTAAGAAGTTCTGGAAGACTATTTTCATGATTTTAGAATTGGGAAGAATTTCTTTCCTTTTTTTTTTTTGCAGTACCGGGGATTGAACTCAGGCCCTTGTGCTTGCCAGGCAAGCGCTTATTCTACTGAGCTATCTTCCCGGGCTCCTAGGAAGAATTTCATAAGCAAGACACTTTAAAAGCCCCAATCATTAACAAAAAATATTTTTAAGTTCTAGCACATTAAATTTCAGTATTCTGATATTTATCTTGCAATGCATCCAAAATAACTTAATGAGGGACAAAGGGATGTATATGTGACAAATAAGTATAATAAAATGTTAACAGTGAAAAACAGTATCTGGCTTCTTTTTCTGGGAAACACCAAATGGCGGATGGGGCCGGGGCCGAAGCCACGGGGCTCACAGTGGTAAGGCCGAGGACAAAGAGTGGATTCCTGTCACCAAGCTGGGCCGTCTGGTCAAAGACATGAAGATCAAGTCCCTGGAGGAAATTTACCTTTTTTCCTTACCCATCAAGGAGTCCGAGATTATTGACTTTTTCCTGGG
>NW_004524856.1:1098773-1104289 GCF_000260255.1 Octodon degus
AAAAAAAAAAAGAAAACCAGTATCTGGGTATTCACTGCAACATTTTTAAGGTTTTCCTGTATGTTTGCAACTTTCCATATTAAGATACTGTGAAACAGAAGGTTAAATATCACATGGTTTCTCTTCTATGAGAAACCCAAAATAGAAATAACTTAAATAGTAAAATAAAGAAAAGAGGGCCAGAGAGATAGCTCAGCGGACTAAGCGCCTGCTTTGGCAAGCACAGGGACCAGGATTCGATCCTCGGTCCCATATGCCACACAGGCCTGGCCTCCAGGGGTACACTGAGATGGAGAATGAGACGGCATAGTGACACACGCCTGTAATCCCAGAGCTGGGGAGGCTGAAAACAGGAGGATCACTACAAGTCCAAGCTGCGTACTAATACCCTGCACCAAATACATAAATGAAGAAAAGAAAGAAAGAAAAGTTGGTAGGAAACAAGGAGGTAGATGTTTTTTGAAGATGGAGAAGGATATCAGGGTACAGGGAGAGGGGATGGTATAGGGTGTAGGGGAAGGGGGATCAACAATGATTAAGACACAATGCTTATATGTTAAAAATCCCTAAAATGAATATAGTTATGATATATTACAAACATATACCAATAAAAAAGAAAAGAAAATGTTCTCAGAAATAAGAGTAATGGGCTGAGGAGACAGCTCAGTAGAATAAGTGCTTGCCTGGCAAGCACAAGGTCCTGAGTTCAATCCCCAGTACCACCAAAAAAAAAAAAAGAAGAAAGAAAGAAAGAAAAAATAAGAGTATTAAAGAAAAATGAGTCTTGGAGGCCTGCCTCTTAGCTCAGTTCTTTAAGTGGCTACTTCAACAAAGCAGTCAGGCTCAGGTTGCTGTGGTTCAATCCCCACAACTCAAGCCAGCCAAACCTGCCCTGAAGGCATTCAGAGCAAAAACAATAAATAAATAAATGAGTCTTTTTCATTAACAGGCACAAGAAAGGGAACAAAGGTCAGATGCAAATCAGAAGTTAATTATATCACGTGAAATTATCATAGAATTAAAATCTAGAAGCCAGCCTTGTGGCAAATGACTATAATCCCAGCATTTTTGGAAGCTAATGCAAGACATTTGTATGGTTTGTGTCTAGATGCTCCCCTAAAGCCTCACGCAGTCACAGGGTTTTTGGAGGTGGCTGAATCTAGAGTGTGTGATTGATTCATAGTTCAGTGCTGGGATTAAGGATGCTAGGATTAGGGGTGGCACCACCCTAATCCTAGTAGGCTGGATACAATATTAGGGGCGGAAAGAGGCTTTTCTTCTCTCGTTGTTTTAGTTATCTCCTACTGCCATGAGTGGCTGCCCCTTTGCCATGTGCCACCCTGCCTTACAGCCAGCTGATTATGGACTGAAACCTCCACAAACTGTAAACTAAATAAACCTTTTCCCCCTTTAACTTTTTTTTTTTCATATTTTAGGGAAGGGTCTACAGGGAGTTCAGGGTCTCACTACTAGATCAGACTTGTAGTGATCCGCCTGTTTACAGCCTCCCCAGAGCTGGGATTACAGGCGCGTGCCACCACACCCAGCCTCAATTGCCATCTCAGCGTGCCCCAGGGGCTGCACAGCAGGCCCAGGGATCGAACCCCAGCCCCTGCACCTGCTTACAGGTGCTTTAATCCGCTAAGCTATTTGGCCAGGCCTCTCCCTTTAACTTTGAGTGTTGGGTGTTTTATCTCAGCAATGAGAGAAAAGTAACTAAGACAAGGATCACAAGTTCAAGTCCTATGTGGGCAACTTAGAGAAACTCTGTAGCTCAGCAGTAAAATACACTTGGATTCAATCCCCAGTACCAAGAAAATATAAAATACTGGGCCGGCCAGATAGCTCAGCAGACTAAAGTGCTTGCTTAGACAGAGCATAGTGGCCAGGGTTTGATCCCCGGTGTGCTGTGCCAGCCCCACCTCCGGGGCACGCTGAGAGGGTTACTGAGACTGGGTGTGGTGGCAGGAGCCTATAATCCCAGTGCTTCGGAGGCTATAAAAAGGAGGATCACTACGAGTCCGATCTGTGTAGTGAGATCCTGTAAACACTGTACTAAATTTTTATCACTTTTTTTAAAAAATCTTTTTCTGCAGAACCAGGGATTGAACTCAGGCCCTTGTGCTTGCCAGGGAAGCGCTTATTCCACTGAGCCATCTCCCCGGCCCTGTACTAAATTTTTTTTCAAAGTTTTATGGATAAACAGATAGCAATGAGACAGTTTCAAATCAAATCGGAAGTACAGTTTCAACAAATAATACACTGCATATATTCTTCTTAGTGACTGTACTAAATTTTTAAAAAAGAAAGAAAATATAAAATACAGAGAGAACTCCCACAAATAAACATATACATAGAAAAGGGGGAGAATGGGAAAACGACAGTAAAAAAAAAAATTTAATTGAAAAGAAAACCCCAAAGGCCAGTACATCTTACAAGATGCTCCATCTCATTACTAGTCAAGTAACTGCAAATCTAAATCAAGAAGGTACATTTCATAACCATCAAATGAGGAAGAGCTTTCTAGTTTGATAACAAACTTAAAGGAGAATACAGAGCAACTGCAACAGTGAAGCAATTCACTGTTGAGGGCAAATTAGGTCAACCACTTATAAGAAAAGCTGGCACAATCTGATAATGTTAGCCCTGGACTCTGTGTCAACAATTCTACTCCCAGGTACAGACACAGCTTGGGAGGCTGAGGCAGGAGGATCACTGAGAGTTGGAGGCCAGGGCCTGGACTATATTATGAGTTCAAGGCCAGCCTGAAATACAGAGAGACCCTGTCTCAAAAAACAAAACAATACAAAGGAATGGATCTTGAAACAGGCTTCTAGAATTCATAAAGTTTAGAGCAGATCTGCAGGACAACAGTCAGCAGAATTAAAAGCAAGTCATTCATCATTCTCAAAGGGTTTGCTCTAGCCATTGTCTTACTCCTACCCTCCAATAAGCTTCCTGCTCAATAGGCTTGCTTAAAATAGGTTCATTTGATATGTGTCACATTAAAAAAATCCTATTTCTTTCCCTATCCCGACAAAAATCCTATACAAATGTTATGAACGTTTTTCTTCTACATCTTTATTCTCATATCCTTGAGTTACAAATAAATAACCACAGAAGTCTCCGCTTGCTGCTATTTCCCAGAAGCATTCCCATACAGAGAAGCAGCCTCTCTGCGATTGAACTAAGTCTCCTCTCCGAGTCCTCTTCACATCCTTTTCGCCACCAAGGTCAAGTACTTCAAACTCCATCTGTTTCCTGCCTGAACCTGCTCCAATCATTTGGGCAAAACATGAGCACTAGTTGCCTGACCACTGCCTCACCACAGTGGCCATGGAAACATGTCCCACAGACCTGCAGTTTCAGGGAGCGAAGTGGACTGACATGCCCCGGGTGCCATTTCTGCAGGTCCTCCTGTGAGTTTGCCCCAAGCTCAGGCTTCCTCAAAGCAGCTCCCAGCCAGTGCAGGGACGCCTTGCCTGGGGACAAGGCCCCCTCTGGCTGGCATCTGCAGGCTATGGCATGCACAACAGCACTCTTGACTGAAACAGACACAACAAAACTTCATCTGCCTTTCCTATCCTACTCTCCCTTTATCCTCAAGGCCCCTGACAAACACCAGGCCTGTGTGGCACTCTGACAACTCCCCCTGCCTCCCCCTGGTCTGTCCTATCCTCTTTCTTACCACACAGCCATCTTTCATGTCTAATCACCTGTTCGCCTCTGAACTTTTGGAGGACTCAACCTTCTAAGAGTGGCCCTAGTAGTGGTCTGAAAAAAAGAGGTAACCTGCCTTTCAGAACCAGCTCACTCAACAACAGAATGGCAAAGAGGATGCCACCCTGAGTGCTGCATGGGGCATGGGTGGTCTCCAGCATGTGCTGACCTCCAGGTTCCCCCTTATTTACCTAGGAAGCACCAAGGAAGGATCTCAATCTTTTTTATTTATTTATTTATTTATTTGTGTGTGTGTGTGTGCATGTGTGTGTGTGTGTGTGGCCAGCTCAGCCCACCAGGGGGCGGGGCTGGCTGGCATGTGGTGCTGGGGGATTGAACCGTGGTCCCTGTGCTTTGCTTAGCTTAGCTTGTTCTAAGTAGGTGCTTTAGACCACTGAGTCATCTCACCAGCCCCAGGATCTCAATCTTGTGGGTGAGATGACCCAGCCCCACTGCAGGGACCAGAGAGGAGAACCTCCACACAAGATGTCAGAGGCAGCCAGTGACTGCCGTTGTACTGTGGCCTTGCAGAGAGATGATGGGAAACAAAGGGACATTGCCTAACCACTCAGGGTAAAGTGGAAGACCCAGAAGGCCACTTGGGTGGCTTACGAGAAGACCCGTACCTTCACAGAAGCTGAGAAGATAAAACTGAGGAACATTAGGTCAACATGATTTCACAGCCAGGGGTGATGAACTCCAGGGACATTTATACCCCCAAACTAACACCGGCATGCCTGTGATGTGGATTGGAGCCCTGATTAGAACCACCTCAGAGTCTCTAATGGTGATGGGGATGGATAGATGTTCCTGAGGATGCTGGTTTCCCAGACTACACATGACCTGAAACCTTGGAGCTCACAGTGCACACTTACTTCCCTAGCAGGAGCTAGTAGGAGCCCTGGGCTAGTAGCTGCTAGTGTCCACTTCCCATAAAGTCTCATGTCCCTCCCTTGGCATCACCCCTTCTCCTTTCCGATAGCTCACTGAGTAATGCATAGACTCATGAGAAAATAAAGGGAGTATACGCCAAGGAAGTTGCAAGGAAGACCAATCCTATACTTGCAAGAGCCACAGCATAGCTCAAGGATTCGATGTTGAGGGTGCAAGATCAAGGGGGTTAGAATACCAGAGAGCACAAGTGAGTTTTACTAAATATGTGGTGGGGTATATCCTTACATCCTGGCAATGAACTTGCTTGCAAGGACTCCGGGTGGTTGAGGAAATTTGCTGGCCCGGGTGACCCTTATGGGCTTTGAGGAAGTGATGGCCTCCATGCAGTAAAGTCAAACTGCCTGGGTCCTTCTTCCTGTCCCCAAGTGGATCACTTCCAGTGATAAGTTGACGACCGGAGTGGTTAACACCCACCTTGGGTCACTGAATGTACAGTAGGAGCTACTGTGATGGAAAAGACCCAGTGGAACTCCTGAAACTGGATCCCAGCCCTGCTCAAAAAATTAAGTCAAAACCAACATTGAATACAAGAGGTCCCTATAATGGATAGAGATTTGTGCCTCCATTTCAGACCTATAGGACACAGAGAAAGAGCAGATAAGGAAATGGCAGGCATAAAGAGACTGAAGCTTGTGAAAGTTCTAGGGAATCTCCATACGAGACAAAGGAGGAGGAAGGCAGTAGCAATGAAGAGAGGGTCATGGCCTGCTTCAACTGCATGGATTACTTATGCTTAAGACAAGCAGTGGGGACATGAGACTTCACCATATCTTCTAGGATCCCGGTTGGCATGTCTGAAACAATACAGTATGTCAGCAAATCCCTTTTTTTTTTTTTTTTTT
>NW_004524856.1:1104694-1113968 GCF_000260255.1 Octodon degus
TTTTTTTCAGAACTGGGGATTGAACTCAGGTCCTTGTGCTTGCCAGGGAAGCACTTATTCTACTGAGCCATCTACCCAGCCCCTAGCAAATCCCTTTTGGAGAGTGGGAGAAAGTGGTTTGTAGACACAGCCAGTGACAGTAGAGGGCCTACTGGATGTGGATGATTGTAGATTCATTGTGCACGCAACCTACCTTGCTCTGTAGTCCTCCCCAGCAGGGCAGGTGTCTCAGATGCACATCCAGAGAAAGTGGGGCTTTGATAGTCCCCAGGCAAGAGATGAAGACTCTTACCCACACGCTCCAAGCCTGGACATCAGCCAGAGGAGGACTCAGAATGGAGAGGCTAGGAAAGACAAGTGAGTATGAATGGGGACGTGAGGATGGCAAGTGTGAAATGAAAGGAAGGTTGCTGGAGTAGGGTCAAGTCATAAGTAAGGGAAATTTTAGTACACCAGGACCTAATACAAGCCAATGGACGCTCCAAATATTGGGGCTGCTTAGCACAGGGGAGCTGCAAAGTGATAGTCTCAAGGAAAATCTGACAGAAAATAGGCACTCCACCACCACTGTAAGGCCGCACTCGCACATTCATCCTGGCCCTTTACAAGGTACCTTCCTATATACCTACATATGAGCTCAAACAACCCATAGGCTGGTTTTTTGTTGTTGTTGTTTGTTTGTTTTTTCGGAACCGGGGATTGAACTCAGGCCCTTGCGCTTGCCAGGGAAGCGTTTATTCCACTGAGCCATCTCCCCGGCCCTGGTTTGGGTTTTTAAATTTACAAATGTGCATCCAAATCCATGCACTCTTCTGCAACTTCGTGGAGTCAGTCGCGAGCATGCTTTTATTTTTATTTGAAAGAAAAAAACCCACAAAATTTCAAAGTAATAGGAGAGTAACAATGATTAATACAATGTGTACTGTTATCTTTCAATTAGTTAATCAGAGTACAAGATATAGGCATTTATTTTTCCAAACAATATTAGCACAAACTGGAGTATGCTTTTCAAATTCCTCATGGGTCTCTCTAGACAGTCTCCTTTTAATCTACTGGATACACAGGGCACATTGTATTCTTGCATTCCCTTACTGAAGGAATTATGGCCTTCCTTCGTCAACATTCCTGCACATATGTTCTCATACAACACAATTACCACTGTTTCTCCAGAAGATGTACATGGCAGTGGTAGTACCTGTCTCTTTCCTCAGTGCTAGAAGAGGTGGTGATAGTGGTTAATCAAAACCTAAAACTGTGGAGGGCCCGAGTTAACAGTTATCTCCAGTGCCTATAAGAGGGCCAGGGGCACAGTACATGTTGCCTGATTTGTGTCCAATTGTATTCTGCCAAAGCACCCGACCCCAAATAGCGACCCTCCACATACACCCCCAGAAGAGGTAAAAAGCACCAGTAGCTTCATAACCTCTCCCACGCCGGGAACAGTTCAGCCTTTTCCACTGTTGCAAATCTGTTATGTGACTATTCCTTGATTATCTTAGTTGGCATCTACAGGAGCAGTGGTAGGGGGTACCTTTTGGGGTGTCCAAGACCATGGAGGTCCCTGCTTGTCTGAACTGATTCTGCGAGAGGCTAGGATGGGGTCCGGGAGAGGTGGACAGACTCCAGTGTGCCAATAAACACCACTGGCACACAGCCGCGTGCTGGTTTCATCACCTATGGTAAAGCACCAGTTGCGACAGACTCCATACAGCTGGCAAATCACGAAACACCTGCTATGTGGCCCTTGACAGAAAAAGTACAAAGACCACGGATCACTGAATATGGGCTTTCTATGGGGCTGGTGGTCTTGCTGCAGGAAAGGGGCTCGTGAATCTTTTCTGTGCTGGGTGGTCCACATTCCATCATTACACTGAATCCTCACAAGGCCCTGAACTACGTGGGGTTTTTTTCTCCTGCATTATGGATGGGGAGCTGAGGCTCAGAGGCGAAATTCACGTTGAAAATCAGGCACCTGGCCTGAGGCAACAAGACAGAAAAAGGGGTACCAGTGCCCCGGCGCCAGAACACCAGCCTGAGACCACCAAGCCGAACTAAGCACCCGAGCGTCAATCAGCGCCGGCACTACGGATACCGCCTGGACCAGAGCGCGAAGCGGAATCAGTGGGGAGCGCGCGGGTTGCTAAGTTGCTGAGGGAGAACCAATGAGAAGGCCGCTTATTGGCATCTAAGTCTCGCGAGACTGCGCGAGGTCTGAGACGTTCTCTCGAGTCTCGCGTGGTGTCGGCGTGCCTCGTGATCTCTGTACGCGCGACCGTTACCCGCCTAACCGTAGCCCAGTCAGGCGCCATGAGCTCTCCCAGCGATGTGTCCTCCCAGAAAACCGGCTTTGGCCCGGAGGACAAAGAGCACACCGAGCTCCAGTCTGCCGACCCCTCAACCCAACAGGCACAGGATGTGGCCCTCGACTTGGAGTCTTCCTGGAGCGATGAAGACGACAGCATCATCTTCGAGCCCAGGAGCGACCATGACCCAGACCACATCCTGTACGAGCTCAGCTCAGATTCTGACGATGAAGTGATAGGGGTGAGGAGAGTACCTTGGGGGTGTGAAGGCCGGCCTAGTTCCCCGGCCGATGAGGAAGAGGACATTGCCCTGGGCCTTGAAACCCACCTCAACATCGAGCCGCAGACATCTAACCTGGAGACCCCGGGCACCCGCAGGTACCTGTCCCAATCCCTGTCCTCAGAAAGAGGCACCGCCGAGCTTTCCTCCATGTGGGCGGACGCAAAATTGAGCCCCAGCCGGAAGAGGGCACCTGCCCAGAGCCATGTGAAACGGCAGCAAGGTTTTACCACTCCTGTCTACTCCTGTGGGCCCAGTAGAGGCCAACGCTGGAGGAACGTGAAGGGCAACAACAAAGGCAGGGTAATGGCCAGCAGGGCTGCCCCCTGGCCCTCCCATGACACCAACCCCGACTCCAAGTCTTTACATGAGTTCAGTAAGGTCCAGCCCGCGAGGATGAATGTTTCCCACAAGGGAAGAGGCCAGGCCAGGTTCAGCTGCCCCAGGGAACCAGGAGATGCGGCCAGATACTCGAATATCCGTGCCCAGGCGAGTGTCCCTCACTTACAGGGCACTCCGATGACTTTTGCTTCCCGAAGACTTGCCTCAAATACGGGAAAGCAGTCGTCAAGAGAGCTGGGTGCGTCTTCCTCTAAAAAAATGCAAAATATGGCCTGGGCCAAGGGAGAGGGCAGGCCCAGCCGCCCAGGAGCAGGTCCTGTTGCAGGAAGCATTTCCAGGGCCACAACTTCGAAGAAGGAGACCCAAGAGAAGAAATCTCAGGGTGGTGGCTCAAGAGTTATCCTGGGGAGAGCTTTCCCTTTATGGGGGCAGAATGTCAGAGATGCTCCCCTTGAACCAGCCGCCTTCCCACAAATCATGGGTATTCAGATACTTGGGAAGTCCAAGACGTTTTCTTTGCTGCCCTCGGGATCCAAGCAAGGGGCCACTGGAAAAAGATCCCCAGCCAAGAAAGTAAGAGAGCCCCAGCCTGGGGCTGGAGAAGATAAAGGCCCAAATAGTGATTCTGCCCTACAGACCAAAGTGACTATCCTCCTGCCCCTATCCCCAGTCTACACAGCTTTGCCCTAGCTCCCTCTGCCTCTTGCTCAGGGGTTGTCTCTGGGATGCCAAATCAGGGATCCTTGTAGTAGGGTCACAAGTGAAGAGAGCACCTGGTGGGTACCTAGCACTGTTGGATGCACTTTGCATTTCCTGCCTCCTCCCTTCTCCAGATGGGCTGGAACAGGAAACAGAGCTGGCGCTGATTGGGACAAAGCGACTGGTTAGCAGTTTGGGCTGCCCAGCTTTGGTGACCTGTTGAGCCTCATTGACCTTAAGATTCCTCCTTCCCAGCTCTTCCCAAAGCCTGCCTTGCAGAGGGCATGGCTGTTTGGATACCAACCCCCATACTTCTCCCCTAGCTCAGCTCTGCTCCCTGACCTGGGGTTAAGAGAGAAGGTGCTGATGAGATGAACCTGTGAGTTCCCCCTGTTCCCCACCTGACCCCAGCCACTACACTTACTAAGAAATTTTGTGTTAGCTTTCAACACACAAGCCAGGACCACATTCCCTGAGCATGCATCGCAGAGACTTCGTCCACGTTGAAGCTGACACCAGAGCTCCCGAAGCTCCAGCAGCCTCCCAGCCCTTGACTGCGAGCCAAGGAGGCCTCCCACCCAGAAGCTCTACACTCACTGGTGAGTCCTATGGGTTTGATGCAACACAAGTGGAGTAGAGGGAGGTGCAGGAGGGAAACTTCTGCCTCCTCTCATTCCAGGGGTTCAGCCTCACTCCTAGGCTTCCCTGCCTACCTATGTGGCACTCCCTCTGGACATTGGCCATGGGCAGGGCTGCTTCAGGTCACACGGTCCTCTGTGTAGAGTTTGTGCAGTGGGGTGATGTGTAGCAGTGCCCCCAAATCCAAGTCAAGTGCAGAAGTTGACTTTCGGTGGAACAGAGCCTTTTCTGTTGGGTTCTGCCCCACCACATTGCTCCTCCCAGAGTCTAATGCAGCTGTAGCTCTGGAAACTGCCAACCCAAGGCCACAGTGGCAGCTGAACTGACACTGGGGGGCAGGGAAGGCATGCCCCAGATGGAGCTGCAATTTATCATCAGTGGAGGAGGTTGCTGCTGCCTCACTGTAAGTCCCATGAGAGCCCATCAACCTCAATCCCAGTCTAGGGAGCTGGATTTTTGTGTTCTCTTTCAGGTGACCAGGAACCAACTGTGCAGGCTCCAACTCTGGAAAGGCAGCAGCCACCCCCTGGAGCACAGGGATGTCCCCGGGTAATGCTTTCTCCAGGTGCTAAAAATGCAGACCCGAGCTAGATTGTGGGCTTCAAGTCCAGGTTGGATTGGCTGGGGTGCCCCTTATACTCTCTGGTGAGTGTGAAGAGGGCACTGCTCCCCTGGCCCATATTGCACCTCTCTGAGACCAGGTACTTCTTTTCCTTGCTGGATGCAGAGCCAGTCTCCTCACAGGGCTGTGGGATATGTGGGGATGTAAGGACTGGTAGTGAGTGGGAGGATGAGGAGAAAAGGGGCCAGAATATTACCCATCATTTCTTTTTCTCCCCTGTCTGCTGGACTAGTGCCTTGTGCTCCAGAAAGAAATAGATGACCTCAAAGAGCAACTAGGTACTGTATAACAAACCCCAGGCTGGGGCAGAGGTGGGAGCAGGGCAGGGGAAGAGAGAGACCTCAGTGTCTCAGGTCAGATGCCTGGGATGGGGCTGGGCTATGGATACAGGCTGCATCACAGGACAGACATTCCTTTAGCAGCAGGGGGTGCACTGCACAGGCCTGGCACTGCAGTCTTCTGTCCATCAACTGCTGGGGTGTGGACACAGCACAGTATACTCCTCACCCGCACCATGTATGCTCTGCTAACACAAGCAGATCATGTTTAGTGTGGTTTGCATAGTGTTTGTTATCATATGCACGTTTGCCCTCAACAAGTAGTGGGGAGATTTGTTTAACCTCAACACTTGTGAGCTCCTCATACAAGTTGCTTTCTTTTTTTGGTGGAACTGGGGATTGAACTCAGGCCCTTGCACTTGCCAGACAAGCGCTTATTCTACTGAGCCATTTCCCCAGCCCCACAAGTTACTCTCTTATAAAAAGTATTTCTGCATTGCATGCAGGTGATGGGTTGAGGGAGTCAGCCCCAGGTTGATTTGGGCAAAAGCTGGAGGGCAGTCAGGATGTGGGATTTGCAAGGAGGATGGAGTCCTGTTTCTGTGACTACAGCAGCCGGTTATGTTTCTCTTTTTCAGCGGTCCTGCAGTCCCTCACTGATAAGTTCCAGACCCTTTAAAGTGAGTGCTATATCTGCCACACTGCTGCTCATTGTCCCAGCTGTTCGGGAGGGCTGAGAGCTGGTCCTGACTCTGCTCTGCTTGACAGATGGAAACCAGTATCTTCACCGAAGACTGACAGCCAATACCTGTGGAATCCCGGAGCTGAAGTCAAGCTCTCTCCCTTCCCTTCTTCATCCAGGGCCTCCTCTCTGCCCCACTTTTGCCCCTGGCTCACCCCAGTTGACAACGTCAAATTAAAGTACCTCTCATGTTTAGTGGTCTGCCCTCTCTCTTTTGGATGGGGCCTGAAGGTGGGAGAAGAGAATGTGAGAGCTGTCCCAGTTCAGAGCACATAAAGTACCCTGGTCTGTTGTGGTGGGCCAGCTCCCCAAGAGGGAGGTCTAGGCCAGCCTCTGAGCAGGAGCCCTGGGCTTAGGTTTCCCTACTCGTGGTGCCCTGCACCTGCATCCTGTGTGAGCAGGGCGCACCACAGGAGAATTTCCTACCTCCCTCACTGGCCCTCTTGGAGCTCTCTGCTAACATCCTTCTCTGGGTTCTAACAACTCATTCCAGCATGCACCAGGAGTCCCACCTTTGGCAAGAAGTAATGAACCCCTACTGGGGCTGCAGTATCTGCTGCCTTCTCTGGCTCACAGACCTGCTCCTTCCTTCTTACCCTCCCTTACTGCTCCTCAACATTTATCTCCCCCATGGCTTTCCTCTGGTGGCCTCTCCTGAGACAGCCTCCAACCAGCATTATAGGGTACACGTATGCTCATCTGATTCCTGAGCTGTCCTCTTTCAGACTCTGTAGCTCCTCCTAGTGGCAATGCATAGAGAAACATGTCAACCAGATTGCCAATCTTCTGAGTTCCAGTTTAGACCTCACCTTTGAAATTTAGTTTTCAAACCCTGTGAGTTTCTCCTCCTTCCTTTCCCTAGAAGGGTGGAGGAGGAGGCACATGCCATTGGGTGGCAGAGCAGAAGAAAGACCCAGGCAATGGAGAAAAGAAGGGGGTTCATGTCTGGGTTGCCTTGGGTGTGCTGGCACCACCGGGTGAACCTGGACAGACTGCCCACCAGCAGCCAGAATGGATGGTCAGAGACCAGAAATTCTACATCCTTTAGAGCTGCCAACCAGCTCTTTAGAGACAGGCTGGCTTTCAGAGCCCAAGTCTCATTGTGCCTCATACTGCTGGGCTTAGAGCAAGCCCTGGAGCTGGATCCCACCTGCGCTGGGCAGGCAACCTGCCCCCACATGCTCCTTCCCAAACTCCAGCTTTCAATCTGCAGGCAGAAGAGTTATTCTCCTAAGACTTCTGCCAGGGCCAAAGGCATACAGGCTGCCAGGCCAGCCAGGGGAGGGCTTCCCTGGCTGTGGGGAAGCCTAGCATGCTGCACACCGGGGTGTGAGATGACACCCCTGTGTGAAAGTTGTCCTGGTGTGTCACAGGAATTCTCATCCCCACTATCACAACCTCCTGGGGGACCTTGGATCACCTCCTGCCTGTGTCTCCTCAGTCGCTAAGAAATCCTTTCCACATCTGCATTACTTTAATATCCATTTCCTCTAAAGATGAGGCAAACGGCCCCATTTACAAGGTCCCACTGAGTATATCATGGTGGTCAATGTGGCCATGCAAGCCCTTCCTGTGGTATTCAAGGGTGCACTGTGCATGGGGCCACAGCACACAGTGGCACCAGGTGGCTGCACAGAGTGCCAGTCTTGGTAACCACCACTGGGAGTAAGAAACAACCTGACAGCCTTGGAGCCCTCCTGCTGTCCCAGCCCAGTCTGACCTCACAGGTCTCAGTATTCCAACTCTCCTGACTTTTCCAAGCACCACTCACTGACACTTAAAGGATTAGTGAGTGATATTTAAAAGATAACCCTTACCAAGGTATATAATAAGTTAGATAACATCAAAGTAAATGTAAAGTCACAAGTACAGGAAAAGTAAGCCTACAACTTGGCAAGTAATTATAAAGTGATCAGCTGGTGGGTTCAGTGATACTTGCCATGCTACTGGGGAGCTCAAGTAGCAGGACCCTAAGTTCAAGGCCAGCCTGGGCAACTTAGTAAAAACCTGCCTCCAAAAACCTATTATTAAGCCATGTAGTTATTGCTAGGTCCAGAGACCCACACATTGCACCTTTAGAAGTCCTGTCCATGTACGTTTCCGTGAAGGAAGCTGAATGCAAAGAGCCACCTATGTATAGTTCCATCCATTTGACATGGAAACGACAAAAGCACAGGAACAGGAAAACAAAGCAGCTTGTTGCCAGAGTCTGGGGGTTGAGTGAAAGAGTTAACTTCCACAGGACAGGAAGGAATTTGCAGACTGATGAAAATACTGTGTATTTTTAATTGTAATAGTGCTTCCTTGAGAGTATGTATAAATTAATTACATGTCCATAATTCTAACTTTTTAGGGAAAAACTGTAAACAATACATTTCAAATGGATAGTGAACTTGCCTAATTACTTTTCTGAATATGAAGATCATGTTTTTCTTCTCTAATTTATGTGTATAATCATATTAGATTATTTTTGAAGTTAAATGAAGTTTGTATTCATGGAATGAATCCCATTTAGTTATGGTATATCCTGTATTTTCATTGTGTGTCCTGCAGGACTCAGTTCACTAACATTCTAATTCTACCTTTTGCTTTTGTTGTGTGTGTGACTGACCTGGGATTTTCCTCTAGAGTGACCTCGTCAGGATTTGCTATTCTGATTATTTCAAGCTCACATCCTGAGTTGGAGAATGTCCCTTCTTTTCAAGTTTTTTTTTATGGTTTTTGTTTTGGTTTGGTTTTTTGCGGTACCGGGCATTGAACTCAAGACCCTGCACTTGCCAGGCAAGTGCTTATTCTACTGAGCTATCTCCCTCGCCCCCTTCTTTTTTTTTTTTTTTTTTTTTTTTTTTTTTTTTTTTTGACATGGCCAAGGACCACAGGAGAGCTCTTTTTTTTTGGTGGAACCGGGGATTGAACTCAGGCCCTTGCGCTTGTCAGGGAAGCGCTTATTCCACTGAGCCATCTCCCTGGCTCTCCTCGCCCCCTTCTTTTCAATTTTCTGCAAGATTTTGTATCAAGGTGAAGATAATTATTTCAGAATTCAGTGGGGAATCCTGCCATGTGTGTGCGTGTACATGCATGTGTGTGTACCCTTTTGACTTTGGATAAATAGCTGTCATGATTATGGAATGATTCAAAGTCATTATTCCAACTTGTGTCATTTTTGCCAAGTTATAGTCTCTAGAAATTGATGACCTTTTTCTCCGTTTTAAAATCTGATAGAATGACCCATAATGTCACCTATTATCCCAGAGTTTACTCTGTGAAATTTCTGATCCATAGAAGAGGTTTAAGTATAATGAGCCTACACAATGAGCCTCTAAGTCTTCATAGAGACTTACATTTTGTCACATTTATTTTTTTTTTTTT
>NW_004524856.1:1115378-1131218 GCF_000260255.1 Octodon degus
GCCCACCTGGGGGCAGGGCTGGCTGGCATGTGGTGCTGGGGGATTGAACCGCGGTCCCTATGCTTTGCTAAACTTGTTCTAAGTATGTGCTTTAGACCACTGAGCCATCTCACCAGCCCCCACGGTGGCTTATGCAGAGCTTTCTGAGGTAGTGTCTCTCCCCTTCCCACCTTTAATATACTGTGTCATCCCGACTGGCTGGAATTCCTGGGCTCCAGCAATCCCTCTGCCTCCTAAGTAGCCGGGACTATAGGCAACTGCTACTCTCTCTCTCTCTCTCTCTCTCTCTCTCTCTCTCTCTCTCTCTCTGTGCTTAATCATTTTATAGAGTCACTTGTGATACTTAAAGATATTGTGATACATCGTCCCTTCAGATGTCAACCCATGTTAACTGCAATTATCCCACTGAAACTATTTGGCATTGGAACAACACAGTTTCCTTCTAGATGACCACAAGTAACACTTTTCTCTTGTCCCGATAATGTCCTTCACAACCGCTTTCTAGAGCCTTCTCTTGACATGCACTTGGCCGCCAAGTCTCTCCTGTGTCCTTTAAACCGGAACGCTTTCCCTGACTGTTTGCTTTATGCAGCAGTGCCATTTCTGAGGATCCGGTGCAGCTTGCAGTAAGCCCCTCAAGTTGGGTTTGTCTGAGCCCTCCCACATGATGGTTTACAAATCAAACATTTCTCCAGGAATCCACCTAAGTGATGTGCTGTCCTTCTGCATGGGGGACATCAGGAGATTCCTTATGTGATTTGGTCTCACAGCTGGTGATGTGACCTTTGACCAGTGGTCAGCTACTTCACTCCCTTACTGTACTGTGAAGGAATTTGTCACTGAAAAGACAACTAAAATAATTGCCTTCTTTACAAGCAGACTTAAGAAGTATGAGATTAGAAGTATCACTTTGTGTGTAGTAATAGCTTCACTTTCAAATTCTCATAAATATTACAAAATACAATGAATACCTTCATAATTGTAATGTCAATCTCTATTTTTTATAAATATTCTCTCCCTGTTTGGGTGGTACATTTTTATTCAGAAATACAATTTTGTGCTGAAAATTGTAGTGGCTGCACTTGGGTTCAGTACCTCAGAGGAGATTTATCACATTCCTACACACTTACTCTCAGAGGTGGAGACCAAGAATTTATGAAAAACAAGTCCAAAAAGATGGAAAGCAAGACAAGCCAGACACAGAAAGTCAGAACCAACAGGGCTCACTCATACGGAGATGCTAAGTGAGTTGATTTCGTACGAGGAGAAAGTAGTAGAATCGTTACCAGAAACAGAACGGGAGTGCAGGGTAGACCGAGGGAAGCTGGTTAAGGGGTAAGCACTAGAGAGCAGGAGTAAGTTCTAGTGTTGCATAGCATGGTAGCTTAACTATACTCAGCAATGACGAGCATTTGAAATAGCCAGGAAAAAAAGGAATCGGAATGATTCTCAAAGAATTCCACCAACCCGAAGAAATGTAAGTGTTTGGGGTGGTGGTTATGCTGACTGCCTTGTATGAGCGCTACAAATTGTATATATGAAATGTCACTCTGTTCCCCAAAAATCTGTGTTGTACTATGTACCAAATGTTTAGCAGCCGGAGTCGTAATACACATGTTTGATCAACTGAGGGCAGTGCAGATTAAGCTGTTCATTGGGAAGCAAGTGATGTGTGCCTGGATTTCTTGCCTTGGAGTTCATCTTTGCCGTTAGCCACTGGCACTGAATGGATTCTTCGAGCCAACAAAGGCTGAGGCGGTGGAGACTGTTGTTTCGATGGGCTGCTCCCATCTGAACCGCAGCCTCCATCAGCTTTCCCTGCTCAACATTTTTCTTCCTCTTTCTTCTCCCCAGGCAGAAACTGAGACCACTGATAAAAGCTAAATGAGGCTGAGGCTGGCGCCCTGACAGGCAGAGATGCACCGGGTGTGTGTGTAACTTTGAAACCCCCTTATTTGTGGGGAACAGAGCTTAAGGAATTTTCCTGAAGAATCAGCCTTGGGCAGCCCGAGTGAGTCCGTGCTTTTCCTTCTAGTCTGAGGAAGTACTAGTGAGTCTCTGGAGCTACTCCCGCAGCCTACAGTCAGGTGGCCTTTCCCATTATACAGACTGTTCTGTTCTCTGACCCCATCATTTAAAGGTCCAGCTACTGTAAGTCACCACCTTCTCATAAGGCTGAGCTGTGAGACAGAAGTAAAGGGACTATTTAAGTTGAAACTTTACCTTAAATGACTACTTAGGTATGAAAGGTTTTGTCAGATCCTTAGGGATTTTTCATTTATTTAAACTACATTTTCTTTACTGCTAAGTCTATTATACCACTAAAAGATGTTTGGAAAAATAAAGATTTTGCTCATAATTCTCAGTCCCAAATCACCTCAACTAATTTTTTTATCCTCACCTAGAATCATAGAGGCATAGAACTCTTGGAGAATCTAATAGGACAGCTCCTGGGCAGTAGACAAGTGAGGCCTCTGAAAGCTAGAGGGCCAGTGTACCATGTCCAGGTCACCAGAGAGCATAAGATTGTGCCTCTCAGGAAAACTATTGGGACAAGGAGGAGAAGCTGCTTCACCCCCTCACACTAAAGCGGATGAGCCTCAATTTTGAAATTGGGGCTGCTTCTTCCTACCCTCTGGGCTGGCGCCAGGGCCGGGTTCAGCCACGTGAGCATCCCCAGGTGGAGAGGCAGTCTCACCCCCGATGCTTGCCTCATGTTAAGGGATCAAATGTGGGATCTTACACTTGCCAGGAAGACACTTATGCTACTGAGTTATCTCCCCAGCCCCATCCAGAAGTTCTTGACAGGCCTACTGGATGGCCAAGAAAGGGAGGGCAAGCACTAGATGAGCAATCAGACCTGGGTCTCTCCTAACCTGTTGAAAATCACTTCTCCTTTCTGAGCCCTCATTTCTCCATCTATGAAAAGAAGAAGTGGCCTAGAACAATGGTTGTCCAAGCTGGCTGCCTGAAGCTCCTGAAGTTGTGCACAGGAGAAGAGGAGTGTGCAATATCCTGGGAAGAGTGTGCAGTGTGGTAGATTGACACCTGGTGGGCATCTTGTACCACCCAACTGAGTTGAACCAGCATGGTGCTGGGTATGAAAGGCCCACCTGAGAATTGTTGCCAACAGCATAAAAAGAACTGGAGGGAAAGAGGTGTTGGTTCTCCTGCAAGAACTTGTCATGCTGGTTTCCTTGTATGAACTCGGCTGTTCTCATTGTCGGAAGAGCTCGGCACTTTGTTGCCACTTAGAATGGCTGCAGTTCACTTTGGGGAAGCTCTGGTCCTTATGTTGAGCACCACTTCCTGGCTCTAGAGGGAAAGATGGTGCATTGTTCAAGTGTCCTGGAGAAGCTTGTCGTGCTGGCTCTCCTGATGTGGAGTTAGCTCTTCTCATTGTTAGAGGACCTTGGAGCCTCACTGTCACTGAGAATGGGTGTGGTACTTTTCAGGGGTGCTCCTGTGCTTACTTGAAGTGTCACTTCCTGGCTCCAGTGCAGATCCCTCAGTCTGCTAGCACAGCTCCTTCATCCCACTGGTACAGACTTTCTAGCTCACACTGCTGACTTATGGGCTTTTCCAATGTAGATTCTTGAAACAGGCTTGCATGAGACATTGTTGGGGGCTTTAGGCCTCTGGCTGAACTCATGGGAAACACTGTGATGGGCTCTAGGCCTCCAGTGGACCTCATGCAGGACATTATCATGGATCCCAGCCTTCAGCTGGATTCTTTAGCCTCTAGTGTGTGGCCAGATTTCCCACACTCTTTTGTACCTGACTCTGGGTGACTACTACAAAATAATCCTATAAACTGTGTGTCCTGTGTTAAATTGTTTCCCTTGCAAACCATGATTACAGCACAGAGCTTCCGCCAGATCATCCAAGAGGCCCTATTATGGACTGAACTGTCACCCTCCCCCAGCATATGTTCAAGCCCTAACCACCAAATACAGTCCAAATGTAACTTTATTTATAGACTGGGACTTTAGGGAGATAATTAAGGTAAAATGAGGGGCGCTAATCCTGTAGGACTGTCATCCTTATAAAGCAAAGAGGCACCAAAGCTGGCTCACTGTCCTTCATGTGATGACATGACACAGAAGATAGTCATCTGCAAGCCAGGCAAAGGGCCCGCACCAGGAACTGAACTTGCTAACACCTTGATCTTGGATTTCTCACCTTTAGAACTGAGAGAAAATAAATTTCTGAATGCTGCCTTGTTTTCTGGTGTGAGATATTGAAACTGTAAATAAGGACACAAGTGCATAATAGGTGTTGTGAAATAGAAAGAAAATATTCAAAAGGGGAGAGGAACAAGGATCAGGGAGGCTTTCTGTCCTACTGTTAAGAATATCTGGAGGGCAAAAGGTTACCACCCAGGCCTCTCTTCATCATGGACAATGACCACATTCACCCACAACATTTGGAAGAACTGGCTGAAGAATTTCCATGGCTCTCAGTTCTTGCCACCTAATAAACTCCTCTACTGTGGCCTATGGACCAGCAGGTATATGCACACCACACACACACACACACACACACACACACACACACACACACTGAAGCTATACACCAAGAAACTGTTCCTGAAGTGCTTCCACATGGTCTCAAATATAGATTTAACCCTTACAGAGTACTGGAAGGATCACTACAACATCCTTGCTGAGGGCTGGCCAAATAGCTCAATTGATTAAAGCACCTACTTAGGCAAGCTTAGACAAGCTTAGGCAAGTGAAGAGACTGCAGTTCAATCCCTGGCACCACATGCCATGCCAGCCCTGCCCCCAGGGTGGGATGGACCAGTCAAAAAATAGAAAATAAAAAAATAAAGACAGAGACAACCTTAGACCAGATCTCACTTCTGAGACCTAGTGAGCCAGAAGCAGGTACTAGTGGGCTACAGATTTCTCCCTAGGAGAGAAAGGACGCCAGAGCTAGATTCCTGACATTCTTATGGGAAAGGACTCTCACTCCAAACAGCAGCCACCTTCCACTTCATCCTCCCTTCCTGCAAGTCACAGGTGTCAACTTGAAAGGTGAGTGCACTATGAAATTGTCCCTGGTAAACCTGGCACATTTTTATAACCTTTTGATGAATACACTAGGAAGATTATTGATGTTTGTGGCAAATTATGCATAATAACCCTTTTTATTATGAAAAGATTAGTTAAGGGGTGCTTTGGGAGACTGAGAATGCGTTGTGGGTATTTACATTATTTTTTATGGGAAACACAGTCTTGACTTATAGCCAACTTTAGTTATGACCAGCCCTTATGAATGGAGTTCATAAGTCAATGTCCCAGAATTTTGCATGCTTATATCTGAACAACTACGTTGAAGACAATAATATGTAATTTAACAACCGTTGTTGAATCCATATCATCTTGTTTTTTGAAATTCTGTATCATTTCTAATGTTTTTTATTATTTTTACTCCTTTTAAAATAAAGAAAAAATAATAAACCAAGGGTACACTGTATTTGGTGCATGACTGTAGTCGCCTAGCACAAGTTGGAATCTATATAGACCCATATCCAGAGTATACGTCCTAACTCTACCACCTACTACCGGCATGACCTTAACAGGTTTCACGTTTGTGCCTTGTATATGAAATGGCAGTAAGACTAGTGTTTACTTCCTATGGCTCTTAGGAGAATCAAATGACATTAGGTATATAGAGCCCCAGGCATGTACTAAAATTTCAACAGATACTAGTTTCCCTTGTTATCATTGTTAAACATTGAGACTGTTAGCTCTTTTTTGCCCTTAGCAATTATACTATTGTGACCAAATTTCCTATACAATGTATTTTTTTTATTTCTTCAGACTAAATTCTTTATGCACATTAAGGAAAAGTGTGATAGCAGAGTTCTTTTCCACTATAAAAGTACACCCATTTATTTAACTAGAAACACTAACTTGAGAGGTAACAGTATATGTCATTTCTAATAATTTATTGACAGCAAACAATTGTATTATATTTGGAGCGTGTTGAGGAAAATAATACCTCCTAAGTCTTTTTTTATTCCTTTGAGTCTCAATCACTGAGAGTTCAAAGTGCTTTGGGAGAATCTGTGTCCTGGGTGGCCTGCTGAATGCCTTAAAATCAAGCAGTGTATTTGTACCCTGAAAATACTTATATCCATATAAAGGTTGTGTGGACTGTGGCACTCAGATTTCTCCTACTGGCACTAGGACACTTGAAGCACACTTAGTTATGAAGGTTTTATGATGATTTTGCTTGGTTTCTTCTTCATTAGCCTCTGGGCGTCCTTCTCCATTTTCTTCCTTTATTGTTCTGCTGCTCCTTTCTTTGTCTGATATCTTCTGCTGCCTCAGAACTTCTGCTTGCTCACCTTGTGTTTTTCCTCTTCCTCCTCCTCCTCCTCCTCCTCCTCCTCTTCCTTCTCCTCCTCCTCCTCTTCCTCCTTCTCACCATCAACTCACCTAATTTTGAAGATTGATGACTAAAAGGTATATCTTGTGTAGCTGCAAATCTACTGGGGAAAACCTGTATCTGGAATACCAAAATTTTATGGCTGTCTCTTCTTTTTTTTTTTTTTTTTTTTTTTTTTTTTTTTTGTCTCTTCTTAATAACAATTTTCTGAGCTTTCCTTACAGTAAGTAGGTGTCATACCCTTAGAATAGGCAGGCTCCAGCTGCTCCAAAGCGTTCTGCTGCATGGCCACATTTCCATTCCTTCCTTCTATCCTTACACTTTGGGAGCATCTTCATCCCAGGACGTCCACTCTTCCATATCTGTCTGCTTAGGAACTGGTGAATAATCAATGGTAGTTGGCCATGTAATTTGGGCTCCACTTAATTGTCTTCCTCTGCCAGGTCTGTCTATTAATCTCCTTAGAGATGAAAATACTGTTTCTAGGCAGGTACAAACTTTAACCAAAACTGAATGATGGCCATGATAGGAATCAAAACCTGCCCCATGCCCGCCAGCCCCTCAGACGGAGGCTCTGAACTGCCAGAGCCTCACGCACACACATGAGGTGCACTCTGTGAGGATCTTCCTTGAGCTCATGCTCCATGTGTACAGTCCCAGCCCAGCTCAGTCAAAGCCTGATGGGCTCCGTAGCCCCACCAAGGCCAAGTACAGTTGCCATGACCACCCTCCTCAGAGATAGCTTATATGAATTTTTAATTTTCATTTTTCTAATGATTAGTCATGGAAGTGAGGCTAGGAAGTGTGGCTTTAAATTTGAAATGATGGGGCTGGTGAGATGGCTCAGTGGTCTAAAGCACCTACTTAGAATAAGCTAAGCTAAGCAAAAGGACAGCGACCGCGGTTCAATCCCCAGCACCACATGCCAGCCAGCCCGCCCCCTGGTGGGCTGAGCTGGCCACACACACACACACACACACACACACACACACACACACTAAATAAATAAATTTTAAAAAAAAAATAAATAAATAAATTTGAAATGATGTACCTATGGATGGCTTGCATTTGAAAGGGACAGGAGGAAGCCGGCTGGACATAGGTCATCTGTTTTGCTGATGTGGGTGGCAGTAGAGGCAGGGTCTCGGGACAGTCAGACCAATCAGGCATCATTGTTTCTAACAGTTTTTCCTAGACCTCCTTCTATAACCATTTAAAAAATTCTGCAGGGGATGAATTCCTTGTTACCTCAACTAATTAAAGCTGCCCACCTGTGCCCTCCTTTCTTCTGCCTTATTAACATAATGGGCTGCTACATTTTCCAGGCTGTCTTCCATCACGGATGAGAGAATACCTGCATGACCAAACTCCAGCTGGTGAGATATAAGTAGGAGTCAGGGCGTGAAGCTTTTGGGAAGATTCCTCAGGCGGCAGTGAACTGACCTCAGAGGATCCCACGAGGTTATGTCCCTCTGCAAGGGTGGTTATGTGTCAGCTCCTAATTATAGTCCTATTTTATTATTGTTGTTACTGGTAATCATAGAGTACATATTTAGCAGGAAGTATCTTCAGAAACAAACTCACATCCTGAAATGCATTTGAATCATGATAAAGCATGAGGATATAAAACATTTGACCTGCTGTATGCTGCTAATTTGTGCAGGAGACGGAGAATACTTTTCTGGCTCTATATACAGTTTTGTATGTAGTGTCATTTTACCCAAACCTCATTCAAGATACGTAAGGACAGGGACCAGGGTTTGATCCCCAGCATGCCATGCCGCCCACCCCTCCCCCAGGGTATGCTGAGAGGGCAACTGAGACTGGACGTGGTGGCACACATCTGTCATCCCAGCGCTTAGGATGCTGAAAACAGGAGGATCACTACGAGTCCAATCTGTGTAGTGAGACTGTGTAGACCCTGTATAAATACATTAAAAAAAAAAAAGATACAGGGCAAGAGAGGTGGCTCAGTGGAATAAGCACTTCCCTGGCAAGCACAAGGGCCTGAGTTCAATCCCTTGTTCCATAAATAAATAAATAAATAAATAAATAAAATTTTTTAAAGATACATAAGGAGTCTCTGGGTACAGATTGGCCAAGTTCTTCTGTGGAAAATGTTAGTGCAGGAAATATTTGACAGACCAGAACCCAGAACCCAAATCTATTGCATTGCCTTTATTGCAAGTAAATTTTGAATTATAGAGACCACTGGGGGGCCTGTCCCTTAGCTCAGCTCTTTAAGTGGCTGCTTCAACAAAGCAGTCAGGCTCAGGTTGCTGTGGTTTGATCCCCACAACTCCAGCCAGCCAAACCTGCCCTGAAGGCATTCGGAGCAAAAGCAAAAAATCCTTTAGAGACCACTGGTTTAGGTTTTATTTTGTATTTTCAAGGTTGAACAATAATTAATGTCTGCCTTGTGGAAAACATATTTATAATTCAACAAATGCTAGTTTTCTTATTTACTCTACATCTTTTTTTATTTATTTTAATTTTTATCTATATTAGGTTGTTGCAGGGTCTCACTATGCAGCTCAAACTTGTGATGACCCTCCTGCTTTCAGCCACCCCAGGACTGGGATTACAGGCGTGCCCCACCATGCCCAGACTCTCTACATCCTTTTTGATACCCTCAGAAGTTGATTTTATTTTCATAGTGGTACTACTTTTTGAGTTTTAAACTGGAATAATCCTGACTCATGTAGCTTTAAATTATTACAATGATTTTTTTTGCAGAATAACCTGCTCCTTGTTTAACATTTGATTCAGTATGCCAGGTCTTTTTCCATGTTAGATATATCATTCTTTGGCACTACAATCTGTTGAAGCTACTACAGGAATCTGAGTATCATCTTTCCCATCTAAAAAATGCCTAAATTTTTACATAAGTATATTTTATAGAGAAAAAAAGACCAGACAGAGAACTAAATCACTTGACCAATTTCCTTTTCTTCCTGCTTGGCTCCTTGAAAGTAGACTTGAAGGCTAGAGCTCATGCAGCCATCTTGCGAAGGCCAAGTGGTCATGCTAACACTGTCTTAACAAAAAAATACAAAAGGAGTGAATTTTGTGCACAGAATTTAAATGAAAAAATGTAAACTGTAAATACATGTTAATGGGTATATGAGATAAAATACAATATATGACATGAATAACATAAAGTCAAGGTGGGGTAGGGATGAAAAGGAAAAGAGCTTTTGTGTACGATTATAATTAAGTTGTTCTCAGTTTAAAACAGAAATTTATAACTTTAAGAAGTTTTAAGTAATTGCAATGGTAACCAGAAGGAAAATACTTATAGATATATACAAAAGGAAATGAGAAGGGTACCAAAACATGTCACTACCACAACTTCAACAAAACACAAAGGAAGGAAAACTACAGCCCATAAAGCTATAAAGCCCACAGAAAATAATGAGCAAAATGGTAATAATAAGTCCTTTCCTTCAGTTATTACTTTAAATGTAAATGGATTAAACTCCCCAGTCAAAAAATCAAACTACAGCCGGGTGTGGTATGCAAACCTGTAATCTCAGCACTCAGGAGCCTGAGATTACATGGCGGGAGGATTGCCATGAGTTTGAGGCCAACCTAGGCTACATAGTGAATTCAAGGCCAGACTGGACTACATAGCAAGACCTTGTCTCAAAACAACAAACAAAAAAAGCTGACTATAGTCCACTTACAAGAGACTTCAGTATGTCTAACAATTTGGTAGAGTGGTAAGCAGCAACAAATCAACCTGTCTAGATCCAGAATACTAACACTGACAAATAATAACTTGGGGAAAAAAAGAGAGAGGTGGGTCTCTGGGAACCAGGAAGGACCCAAAGGGAAAATTTGAGCCTACAAAGAAATCAAAGAGACAGACCACATTGCAGAAAAAGGCAAGAGCAGGCTGGAGAGATAGCTAGGTGGTCTAAGAGTCTACCTGGCAAGAGCAAGGACTCAGGTTCGACCCCCAGTACCACATGCTGTGCCGACCCTGGAACCCACAGATGGTGCCAGCCACTGAAACCGGGCGTGGCAGCACAACCTGTAATCCCAGCACTGAGGAGGATGAGACAGGAGGATAACTATGAGTCTGAATTGTGTTGTGAGACTCTGTACCAAATACATAAAATTAAAAAAAAAAAAAAGGAAGAAAGAAAAGAAAAAGGAAAGGGCAACCTGCACTTCCTCCCTGGCTCCTGGCTGGCTTGTAGCATGAAAAAGGAAGATTGACTCTCCAGAGACATAGTGAAATTGAGGAACTCCAGAAGCCTCTGGGGAGAAACACACCCCAGGGAGAACAGAGTAGTGTACTGTTACAGCTGTTGAGTGACTTCAGTTCAAGCAACTGCCATGTCCCCTGAAAATAGTGCTTGGTCAGACACCATTTAGGGAGAGACTAATCAAGCCTGGGAATCAGAGCAGCTGGGGTCAGCCTTACCTCAGGTCTTCTAGTGCTAAACTGCTACATTTACTGGGTGAGGTACAGTCATGAGAGAGGAAGCCATGGCCAGGCTGGCAAGAGACACCCAGAGAGTTATAAACTAAACAACTCAGACCCCAACTCTATGATCAGAGTTCAGGCTCAGCCTGAACCTCCACGGACTTGAATGTCCCAGAAAAACACCACGCCCGAGTGCCAGTTTGCTGGGATTATCCAGCACGGATCTGGGCTCTGACTGGCTCCCACATCTACCAGCAAGAGCACAGTTATGCCTTGAATCAGATATTGTCACAAAACCATAGACCAGGGCCAGGGAGATGGCTCAGTAGAATAAGAACTTCCCTAGGAAATGCAAGGGCCTAAGTTCAATCCCCGGTTCTGGAAAAAAAAAAATCATGGACCATAGAAGATACCAACCACAAGCTAGAAATCATAGAGAAATGTATTCCTTTTATTTCCTCTCTTTGCTTTTGTTTTTTAAATTTTTGTTCATTTGTGGTTTTTTTCTGTTTTCATTTATTTATGAAGGTGAACACTCTAGTTTTTTGTTTGTTTGTTTGTCTGTTTTGGTCTTTCATTCATTCCTTCCCTTCTGTCTTCTTCACTGGTTTCCTGAACCTTGGATAATCTTCCTTTGACTTAAACCTTGTTTTGAAACTCTTCTTTTATTTCTCTATTTTTTCTTCTTTTCCACTTTTAAATTTTATCCCATGAGAGTAAAATTGCTCAACTGAGTGTATATTTGCTGTACATGCTTTTTTATTTGTCTTAGATCTTATTATGGAACTACAAATCTTATACCTATAGTTAAAGGTTGCAACTATTATCACAGTTTGTCATTTCTCAGCCTACATTTGATGCTATTATTATTACTGATTATACTATATTAGCCAAGGTGACGTAATTGCTGTGACCAATTGATGGTATTTGTATGCCAACACCTAGATTGTCTGGGGGAAATAAACAATACCATAGTCCAATACTAAAGAACTGTGTGCTAGGCCAAATAGGCAGCAACCTTTTAACTCCTAATAGATAGAAGAGGCAGGATTCTAGGACAGAATCAAAAGCCAAAATCTATCTATGCCTAGGAGACATTTCATTATTTCCTAAAGAGATCTCAATACTAGTAATAAAGCTACCTACCACAAGCAATTTACAAGCCTCAATGAAGAAAATACATTAAAGAACTAGAAAATGAGACAACATGGAAGCAAGCCCTGATGCCTAACTCACCCAAGGCAAATCCAGAGAGCACTGAAATGGAGCAAATCAAGAGCCACCCAGTTGGACATTCTGAAATGGTAGCAGCAGAAGTAACAAAGCTGATGGACAAGTCTCTAGACAAAAACAAAACAGAACAGAAATAATTACACAGACAATTAAAGAGATAATAACCATAATGAAGGAAATGCTTAGTGAATCTAGAAGAGATACAGATTTTTAAAAAGAAGAAGAGCTTGAGATGAAAACTATGAAGGACGAACATGAGAAAGAGCTGGATTGCATAAAACATATTCAAACAGATATCCAGGAGATAACCAATCTGAAGATATAATATCAGAATCTAGAGACAGAGTTGCGGTTGGTGATCATCAAACAAAAGACTTCTTAAAAGTAGCAAGGGACCATGAAAAATAAATCCAACAACTGCTAGATAATGTAAAGAATAGTAACATAAAATTGATCAGAATCAATGAAAAATTAGAAGATAGCACAAAGGACATAAACACTGGTTAACAGAACTAATTGCAGAAAACTTCCTAGGCATAGAAAAAGAATTTGAAAGGCAGATAAGTGAGGTACACAGAACTCCAAATAGTCATGATCATGGGGAAAAAAC
Source organism: Octodon degus (assembly GCF_000260255.1). Taxonomy (NCBI): domain Eukaryota; kingdom Metazoa; phylum Chordata; class Mammalia; order Rodentia; family Octodontidae; genus Octodon; species Octodon degus. The sequence continues at coordinate 1,128,056 of NW_004524856.1, forward strand.
TACACCAAGGCATATAATAGTCAAGATTCCAGAAATTCAACATGAGTACAAAATAGTAAAAGCTGTTAGAGAAAAGAAACAAACAACATGTAAAGAAAATTTCAGCACAATTACTACAGACTTCTCAACACAAACCCCTAAAGCAAGGAGAGCTTAGAACGAAGTATTTCAAGCCCTGAAAGAAAACAGCCTCCAACCCAGATCAATGTACCCTACAAAATTATCATTCAGCACTGATGGAGAAATAAGATGCGTCCATGATAAAGAATACCTAAACAAATTCATGACAACCAAACCAGCACAGCAAACAGTCAATATTCTAGAAAATGGCCATGAAGACAACAATTCCAAGATGTCTGGGGGGGGGGTTTCTTTGCATTTCACTATTAATTAGATATTTAAGCTTTTGAGTAAATTCTTTTTTTTTTTCTCCGAATGCCCTCAGGGGTGGTTTGGCTGGCTGAAGTGTTGTGGGGATCGAACTACAACAACCTGAGGCTGACAGCTTTGTGGAAGCAGCCACTTAAAGAACTGAGCTAAGGCCAGGCCCCTTGAGTAAATTCTTATAAGCTATGAATATTATCAAATTATTTCTCCCACAGAACTGTAAACACACAATATATACCCAAACGGTACACCAGATGGCTGAACTAACATTAATACACATCACCATTTTATCAGTTATGTCATAAAACAAATTGTGAAGTACCCAAATATTAAGTTACACAGCTCAAAAAGCATATTAGATATTAGATGTCTGCTCAGTTCATTAGCAGGAACCCACTTTTTTGCCAAGAGGTTTGGAAAAGAAGAAAAAAAATCACACCTCAAACAAAAATCAGTTGATAAACAACTCCTGGTAAGTATGGAAAAAATTACAAGTATTTCAGAACTTTTATGATTAAGAGTTATTTTAACTACCATAACAAAGCATCTATTCCTTTTTAAAAAAATATTTACTAAATTAAAGAGCATATACTACATGCTCTGTTCAAGACAAAGGCAACATTTTACTAAAAATATTGAATAGCCTCCTCCCACTATATTTTCAGGCCCTCCCTGGTAGGCTGCACCTCAAGGTACAGACATTAAATTAAGTTAGGCTTTTTCCTCTGAGACACTAAAGACGTGTGCTTCTATAACAATGCAGACTTTCAAAATGGAGGTTTTCCACAACAGCACAAAATAAAAACTTATAGAAAGACATTAAGGGAAGGGGGCTGGAGAGATGGCTCAGTGGTCTAAAGCACCTACTTGGAACAAGCTTGGCAAAGCACAGGGACCACGGTTCAATCCCCCAGCACCACATGCCAGCCAGCCCCGCCCCCTGGTGGGCTGAGCTGGCCACACACACACACACACACACACACACACACTAAATAAATGTAAAAAATAAATAAATTTAAAAAAAAGAAAGACATTAAGGGGCTGGAGAGATAGCTCAGTAGAATAAGCGCTTGCCTGGCAAGCACAAGATCCTGGGTTCAATCCCCAGTTCCACAAAAAAAAAAAAAAGGTTTGGTTTTTAGGGGCTGGGGAGATGGCTCAGTGGAATAAGCGCTTCCCTGGCAAGCACAAGGATCTGAGTTCAATCCCCAGTTCCGCAACAAAAAAAAAAAGACATTAAATAATCACCATAAGACTTGGTAATAACCAAAAAGAACAATCAATGTTTAAGCAAACCTGATGTCCTCTGGCATGAATACGAGAGATGTAAACATTAAGTGTGCAAGCAAATAGCCACACAGGCCCTACAATGTTTGAAATAACTGAAGGAATAAACTGGAGTGGAGGTCTAGAAAGTCCTAAGTTCTTTAAAATGTGGTTCTCCATGATAGTAAAAATGTAAGAATATTGTGCTGGGTATTTTGGCACCTAATCTTTCTAATTGTCTTATGTGTCACTGAGACTCTGGCATGAGAATAGCTCTAAAATCATAACTCAGCAGTGCATGATTTCAGGGAAGCCAACTGGTACAAAGAATAAGCACATTTTAAATGCTGAATAGGAAAAATTTTGTAATTGTCCAAATATATTGATCATAACCCAAACATAGAGGTTGTACTCTGGCAAGCTTGTATGTAGCCTGTTGGGTTGGGTTTTTTTGTTTTTTGTTTTGTTTTGTTTTGTTTTGTTTTGATACAGGGTCTCACTACACAGTTCATACTCATTGTGATCCTCCTGTCTCAACCTCCCTAGTGCTGGGATTACAGTCATGCGCCACCACTCCCAATTCTGGCATCGTGCACCCAGGTTTCCAGGGCCAGCACAGCATGCACTACCAGGGACTGAACTCGGAACCTTGCATTTACCAGGCAGGTGCTTATGCCACCGAGCTATCTCCTCAGCCCATATGTATCCTGTATAACTGCTTTTCAATGCTCCTATGGGAGCTTCATTAGAGTTATTCACCAAGCCAACATATGGGCTAATAGGTATGACAAATCAGGTCCTGCCTCAGGCTCCGTGTCCAAAGCAGTAGCATCAGGAACCCCAGTTTTATTGCATGCAACAGTTGTTTCTGTGACCACTGGAGTTTTTAAAATGCAACCACGTTTTTGGATGATACTTCTCCAGATACAAACATTGCTTGCTATTGAAAGCTCCACGCCCCTTTTGTCTCATGAACTGTACTGCATCTTCATATTTTATTCCACCTTCAATTAATGCTAGGGCAATGAGCACTGGAGCTCTCCCAAGACCTGCAACACAGTGGACAGCAATACAAAAACCAGGTTCTTCACAGAACTTAATATTCACACTTTAACGCATCATCGACAATCTGGTTGAACAGTGGTACACCATCATCAAAAGGCCAATCAAAAACATGGATGCCTTCTTTCTCCACAAGAGCAATGTTATACATTGCTTCACATGTTCTAACTATTGACATAACTCCATACTTCTTAAGTTCCTCTATAACCTTGTTTCAAGTTGCCTTGGTCGAATTCTGTGTAATGAAGAATCTCATGCTCTTATATGTGACTTCCACAGGAGCTGGGCAGTTCATTTAAACCATGTTAATTTAGTTACAAAAACACTCAAAAGGGTTATGAAAGAATTTGAAAACTTGAATAAAAACTGATGCAAGAAACTGAAGTCTGGGGCTGGTGAGATGGCTCAGTGGTCTAAAGCACCTACTTAGAACAAGCTTAGCAAAGCA
>NW_004524856.1:1131343-1133039 GCF_000260255.1 Octodon degus
ATAAATAAAATTAAAAAGAAACTGAAGTCTGTTAGGTACGAACCCATATAATCGACCAGACCAGGCATTCTGACTGAAGTAGATTTATTGGGGACAGCAAGCAGGCTGGCTGTATAGTGGACCAAGACAGCAGTGAATAAAAGGGGGGACAGGAAACTTTATAAGATCTTTTAGGGAGGGTGATTGTGGGCTGGAACAGCTGAGGGAGAGCTAATCTTGGCAGGGTTACCTGGTCTGGGCTGACTTTTAGCAAAGAAGAGTTTTGTGGTTGCTTGCCTAGGTCAAAATCAGGTGGACCTGTTCTTCAGTTTTGGGTTTGGCTCTGCATGGAGCCAAGGGGGAGAGAGTTTGGGGAAGGGTGTCTGGGAAACCAAGCAGGAGAGTGTTTGGGGCAAGGTCCTGAGAAACTTTGAATCCTGACCTATCAAAATGTACTTCAATATACTCTGTTGAACTTCTCAGTGCTTTGAGTGTGGTGTGGGGAGCACTAGGAATGAAATGAGCCCCTTGACAAGAAGTAGCAATATTTTGATCCAGTAATTCTGAGGCAATAGGAAGTGTACTAAGGCTTGCCCCATCTAGGTCAGAACTCTTGTAAAATGCTTTCCCATTTCAATTCACTACCTCTGTGTCCAGGTGAACCACTCTTCCTGGGCTTCTTGGTGGAGCAGTAAGGAATCTCTACAGTTCACTCATTGTAGAGGATCACCTGAGCAGCTCTCCTTGAAAGAAGAGCGATTGTCTCCATTTTGACTGAGCCTGACCCTATTTCCTTGTATTGATATGTACAGAGCTGGCTAGGACTTCCTTTTATCATTGCAATTGGCCTTAAGCAATGTATATTGGTCTAGCTGAGGTGCTGGTGATAGTCTTTGAAGGTGGCATGCGTGTTTCCTTGGTAACCTACACCTGCTACTCTTTAATGTGAGCCAGTCGAGACAAGACAAAAAGCCAATGCTCTGTGCTGCCAGCTGGGATCAAGCCTCGAGATAGAGGCTATGACTTCCTGGGGCTTGAAAGATTACATCAGAACTGAAGCACCAGACCTCCAAAACATTAGATACTATCTTAATAGCATAATGCAGATTACTATCTCTGTGTATCCTCTCTGCACATGGCAGAGGTAAATGTAGGCCTCTTACCTAGCTCAGCTCACAGTACTCACCTACTTCCCACAATTCTCAGTCATTCCTCCTCAAGCCACTCCTCCTCCACTGAATAAAACCAAGGTGTGGCCCTGGGTCAGCCTCTTGGTTCCAGAAAACCATCTTTGTGGCTGGACTTAGGGCCCCTTGGCTCCCCAATAATTATAAACATGTTTTAGTGTCTTTACTTTCATGGTGGGCTACACTAGGAGTGGTAGATTGGAATCAACTTGGTGGGATTTCAATAATGTATCTTTGGGATTACCAATATTGACTTCTTGGACCGAGAGGAGAACCTAGAGGGGACTCCTACAACTTGTCTGCATACAGGTTGCACTGTGCCTGGTAGTAATCTCCACTGCCTGTCAGAAATTCCTTAAATGTGTTGTAGGAGTCCCCTCCTGATTCTCGTCTCAGCCCAAGAAGTCTATATTTATAATCCCAAAAATCCGTTATTGGAATCGCACCAAGTCAATTCCAATCTACCACTCCCAGTGCAACCTATGGCAAAAACAAAGACACTAAGACATATATATATATACTGGGGAGCC
>NW_004524856.1:1133139-1138444 GCF_000260255.1 Octodon degus
ATATTTATAATTATTGGGGAGCCAAGGGGCCTTAAGTTCAGCCAGGAAGATGGCTTTCTGGAACAGAGAGAGACCCAGGGGTTTTATTCAGCCCAGAAGGAGGAGTAGCTTGAGAAAGAGAATTGTGGGAAGTAGGTGATTACTGTGAGCTGGGCTAGGTGGGTGGTCTGCATTAACCTCTGTCATACGCAGAGAGAGTAATTTGCATTATGCTGATGGGAAAGTATCTAACATTTCAGGGGTCTGCTGCTTCAGCTCTGATGTGTAATCTTTCAAACCCCTGGAAGTCATAGCCTCTATCTCGAGGCTTGATCCCAGCCGACAGCGTGGAGCACTGGCTCTTCACCCTGTCTCAATCCAGCTCATATTGGAGAGCAGCAGGTGTAGGTTATCAGGGAAACATGCATGCCACCTTCAAAGACTATCACCAGCACCTCAGCTAGACCAATATACATTGCTTAAGGCCAATTGCAAGGATAAAGAGAAATCCTAGCCAGCTCTGTACATATCAATATAAGGAAATAGGGTCGGCTCAGCCAAAATGAAGATGATCACTCTTCCTTCAAGGAGAACTGCTGAGGTGATCCTCCACAATGTGTGACCTAGAATACCACAGAACTGAGGAATATGTTTACTCATTGAAGATCATGGCCTAACCACACAGCTGACCCTGAGGCAGTGGCAACACAGGCAGTATCAGGAGTGCCAGACAACCATACATTGAGTGGCTCAGCAGAGCATTTCACAGAGCAGGCTGAGCAGCCAATATGCGTGCCCAGGCCCAAGATACATGTTTTAAAGAAGAAATTAAATTGGTTTTTACAATTAAATGTCAATGCCGATACAACCTACCAGAACTTATGGGACACAATGAAAGCAGTTCTACAAAGGAATTTAGGACCAGGGATGTAGCTCAGTGGCACAGCTCCTGCCTGGCAAGGGCAAGGTCCTAAGTTCAATTCCTGGTACCAAAAAATAAAAAGCAATTTGTAGTGGTGAATTTCCAGAACAGGAAAACAGCGTAAGCCTCAATTACCTAATGTTAAAACTCAAGGTTACAGAAAAACATGAGCAAGTCAAATGCAAAGCTTGTACAGTGGTTTTTGTCCTTGTTTCTGTTAATCTGATGCATTACCTTTATTAATTTGTGTATATTGAGCCATCCCTGCATCCCTGAGATTAATAAACAAAACAAAAACAAGAAACTTACAAAACTCAAAAACAAAAACAAGAAACTTACAGAAGGAAATTAGAGCAGAGCACAAATTAATGCAATAGACACTAAGAAAATATAAAAAATTGGTGAGCTGGGGGCTGGGGATATAGCTCAGTGGCATAAGTGCCTGCCTGGCAAGCACAGGGTCCTGAGTTTGATCCCCAGTAACACACACACACACACACACACACACACACACACACACACACACAGAATTGGTGAATTGAAGAGTTGGTTTTTTAAAGATTAAATAGTGTCAAGGACATAGCTCAGAAACATAAGCACATGCCTGGCAAATGTAAGGTCCTGAGTTTGATCCCTGGTACCCCCTCAAAAAAAGATTAAATGAAATATATAAACCCTTAGACAACTTTATTAAAAGAAAGAAATGAAAGACCCAAATTCATTCAATTAGAAATAGAAAAAGGTGAACAAATTCTGCATAAATCCAGAAGATAATTAGTACTTGCTTTGAGAACCTGTACTCTAACAAGATGGAAAATTCAGAAGAAATGGACAGATTCATAGTTACATATAAATTACTAAAGTTGAATCAAGAAGATGTAAAAATCCTAAATCATCCAGTATCATTCAATGAAATTAAAGAAGTCATTTAGGAAATACCAACAAAAAAAATCCCAGGTCCTGACAGATTCACTGCTGAATTCTGCAAGAAATTTAGAGACAATCTAAAGCCACTATTCCTCAAATTCTTTAACAAAATTGAAAACTATACAATACTCCCAAAGTCCTTACTGGAAGCAATGTCAAAACCAGAGAAAGATCTATTTTTAAAAGAACTACAGACCAATCTCACTAAGGAACACAGATGCAAAAATCCTTAGTAAGATACTGACCAACATAATGCTGCAAATCATCAAAAATTATATAACATAAAGTAAAATTAATCTCAGGGATGCAGGGATGGCTCAATATACACAAATTATTAAAGATAATACATTAGATTAACAGAAACAAGGACAAAAACCACACAATCGTCTCAAAAGATAAAGAAAAAACATTGACAAAGTCCAACATCCACTCCTGATTAAAAAACAAAAAAAACCCCTACCAACTGGACATGGTGGTACATACTTGTAATCCTGGTATTCACCATGAGTTTGAGGCCAGCCCGGGCTCCATAATGATTTCAAGGCCAGCTGGAAGTACATAGCAAGACTCAGCCTCAAAAACAAAAACAAGAAACTTACAGAAAATTGGACTAGGTCTTTATCTCAGTCTGATAAAGCCATCTATGTCAAAGCAACAGCAAACTTCATACTAAGTGGTCAAATACTGAAAATTTTCTCTCTAAAAATCAGAAACAAGGATGTCCACTATGATCATCCCTGTTCAGTATAATTCTGAAACATTAGAACAATTAGGCAAAAGAAAAAAATAATAAAAGGCACATGGCTAGGAAAGGAAGAAGTTGAAATATCATTTGCTTTCTATTTGTATTTCTTATTTTGAGTTCTTATACTAGGGAGACTATACGATATTTGCACATGTGTGCCTGGTTTATTTCGCTTATGAGTATATGTTCAAGTGGCACCTGCTTCTATATGAAGGCTTCGAGTTTATCATTCTTAATAGCTGAGTAATACTCCATTGTGTAAAAATACCACATCTTTTTCAACCATTCCTCAGGTGATGGGCATCTTGGTTGTTTCCAAGATTTGGCTATCACAAATTGTGCTGCTATAAACATGGGCACACATATATCACTATGATATGATGATTTCAGATCCTCTGGGAAAATTCCCAGTAGAGGAATAGCTGGCTTGAATGGGATTTCCAGTCCTAGTTTTCTAAGGAGTTTCCACACCGATCTCCATAATGGTTGTACCAGTCTGCATTCTCACCAGCAGTGGAGAAGGGTCAGATACAAAAGTTCCATTTCTTGTTATACAGGTCTTGTTTTATCTTCGTCTTAACCATCCAGCAGAAAAGTATAAAAACAAAGTATAAAAACTAAAGCTATGGGGCTGGAGAGATGGCTCAGTGGTCTAAAGCACCTACTTGGAACAAGCTTGGCAAAGCACAGGGACCACGGTTCAATCCTCCAGCACCACATGCCAGCCAGCCGCGCCCCCTGGTGGGCTGAGCTGGCCACACACACACACACACACACACACACACACACTAAATGTTAAAATAAAAAAAATTAAAATTAAAATAAAAAAGTAAAGCTATATTAATATGCTGAGCTATAAAAGGTTCAAGTCAACCACTTCTGACATTGCCAGTCCTGCGGATAACCCACTACTATTATGGACTACTGGACTATGTTGGATTACTTTGCTGAATTCACACACCTACAATACTTAAATGACAACGGAATACCCATCTCTGACAAAACTAAACAAAAAAAGGGGATACAAATGAAGGACTTGACTACATGTGAAAATAAAGAAGTATGCATGCTTTCCCACTTTAAAAAAAATGAAGGACCATTTTGTATCTGTATGTACAAAATAGTTAGGATAGATGTACAGCTACTTTCTCTTAATTCAATGAGAAGAAAGATTTGTACTAATAGTGTTTGGACAGGATATCATGTCTGCATCTTGAACTATGAATAACCACTATGAAGACAGCAATATGCAGTGTATTAATTATTGAAACTGTCCTACTAGTCAGTTTTGAAACTGTCTCATTGCTATTTGTTTCTCAGTAAAATCAATGAAAAATTTAAAAATAAAAAAGAAATGCCATTTTCTGATGACATGATCTGCTTTATAATAGACTCCATATATTCCACCCAAAAACTTCAAGAATTAATAACCTAATTCAGTAGCACATCAGGATATAAGTCAGCACTCAAAAATACACAGCATTCCTGTACAGAAATAGCAAACTCACTGAAAGGGAAATTAGGGAAATAATACCTTTCACAATATTATCAAGACAAATTAAATACTTAGGAAACAGCTAAATTAAAGAAGTGAAAGACCTTTACATTGAAAATGACAGTACTCTGAAAAAAGAGATGGAAGAGGACATCAGAAAATGGAAACATTTCCCCTGTTCTTGGATAGGCAAAACCAATAGAGTGAAAAAAAGCCACACTTCCAAAACTGGTGTACAGATTTAATGCAATCCCAATCAAAATAACATTGGCATACCTCGCAGTACTAGAGAAACAATCCTAAAATTCATATGGAGCCAGAGGAGACCATAATTGCAAACATAATTCTGGGCAACAAAGACAAGGTAGGGGGCATCATATTCCCAAAGTTAATGATCAATAGAACAGAATAAAAGATCCAGAAACAACTCCAAGGACACTCAGCCACCTTATCTTTGAGAAAAGGACCAAATACCTTCACTGGAAGAAAGATAGCCTCCTTAGTAAATGGTGCTGGGGAAACCGGCTTTTCACATGCCAAAGATTAAATCTAAACCCTTATCTTTCATCATGCTCTAAACTAAAATTGAAATAGACCAAAGATCTAAACGTTAGAACAGAAACAGTCTGCTAGAAGACAACATAGATAAAACTCTTGAAGACATAGGTATAGTCAAAGACTTTATGAGCAAAACCCCAATTCATAAGAGATATTACAAAGAATTAACAACTTGGATCATACTAAATTGAAAGGCTTTCTCAGAGCAGAAGAAACCACAAACAAAGTGAAGAGACAACCCACGGAATGGGGAAACATTTTTACCAGCTATTCTTCAAAGGACTCATATCTAGAATATATAAAGAACTCAAAATATCAGACCCCCCAGATTCAAAGACCCAATCCAGAAACTGGCATCTGAAATGAATTTCTGCTTCTCAGATAGAGAAGTAAGAACAGCAAACAAATATATGAAAAAATGTTCAGTATCATTGATCATTCAAGAAATGTAGCTGGACATGGTGGTACACACCTGGCACACAGGAGGCTGAGGCAGAAGGATCATCATGAGTGGGCTTGAAAGCAGCCTGAGGTACACAAGGGAGTTCAAGGTCAGCCTATATTACACAGTGAGACCCTGCTAAGAAGAAAGAAAGAAAGAAAGAAAGAAAGAAAGAAAGAAAGAAAGAAAGAAAGAAGAAAGAAGAAAGAAAGAAAGAAAGAAAGAAAGAAAGAAAGA
>NW_004524856.1:1138704-1156204 GCF_000260255.1 Octodon degus
CAATCCCCAGCACCACATGCCAGCCAGCCCCGCCTGCTGGTGGGCTGAGCTGGCCACACACACACACATAAATAAATAATTTTTTTTAAAAAAAAACCTTTAAAAAAAAAGAAATCAACTAGTAACAAGTGCCAGTGAGAGTGTGAGGAAAAAGGAACCCTTCTCCACTATTGATGGGAGTGTAGACTGGCGGACCACTGTGGAAATCAATGCGACAATTCCTCAGACGGCTAAAATTAGAAGTCCCACTGGATCCAGCCTCTCCTTCTAGACCTCTTTCCAATAGAGTTAAAGGCATCATACCACAGTGATGTACACATACCCATGTTTGTAATAACATGATTATAACAGCCAAATCTTCGAAACAACCCATGTGCCCACCATGGGTTGTCCATCCACAGATGAATGAATAAAGAAAATGTGATGTTTATACACGGTGGAGCAGTACTCAGCATCAAGAAGGCTAAGCCTGAGTCATTCGCAGGTGAATAGATACACCTGGAGACCGTACTTGGAAGCAAAATAAATAAGACACACAAATGTATGTCTCACATTGTTTCCCTCATGTGAGAAACTCTAAGGGCAAAATGCAGGTGAGAGATGGGGAAGTAGTGCAAACATGTTCAGATGGGAAGGGGAACAAGGGGAGGGGAGAAGGGAGGGAGGAAAGAGAAAGGGATTTTAAAAAAGAATGGAAGGAAAAAAAAGAATGGAAGGGAGAAATGGAAACAAAGCTGAGTATATGGGGAGGGGAAGAAGGGTTGAAGCAAAGAGAGACAAATGGGGGAAAGAATAGAAGAATTAAGGTATGTTGTATACATGTACATATTCCCTGTGGTAAATGTAGTCGTTCTATATGGCACATGTGTACTAATAAAAAAGAGAGACTTCACAATTAGGAACACATGTGGCCTGAAAGTGAAAGGACGCTATTATGGTCATGATCTAGATGTCTCCCCAAAGCCTCATGCACTCATAGGTGGGACTTTTCAGAGGGGGCTGGATCTAGGGCGTGTGAATGTGGATTAAGGTGTGTGGTAACTACATTGGGTTAGCATAATTCTGGGTGTAGATAATGGAAATTTCGCGTGGGTGTGGGTGTGGGTGGGGCCAATCAATGGGCTTGTAACCAAGAAGGAGTAAAAAGGGAAATGAAGGAAGGCTTGCTTCTGCTTCCTCAGAGGAGCTGCAGTCTTCACCTTGGATGTCATCTCCCGGCTTCCGTCACAGGCCCTGCAGCCTCCTGATGCAAACTCACACCAGACACTACAACAAGCTCCAGAGCTTCGACTGGCTCCCTTGGATCTCCAGCATGCAGACAGCCCCTTGTGCGCTTTTCCACCCCTCACCCTGCAGGTGGCCAGTGTAAGCCTGCCCTGTAAATCCATATATACTTATATATCTTATACTACATCTCTTTCTCTGGTGAGCATTGACGGATATAGATGGAAAAAGATATCCATGCAAACAGTTACCAGAAGAGATCAGGAGTGGCCATGCTAATATGGGACCAAACAGACTTTAAATAACAAGCTTTTAGACATGAAGCACACTATATAATGCAAAAAGGGTCAATTTGCTAGGAAGACATAACAATTATAAATATGAACCAAACCTCAGAGCTCCAAACTGACAGAATTTGAAGGGAGAGATAAACTGCAATGAAGTAGTAACAGAAGACTTCAATACTCAATTTTCAATAAGGACAACAGACAGAAAATTGGCAGGAAAATAGAAGACTTGAACAACACTATGGAGCAATTGGACCTAACAGACATACAAAACACTCCACCCAACAAGAGCATGCTGTACATTCTTCTCAAGTTTACATGGAACATTCTTCAGGAAGGATCATATGTTAGGCCCCAAAATAAGTATTAACAGCTGAGTGTGGTGGTGCACACCTGTAATCCCAGCCCGTAGGAGGCTGAGGCAGGAGGATTGTTGCAAGCTCAAGGCTTGCCTGGACTACAGAGTGAGTTCAAGGCCAGCCTGAACCGCATAGCAAGACCTTGACTCCAAAACCAAAAAAGCCTTATCAAATTTGAGAACACAAAATCATACAGTTTCTTTTCCAATCACAGTGGAATGGAACTAGAAATCAATAGCACAGGGAAAACTGGAAAATCTATAAATATGTAGAAATTGAATGACATACTCCTATATAACCAATGGGTTAAACAATCCATAAAGGGAAAGTAGAAAGTATCTTGTGGAAAATGAAAATGAAAACACAACATGCTATATTTTTTATGGGATGCAGAGAAATCAGTGCTAACAGGAAGTTTATAGCTATAAAGGCATGCATTTAAAAAAAAGATATCAAATAAGCAACCCAACCTTATGCTTCAAGAAACTAGAAAAAGAAAAGCAATTAAAACTTAAAAGTAGCAGAAGAAAGGAAATAAAGATTAGAGAATAAATGAAATACAAAGTCATAGAGGAAAACAATCAACAAAAGGAAAAGTTGGTGTTTTGAAAACATCAACAAAATTGAGGGGCCAGGGAGGTGGCTCAGTGGAACAAGCACTTCCTTGGCAAGTGCAAGGGCCTGAGTCCAATTCCTGGTTCTGAAAAAAAAAAACTGGTAACAAAATTGAGAAACACTTAACTAGATTAGGAAAAAAGAAGGCAGGCTCTAACTAAACTCAGAAATGAAAAAGAGGATATCACAACCTATAACAGAAAAATACAAAAGGCCATAAGAGAGTACGGTGAGCAGTTATGTAGTAACAAATTGGACAGCCCAGAAGAAATGAAAAAATGCTTAGAAACAGCCAAATCTGAATCACAAAGAAGTAAAAATATCTGAACAGACCAAGGATGAATAAGGAAATTAAAAGCAGTAATCAAAACCCTGCCAGCAGAAAATCCCAGAACCAGATGGATTCCCTGGAGAACTGTAACACACACTTAAAGAATTCACAGCAATCACCCTGAAATTCCAAAAAACTCAAAGAGAATCTTTAAAAAGAAAAATCTGACCATAGCATCTGGATGGGCGGAAGCAGTCTAGGGAAACCAGTGAGGACGCTGTGACAGTTGTCCAAGCGAGAGAAGCTGGGGGCATGGACTGTGACAGACTACATGGAATGAGCTCTTTAGAGTGACAGCACCAAGAGTTCAGGGGGAAGGAGAGATCACAAGGGACTTATAGTTTAAAAATTAGCTGCTGGGAGAATTATAACACCATCAGCCAAAATAGGTAATTCAGGAATAGGAAGTGATATGGTGAGAGGTGCCTTGGTTTGGAGCCCGCTGAATCTGAGGTGCACATGGGGATAACGCATATGGATGTGCAATAAACATTCGGAGCACAGGTCAGGAATAGTGAAGAGACAGAGTCTTTATGAGTTTTCTGTCAAAAGGTAGTTAGAACCAGAAATCAGCAAACTACAGCCCATAGGCCAAAGCAAACCCACCTCTTGTCTGCAGATGGCTTTTTTTCCCCAAAGTGTTCTTTATTCAAGAACTTCACAAATGTGTCTCTTTTTGTCACGTGGTTTTGCAACATATTAATGCTTATTTAGGAACTTTAAAGCTGGCTCATCCAAGCATTTTGCATTAGTAGATTACTCCCTCAGAAGGGTATTCATACGTATTTTATGTGGTGAATTCTGAGGCTACGGGAAGTGGGGCCCTAGCAATCTAAGTCTTCAACATCCACACCCTTGGTGCCGCTCCTCTGGCTTACAGTGCAGCTGCTAGGTACCATGCTTTGTTCTACAAAATTCTGTCTGTATCGTCTCAGACTCTATACCTGGCCAAACTCTTGGATTAGCTTCTTAGCTCTGCTGTGTTGGCAAACAGGGGTTAAGTTTGGAAGACTGACGACCCCAGCACCTTCCATAAGCTTTCACTTCTGCATTCAGATGGCTTTCAAGATAAAATATTTTCTCCATTTTAAATGTTTATCTAAGTACCTACATAACTGCCTTCATTTCATCTGTTGGCCCACTAAGCCGAAAAGATGTCTCTGGCATTTAAGAAAAGCCTACTCAAGCCCTGCTGGAAGGCGTGAGTGCAGACACGCTCTCGGAGTGAGTGAGGACAAAGGAAGAGCGCCATAGCTGAGGAAGAGAACACACAGAGGTAAAACCACAATGAAGCAACGAAGCAGCTGCAAAGATCAAGGAAGGAAAGTGTTTCAGAAAAAAACAGCCTGGCCAAAGTACCAACATGAGGCAGAGGCTGGGGATGGCATTTGCATTCGGCACCTGGGTGTACTGGAGTCAGTGGTCAAGTAGAATGATTTGGTGGTGGTCGGGTTGATGATCAAGTAGAATGGTAGCAGCAGAGTCGGGAGGATCTGGCCCTAACAGTGAGCAGGCAGCGAGGAGATCTGGGAGACCATGTAAGTCTGTTCTTTGGAAAATTTCACTGGCGGCCTGAGTCAGTACAGTGTTACCTAGAGCAGGGGCTGAGAAGGTGGTTTTAGAATGGAGAAGATTTGAGTTTATTGCACCCTGAGAGGAAGGAGAAGGAAGAATGGTGGAAGAGGCAAATGATCCAGAGGGTCATTTTTGAAGCAAAGCAGGAGGAGATGCTATGGAGTAGTAACCAGGGCACCCACTACAGAGACAAGAAAGGCATGACTGCTCATCAGCCGGGGAGGGATGACCCAGGGAGAAGCGGGCAACCTTCCTAGTAATGAGATGTTCCCATAGCACAGGAGGAAAGTACAATCTCTCCTGCAAATTTGAAGGGTAACAGAAAGCTGAGGATTTTCTGGGCCTGGAGGGTGTCCAGAGAAAGGCAGTGTGGAAATGTGGAGTTGCCACGTGGCAGAGAGGTGACAGACTCGACAAAGACAGATGACAAAAGGAGCTTGGCGGAAGGCAGAGAACTGAGAGAACAAAAGGTTACACTTAGAAAAGAGGATTTCCAAGTTTAAAATCTTGAAAATGAAACTGGCTGAGTGAAGGCGGTGGCATCCTGGTTTGATTAAATGTGTGGGAGGCTGAAAGAGTGTAAAGAGGGAGATTATTAAAATTGAAAGGAACAGTTTTAGGGTTTCACGTATTCCCCATCCCATATCTAGGAAATAGAAGATAAAGAAACAGAGGCTCACTAAGCAATCCCAAGCCACACAGCATGGGCTAAGACTTGAACCCAGATCCGGGACATGACTATTCGGCTGATCATGTCACAGAAGGACAGTGGTGCTTTGCTGTGGCTGAGGATAACAAGTGGGAATAGGTGAAAAAAACGACACGCAGAAAAGCGGATGGTGTCCTGCAGGTGAAGACAGGTTGAAGCAGAGTTAAGCATAAAGTTAGTTTTAACACTGGGAGGGGAATGGGGAAGTTTTAATCCATATGAACCAGGTTCCTAAATTTGACGACTTAATTTTTTAAAATTAAATAAATCAGGGCCAGCCAGATAGCTCAGTGGACTAAAGCACCTGTTTAGGCAGTGGCCCAGTTTGGATCCCTGGTGTGCTGTGCTGGCCCCACCCCCAGGGGTGGTTAAAACTGTGACTAATAATCATTTGGGACGCTGAAAACAGGAGGATGGTTACAAGTCCAATCCGTGTAGTGAGACCCTGCAGACCCTGTACTAAATACATAAAAAATTAAATTAAATTGAATTAATTGTTAGTGTGCAGCATGTGAGGTTGCAGAACCCTTTCACTTCATCTCCCACTATCTTCACGGTGCTTTCTAAGCGCTACTACTATTATTTTCCGTATTTACCCAGGAAGAAATGGAGGCTCAGAGACCAACTTGGCCATGCTCAGATAGGAAGTGTCTGGTCAGGAGTACGGTCCAGATGCCATGTGCTTTTGTTCAGCTACTGGGTGAAGTAGAAGTCACTGCTCCCTACCCCACCTCTAATGCTGGAGGTATGACATCCTTAGCCTGGGCAGCTGAGAGCAGCAGGAGGGGATCTGGGAGGATAGGGCGTCCCCAGAGCCTCTACCACACCCTCGGAGAGAATTCTTTTTGGTACTTGGGCTGGAACCCAGGGCCACACACATGCTAGGCAAATGCTGTACCACTGTGCTACCGCCCAGCCCCTGGGGAGAACTACAGGGAAACTTACAAGATGGAAGGAAAACAGAGACACTGGGCATAGGCTGTACCTTCAAGTAATTCCTTAAGCAGAGGTGAAAGAATTGTGCCATTTCTTATAACAATGATACACCAAGTTGTGTTCTAATCTGGTACAAACTGTGCTGTAGGAACAAGGAAGAAACAACTAAGACTGCGATGGGAGGCTTGAGGGGAAAGAGACTCCTGATATAAAGTGAGGCAACTGAGTTAGAGCTGAGTGGAAGCAAGCAGCACCGACAGAGGCACAGAGAGAAGTCCCTTGGCCCGCTGATTAGCGCATGCGCAGCACACTCCAAAAGCAAGGCCTTGTGAAGGAACTGGACCCTGGGGCCATGTGCGCCCAGCTCAGGACACGGGCCCATGTCCAGAAGGCAGTGGCGGAGCCTGTGGCGCTTTGAGCACGAAGCACATGGTCAACCTTGTGTTCTGAGTGATCTTTCCCTGGTGAGACAAGACTGGGCCCAAAGACATGGGAGAGGGGAGGCTGGGCCAACGGTCGGTGGAGAGATGCCAGCTTGGGCAGGCGGGGGGGGGGGGGGGGGAGGCTAGAGAGGAGGAAACCTGTTTGAGGACGTCCTTGTAGCCTATGCTGTATTTCTGAGCACTTGTTGGGAGAGGTGTTGAATCTAGCACACATACCTACTTCCTAGATACTGACAAATTACCCCCCCCCCGAAAAAAGGCTACACCAGTTTATATAGGAGCTGTTCTTAAGAGCACCCCAACTATTTGTCATTTCTCAGTCTTCCTATAATGCTACTGTTTATTACTCTCTGTGGGAGAGCGTCTTCTCCGATGTGGAAAAAGAAAATCAATTAAGCTGTGATTTTCCACGCTCCACAGATGGTTGGGCTCTGACTTCTGGTCTGTCCAAGCTCCTCAGTACACTGAAAGGTGTGTTCTGGCCCCGTAATTAGTTCCAGATGACAGCCCTAAGTATGCCATAGATTTTGTGTCTATTGTTTTTCTAAATCAACCTAATTTCAGTTCTCTACCCCATCTGAGCAGAATGCGGGGAAATTCAACCTGAGTTATTCTTTAAGTCCTTGTCTCCGTGGTGTCGAAATAGGTCTTGGAACCTTCCACAGTGCCAGTCATCTGGTGGAGAGATGGGTCTGGTCACTGCTTGTCATTGCTGGGTGTAAGTTTCTGCTAAGCCATTGATTATAACTCTTTCACTGCTGCTTCTGTGGGAAACTGAGGCAACCTGCCAGATGCCTGCGAGAGATGACCCATCTCCCTGCATGAACCAGGATCCATTTCTCTTCAGGAAATTAGCACCCTTCAGAACACTACTAGGAAGGAGTCCCCGGCACAGACATGGCTTCATTTTGGGTTTTTTTTCAGTTTTTTTTTATTAATACATGTTTGCATTCCATAATGATTACATCCTTTGTGAGAAGTGGTACATGTGTAACTTTTATTATCTCTCTCCCTCTCTCATCTTGCTTGCTTGTTATTGCTGTCTTACTTTCTTTTCAGTTCTAAAGATCAATCTTCATTCACACTAAGCAATTGCTCTGCCGCCAAGCTAGACCCCCAGCCCTGAGCTGGCCATTTTGGTAAGATGTGAAGAGAAAACAGAAACAGGCTTAACACAGATCTCAGTCTATGACACCTAAAGAGATGAGCTGATTGGCTGCTGGAAGGAGTAATTCAAATCAATAAAATATTGGAATGCAAGCCATGCGTGGTGGTGCACACCTGTAATCCCAGGATGGAGACTTTTCATCCTAAATCTATATGATGGGCAGAATAATTCCCATCACTGCCAAAGATCCTGTGTCCTACCCTGGAACCTCTGAATATACTACCTGGAAAGGGGAATCAAGATCGCTATCAGTTGATGGTGCAATGGGAGAGGCGCCTGGTTTAGCCAGGCGAGCCCAATGTGCTCACAAGGGTCCTCAGAAGAGGCAGCAGGGGCAGCAGATTGAAAGAACTGAAGACCGCAGCACAAGGAGGGCTAGCCTGTTGTTGCCGTATTTTAAAATAGACGAAGAGGTCATGGGTCAAGGAATATTGGGTAGGTCCATAATCTGGAGGAGGCAAAGAGACAGTCCTGCGGAGAACCTCCAGGAAGAACAAAGCCCTGCTGACATCTTGACATGAGACTAGGGTGACTCATCTCAGACATCTGACCCCTAGACAATAAATGTGTGCTATTTGAAACCACTGAGTTTGTCATGATTGTTACAGCAAAGCTAGGGAATGAATACAACCTATAGAGAAGACTATTTTTTAATGCCCCGTCATTGTTTCCAGTGTCACTGTTTCCATTTGGAGCTTGGGCGGCAGAGAATGGGTTAGATCCAATACTCTGCCTCTGGCCCAGACCCTATAGACTTAGAAAGCCATGTTTTCCCTTTGTGCTCCAATCCATCTAAAAGCCAAGTGTTGTCTTAGAGAAGAGCTGGGACAGCTGCCAGATCTGCAAGCAAGTCCTCCTCCCAACCAGGCAGGGCTATTCTTGCTGGTGCATTTGGACTTGTTTGGGGACCTGTGGCTTGCCATAGCCAATAAAACTTTAGGAGACAGGATGCAGTGCAGTTTGTCTGCTTTTCCTTTCATGGTGCCATGAGCATTAGATCACGTGTTGAGGTGGAGCCACCATCACCTGGGTCCCTGTGTAAATGCTATAAGCCAAGTCCTTGATAACACATCTAATGTGAGAGGTAAAATCCTGTTTGGTTAACACTCTGAGGTTTGGGGCCGTGTGTGTGTGTGTGTGTGTGTGTGTGTGTGTGTGTGTGTGTGTGTGTTGCTGGTGACTCAGAGTCTCAAACATGTCTCCAAACTACACAGCTTAGCCCAGCTGTGGTTTTCTGTTGTTATTGTTGTTGTCATGGCATAGCCTAGTCAGGCCCAGGCTGACATCCGAGTCGTAAGATCTCTCTGTCCTGATCAGCCTCTTTGCTCAAGTGGCCAAAACAGATAGAACGTGTGCCTGTCTCATTTTGGCATGAACTTGTGCAACACGCAGTCTGGCCCCAGCCTTATGCCCTCTGCCTCACTCCAGTGATCTCAGCTTTCCACGGTGTATTCTGGGGCACTGGCTTGGTCATGGGGCTTTGGACTACAAGTAAAACAAGTAAATGTAGATGACAAAGGTGTTCATCATCTCATTTCTTAAGTCCAGAGTGTGGGCTGGCTTGCAGTTCAGTGGTAGAGCACCTGTCTAGCATGTGTGAGGCCAGGGGCTCCATCTCACACTCCTGCACTTGAACTGGTGAGCCACATGGACTAGGTTATTGAGGTAGGAGATAGTGTAGGAGACATGCTTTAGGCTCACAGAAGGCTTTCTGGCTCTTGAAGACACACAAGAGAATCCTGCTCTTGTTGAATATCCTTAGCCAATCCACACATGAGCCAAAAATATGCTCCTGCTGCTATCTATACACTTCTTTGACCTCTGACATGAGCCTGAGGAGCATGCCCTCTAACTGCTTCAGAGTAGCCCATGGTCATGTGGCTTTTGGGGTTTGTTTTGACTAAGATAAAGTCTCACTATATAGGCTCAAGGCTGTCCTTGAGCTCAGTTGTGTAACCCAGGCTTGCCTCAAACTCAAAGGGATCCTCCTGCCTCAGCCTCCTGAGTGCTGGCATTACAGCTGTGTGCCACCATGCCTGGCTTGTGGGTCATTATGATATCATTAATGTTGCAGTTTCACCCCCAGTCTGGCTTTGCCAGCCATGCTGTTTCCAATTGTAAAAGTTCCAAAGTGTCCCCTCATGATATGAGGATGCAGACTTTTAATTAACTGGACAGAGTTCTGTTAGGTACCACCCCAGGCCTGAAGATCGAGAAAGAAAAAGGCTCCATTAAAACCTCAAACCAAGGCTGGTGAGATGGCTCAGTGGTCTAAAGCACCTACTTAGAACAAGCTTAACAAAGCACAGGGACCGTGGTTCAATCCCCCAGCACCACATGCCAGCCAGCCCTGCCCCCTGGTGGACTGAGCTGGCCACACACCCACATAAATAAATTTTTTTTTAAAAACCTCAAACCAAAAGCAAATTAGGCTGCTCTGAGTTAAGCCCCCTCATGAGTTTTCTCACCAGCTCCCTCCTGCTCTGTATACTTTCCTTTAATAAATCTCTGCCTTTCTTACTGCTTCTGTGTGTTCTGCTCAGCGGTTTACTTAGAATGCAAAGAACCTGGGTCCTGGGTGACACTGACACCAACTGTCTGGTAATCTCATGGCCTAGCTGAAATACCAAATGGAGTGTGACTTGTGGCTGAAATGCATCTTGAAGGTGTACTGCCACCCCTGAGAGAGCTTTGATCCTTCTCACTTTTATCTTAGGGTCAGGCAAGGAAGGTAGGGCAACCTTCAAACTTTTACGTCCACTTAAATGTAAAGTTTTCAAACCAGCATGCCAGGGCCAGGGAGACAGCTCAGTGGCTTGCGCGCCTGCCTGGCAAGTGCAAGGTCCTGAGTTCAATCCTCAGTACAAAAAAAAAAAAAAAAAAAACACATCAAACCAGCATGCCAAGCTCTGACAGTGTCCTTGATTTCTAAATATTTGGTTATGTCTGGTAGCAGCGGGGAGGGATAGAAAGATTGAGGCCAGATAGATATGTTGTAAGAAGCCCTCTTCTCAACCCTAGCCCACACAGAAAATTCCAAACATGAGCTTGCCCATCTCTTTCTCCCTCTGCCTCTTCCTGGGGACTACGGTGGTAATGCTTGTTGAAGAATAAACCTGCCCTGCAAAATCATCCCTGCTCATCGCAGCATTGTTCGCAGTAGCCAAACTGTGGAAGCAAATCCACCATCTGTGGATAAGTGAGTGGAAAACAAATTGAGACTATTGTTACAGATATAGTTCAGTGTAGAGCACTTGCCTGCCACACTGGAGGCCCTAAGCTCCGGCCCCAGCAACAAATGTGCCCACGTGTGTGCGCATGCACACACACACACACACACACACACACACACAGTAAATGACCATATAAAGGAACATTATTCAGCTTTAAAAGGGAAGGAAGTTAGGACACATGCATCATTATGGATAATCCTGGAGGACATGAAGCTAAGTGAGATTTTTAAAAAATGACACAAAAAGACAAACAAACATTGTGTGAGCCCAAAAGAGTCAAATTCAGAGCTGGACATGGTGGCACACACCTCAAATGCCACCACTTTGAAGGCTGAGACAAGAAGATCACAAGTTTAAACCCAACCTGGGAAACTTAATAACTTAGTGAGATCTTGTCTCAAAAATAAATAAATAAATAAATAAATAAACAAACATAAGAAAAATTGGTAATGTAGCTCAGTGTAAAGGCCTCAGGCTCAATCTAAAGAACCATATTTCTTAAAAGTTTCATTCTAGCTGCCAAAATAAAAGTGCTAGACTGGACATGGTGGCACCCACCTGTAATCCCAGCTCTTGGGAGGCTGTAAACAGATGGATCACTACGAGTCCAATCTAGTAGTGAGACCCTGAGCACCCTGTAGACCCTTCCCTAAAATACAAAAAAAAAGTGTTGATGTTAAAATAAGTGTCAGACTAACTTAAAACAGAGTCTAATTCCAACTGACATTTTTGTCCAACACCAAGACTAAGGCGTAAAATATAATGGTGTATTCTTTCTGACATTTACAATTGTTCCAATTAATCTAGGATTTGAAAGTTTACAAAAAGCAGCTTCAAATCCACCATCCTATGTTATCCTTTCAGTATGCTTACATGGTTCGATTTGGGATTTTTAGGTTAAAGATAATATTCTACATGGGAGGAAACACTTTGCCTATCACTGAAATGTGTCTGTGGTTCCCCATTCAAGAAAATAGTTAAAATGGTAAGTTTTGCATCATTTACATTTTACCACAATAAAAAAGAAAAGAAAAAAAAAAAAAACAGGACAGCCTGACATATCTCTCCAGACAGCTGGGAAACTTCCCTAGTGGCTAGGAAAGTCCTGGGTAAGACAGAATAGAGAGAGGGAGAGGTGTGGTAGTCCCCCTTCATACTTGGTTTCACTTTCTACAGTTTCAGTTACCCGTGGTTTTCTGTAATCTGAAATATTCAATGGAATATTTGAGAAGTAACTCAAAAGTGTTTAGTCTTGTGCCACTGAGTTAGTGTATTCTCATTATATATGCTACCTGCTTGTTAGTCATTCAGCTGCCACCTTGGTCATCAAATCAGCTGTCGAGATATTGAAGTACTGTGTTCAAGTACCCCCTATTTTACTTAGTAATGGCCCCAAGCCCAAGAGTAGTCAGCTGGCAATTTGGACATACCAAGGAGATGCCAGAAAGTGCTTCAAGTGAAAAGGAACTGTCTCAGGTACTTTCTCATTGCTGGAACAAAATGCTCAACACCCACAAACTAAGGGAATAGAGGTTTATTTAGTTCACTGTTTGTAGAGGTTTTGGTCCATAGTTGGGTGGCTCCCCGGCAGGGTGGTCTGGCAGAGGAGCACAGTAGAGGAAGAACAGTTCGTGGCAGGACAGGCAGGAAGCAGAGAGTGCTCAAAGGAGGAGGAGGAGGGGTATAGAGAGAGACACTGCCAGGCCACGCCCACAGTGACCTGCCTCTTCCCACCAGGCTTCAGCTTCTAGCATCACACCCAGCTACCAATCCATCAGTGCACTAGTCCAGTGTCACACACCCATGATCCCGTCACTCCCAAAAGCCCCTCATATGAGCTCATGGGGATTTGTGGGGGACATCTAGACACAAGCCATAACAGGTACAAGATATTTTGAGAGACAAAGAGACTACATTCATATTACTTGTATTACAGTACACTGTTAAACTTATATATTTTGGATATATTTTGGAGACAGGGTCTCACTCTGTACTTCTGATTGGTCTCAAACTTGCAGCGATCTTCCTACCTCAGCCCCCAGAGTGCTAGGATTATAGGCATGCACTGCCACACTTTGCTGTAAGCTGCTTTAAAAGAGATCCAGTTGGGTTTAACAGAGCAAATGCATAACCCCAGTGTTGTGGAAGGCTGAAGAAGGATTGAAAGCTTGACCCCAGCCGGGGCAATTTAGCAATTTAGTGAGACACTGTCTCAAAACAAAGACTAGAAAAGACTAAAGACTACCTCACTGCCGAGGCCTTGGGTTCCATCCCTAATACTGCAAGTAACAAACTGAAAGTTATCAAAGTGGGGTTTTAATTAGGTCAACAAATTTATGAATCACTTATCAAATATTTATTGGATGCACACTTAATACAGGGTACTGAGGTACAGAGTGGGTACATAAATCTCCAGAACATCTGGGCTCCAGCGATGCCTTTTCTCTCATGCTTCCCACTGCCCCTCACCCTACTGGGCAACCCTCCCTCCACCAGCAGAGGCAGCAGCCAGTGTTCCTGGCTCCTGCACATGCATTACTATCTCACAAAGAAGGTTAAGAGGGTAAATTGTTGACATCAACATTAGGAACCTTGTTATTGCTCCTGAAGATAATATGCATTAACAGCTGTTTTGAAATTCTCATCACCTTGACACTATTGTCTAGTGGTTTTCCACTCTGAGTGGGCATTACAGTTACCTGGAGAGCTCTTGAGAACCACCCAAACCCGCACATGCTGCCAGCCTAATCTCATGGGAAGTGCGGGCAGTCATTATTCTCCCTCAGGCAATTGCCTCTTCATGGTTTTGTACACTGTAGGTCTCAGCCCTTGACACACAAAAAAGAATGAGCAAGAGAGCTTTGTCTAATTGGAGGACTGTTCATCCCGTACTGTGATGTGGAACGCAGGACCTGGTGCATGCTAGCCGAGTGCTCAACTGCCAAGCTACATTCCCGGCCCTTTTCATTTTATTTTGAGGCAGGGTCTAGCTCTGTGTCCAAACTAGCCTTAAATCTGTGATCGCCCTGCTCCTGCCTCTGCAGTCCCTGGGATTATAAGCATGCACCACTGTGCCTAACGAGGATTCTCTTAAATTTTCTAGAAGTCTCTCCTGTGATCTACTTTCCTCCCAGTCTCCACTCTTTCCTCAAGTCACAGCTTCTCACAATCTCTTCTGTAGTGACAGTACAGAAGATGTGAAAAGTAGAGGACTTAGTGACTGTGGTTGGCTCACAGTGTCCCCCAAACTTAAATCTAGTCCTAAACCTGGAATGTGTGAATGTTACTTTATTTGGGCAAAGAGTGTTTGCAGAAGATTAGAGGGTTTAAACACTTGAAGATGAAGAGATTCTCCTAGATTACCTAGGCTGGGCCTTAAATACCGAGCCCAGGGTCCTTGTAAGAGACAGAACAGACACACAGGGAAGGGAGAGCCCTTGCAAAGATGAAGGCAGAGATTAGAGTGATACAGCCAAAAGCTGCATGAGGCAAAGAGCTTAGAGGGAATTAAGGGGATTAATTTTATGTTTCAGGCCTTTAGAGCTATGAGAGAAGAAATCTCTGGTCTGAAGCTGCCATGTTTGTGGTAGTTTGTAATGGCAAACCTTGGGAAGCTAGTAGAGTGACTGTGGCAACTCTGTGTTTCAAGAAGGACCTCCTGGAACATTTCTTGTGCTAATGGCCATTGTTTCCCACATGCAGACCTTGAACAAGTACCTGCAGAACACCCTTTACACCAGGTCCCGTGCGAGCCAGCAGCCAGGAACCAAACACCCAGCGCTGTAGGCTGTATGTACACAAGAGCTCCATGCACAAGAAAGCTGCCTCCATAGCTGTATCCCCATCACATGTTCACCCTGTCAGGATCTACTACTCATGCACTTTCAATTCATTCAATAATGATGTAATGAACACTTACATAAACAAATATTTATTCATTGAATCGGTACCTACTACTCAATGCACTGAGCATATAGAGTTAAAGCCCCCTAATTGGGGGGGTCTAGAGATGTAGCTCAGTGGTTGGGCACTTGCCTAGTAAGTGTGAGACCCTGGGTTCCAACCCCACCACTACAAAAGTAAAAACAAAATCATGTCTCTTGTGAAAAGTATATTCTAGTGGAGTAATCAGTCAACAATACATAAGCACATAAATGGAAAGTTATTAAGAATATAAAATAAGGGCCGGCCAAATAGCTCAGCAGATTAAAGCACCTGCAAGCAAGTGCAGGGGCCAGGAGTTTGATCTCTGGGCCTGCCATGCCAGTCTCGGCCCCAGGGCATGCTGAGAGGCGAATGAGATTGGGTGTGATGGTGGCGCTCCTGTAATCCCAGCTCTTGGGAGGCTGTAAACAGGCAGATCACTACGAGTCTGATCTAGTAGCGAGACCCTGAACACCCTGTAGACCCTTCCTTAAAATACAAAAAATAAATAGATAACTAAGAATATAAAACAGGAGCCAAGGATATAGCTCAGCAGCATAGTGCCTGCCTTGTAATCATGAGGTCCTGAGTTCAATTCCCCAGTACCAAAAAAGAAATAAAGAATATAAAGCAGGCTAAAAGAATAGGAAGGGTTGGTGGATGGGGGGACATATATACTTCAAAGTGGATTATAGAGAAGGCCAGGCATTTCACTGGGTGATTTATCTAAATTAATCTCAGATAATCTCCTCAGCTGGCTTTGGTGCTACACGGCTATATTTCCAGCACTACGGAGGTAGGGGCTGAGGCAGGAGGATTGCAAGGTTGAGCCTAGACTAGGAAATTTAGCAATTTAGCAATCCTGCCTCAAAACCAAAACAGGCGCAGGGTGTGGCTCAGTTCAAAGTTCAACGTCCAGTAGCACAAATCATCATCATCTCTTGTGATCCTCTCAACAGTCATTTAATCCTTGACATATACATAAAAGACAGGGATCATCGGCCCCTTACAGAGTAGCACACTGATCACACAAGTACTAATTGGCCAGTACAGGATTGAAACCCAGGCCTATCTGACACCAGATAAAGCCCATTTATTGGCAAATGCCACATGTTTTCTGTGCCCAATTGGATGCCCCTTGCAACTCCCCACAGCCTATCCTAGCCTTTCTACATTTGCTCACTGATTCCCAGTGGAAGCAAGGATTCCACAGGTGTGAAAGCCGTCAGCCAGAACGCAGCCAGCAAACGATATTTCTCCTCAAAAGACTGGACCTGCAGAATTGCTTCAATCTATTTTTATGTTTCAAAGGCAGGCGAAGGGTACTGAAACTTCCTGCTTCCTCCCCCTGGGTGTCCTCACCTCTCCCTCCTGGTGTGCCCTGTCACTGGGGCTCTTGGGCAGAACCACAGGGTCCAGCTAAGAGAGATTTTTTGCTTTTGTGTCTGAGCTACATCTCTGAATAGTAGGTGGAACTTGGACAGAGACCAGCCAAACAGTCGTATCTTGAGACACCATGGAAGTGTCACTTGCTAATGTAATTATTGTTGCCATTAATCCCAGTCAGTGATTACCTTAGTATTCAGGCAATGAGTGGCTTGGGAAGTTCAAGTTGGAGCTCAGGCCCCAGCCAAACCCCTCAGGACCCTGACTGACTCAGTGATGCACACAGCTCAGATGCTCCAGATGGGGGTACGTGGTGCCTCCGTGTGAACAAAACCACCCCAGTGGTGGGTACAGGTGGGAGGGGCAGTGGAGCAGCCACCACGTGGAGCAAAACCAGGGAGTCACACAGAGTGTTCAGCACATGCCAGGTGCTGTCAGAGCACCTTCGCATATGCAGCTTATTTTCGCCCTCTTAATCCAGGGGAGGAAACTGAAGCACAGAGGCCAGATAGCCCCCGTGGACACACAGCTAGCAAATGGCACAGTGGGCTCCAGAGCTCAGGCGTTCACTCGGTGTGCCACACATCCTCGTGCGGGGTGACCTTGGCTCGGACCAGGCCAGCACTGACACCGGGCCTGCACAGGTGCTTTACTGCCTCATCAGAGGAATACAGGCTCAACTCATCTAATAGGAGGCAGGGCCTGCCTTGGCCAGGACACACTGCGCAGGGCATGTGGACAAGGCCCCCAACACTGACACTGTGAGATTATGAGAAGTTAGTTTTGGCTAGCTGAGGAATTTTCCAGAAAGCCAGACCATCCAGGCCTCAGTTAAACCCATCCTTCTAAGAAGGGTCGTGGGAAGGCAGCATAAAGTACTATATGGGTGTTGACAAGATAAGGACCAAGGGAGGGGCAGTACTCAGCAGCTTGGAGTCAATGGGGTATCTTTGGGGGGTGTGGCTTCCTTTTCCTCTTCTTGTTACCAGCCTGAACCCCAAAACTGCTGAGAGCCCATTGTGTTGTCATCTGTGTCGTGTGCTTGTGAAAGTTAAAGCCTGGATGCTGATAACCACATGCTGCCAGCTGGTTACAATTCAGTTATCATCTGTTATCTGTTCCCAACTGCTGGGGGAGCTCCAGCTGGGCTTGATCTGGCCCAGATGCCATACCGACTCTCCAGACAATCCTAGGCTCATTATAATCCACAATAATGATAATCACACACACACACTCTGAAGCCGTGACAGTTCTGACTACGCCCAAATTAGAGGGAAATTAGGTGGTACTCTGATTCTGGGAAATCTCCT